>NC_057800.1:553674615-554034184 GCF_018294505.1 Triticum aestivum | reverse complement strand
CTTGGTTGGTCACCTCATAACCACTCGGCCGCCCCCCGCGTCGCCATCGGTTGGTCACCTCATCACCACTCGGCTGCCCCGCGCGTCGCCACTCGGTTCAGACAGCTAAGTCATTTTACATTATGTTATTTCCGTCACTCCGAGTATCCCATAATTCACACATCACGTTCACTCGGAGGCCACGCCACCGAGTGTACCTCTACGCTCGGCTGTTTATTTTCACATACTTGCTTAGTTCTGGTTATGTGACTCCCAAGTCCAACTTCCATTTTTTCACATACATCATTCACGAACACCATGTGTCGTTCTTCATTTCGAGTTTGCATCGCTCCTCCGGGGATGCAACTCAGTCAAAACACTACACTTCCGTTTTATTTCTGCCAGTATTCCAATGAGTTCAGTCGGATCCTTCACTTTGACAAGTTCGAACAGATCCTTCACTCTTCCAGACTCTTGCTAGTTAACTAGCAATCCCCTTGCACTCCCACCGGGTATCTATGGGTGTTATTCACACAAATCATTTCAGCACACATCAAATTTCCTCAAGAAATTATTTCATTGGCTTGTGCCATTTTTATACAAGTTACGCGATCACTCGACGGCCTTATGCGCCAACTTCATCGCTGCTCGGACTCGGTCACCGTACCGGTCCTAGCGCACCACAACACCGACCTTGTCGCTCTGTTGACTTCAAACACATCCAGCCAAACCCTCTATGGAATCCTCTTCATCGTATCAATGATATAGACCTCGTCAGGCATGAGACAGATAAGTCCCTTTTGTAATTAAATTTCACACTTCACTCTTTTGCGAATTTGCCTCTTTCGAGCATCACTCGGAAGCTTCTCCTCATCTTGACCCGAGCCCGACTCGATGAATTGCAAATCATCCATTGAAAACTATATTTCTCGTATTTTGACAAGTCCGTTGTCGAAGCCTGTAGTACGCACGGGGGCTACGCCGCACTCGGGGGCTGCATCTCGTTTGGAATGACACTCTGCTGAGTACTCGAGTACTTCATCACCTGTCAGATCCTTCACTTCAACAAGTGCATTCGATCCGCCACTTTGACAAGTTTTATAATCACTCAGACGCTCTGTGCGCCATCTTCATTTCTACCCAGACTCAGTTGTCACGCCGGTCTTGTTGCGTCGCAACCACACTACACTGACCTCGTCACTACATTTGCTTCGAAAGCATCCGACTAACTCCTTCGAAGACAATTTCAGCCACTTGGCTGGACACGCAATCTTTCACTCGGCTGCCCCGCGTGTCGTCACTTGGCCACGCCACTCGTCGTCATTCAGCCATCCCGCGCATCACCACTTGGCTGGAAACGTAGTCCTTCACTCGGCCACCTCGCACATCCTCACTCTGCCGCCCGCACGTCGCCACTCGGTTGTGCACGTCTTCACCGCTTGACCGCTCTGCCTGTCGCCTCTCAGTTGTGCATGCCTTCACCACATGGCCGCCCCGCGCGTCACCCCTTGGCTGGACACGTAGTCCTTCACTCGGTCACCTCGCGCATCCTCACTCCGCCGTCCCGCACGTCGCCACTCGGTTGTGCACATCTTCACCACTTGGCCGCTCCGTGCGTCGCCTCTCGGTTGTGCATGCCTTCACCATACTGCCGCTCCGCGCATAACCACTTGGGTGGACACGTAGTTCTTCACCACTCGCCCCCCTGCGCATTGCCACACAGTTGTGCACATCTTCATCATTCAACCACCTCGCACAGCATGACTCGGCCGCTCCACGCATCGCCACTCGGTCATGCATGTCTTCACCACTCGACCGCCCCGTGTCATCACTCGGTTGTACACATCATCGCCCCTCGGCCACCTCGCGCATCACCATCAGTTGGACATGTCTTTACCTTTACACCCCCAGCACGGGAACGACTAAGTTACTCATATGATCAAACCTCATATCACACTCTGTAGCAAGCTTACCTCTTTCAAACATCACTCGGGGGCTACGCACAGCCGTTGGCCATGCTGTCCTCCGGGTTTACGCCCATTCAACCGACCCATTGATCACATCAGGAATATCTTTCTGACCATACATACAAGTGCCACCAAATTTTCCTTGCAGTCAACATACCCCGATCAGTCGGGAAGCACGTCCACTCGGACAAATACCCCTTTCACGCAAAATCTAACGATCAATATAAGAAGTACTACTGGAACGATTACTCCCTGGAGTGGCCAACTTTTTTCTACAGTCGGCAGTTTCAAGGCTGAATTCATTCATTGTGCCGAGTGCACAAAGATTACTTGATTGATTCAATTGCAGACAAAGATATTTACCGTGCCAACTGCATGGAGGTTTACCGGGAGACTTAAACCCTCTGCCAGACTCATCTAGTCCGACAGAGGCTCGGGGACTACACCCGGTGGGTGCACTCAGCGTGCCCCCACTGGAAGAGAACTTGGAAAGAAACATTTTGCTCGATGAAAACCCACCAGCAGATCACTCGACCTCTGAGTCAGAGAAGAACAAGTCCAATCAGTACCAGTTAAGAAGATTTTCTCTCTCAGACCCCCGCCGACTGCCCGTAGTCGACGGCGGTCTCGGGGACTACACCCAGTGGGTGCACTCAGCGTGCCCCCACTGGAGTAATCTCCACTCGGTATGGCCTGACCAGTCCAAGTGACGAACAACAAACAAACAACTTTTAAAGAATCACGTCGACTACCAAAAAAATCCTATAAGGTGAGTTTTAATGCTCCTCTGTGGACCTGTTTTGAGCCTTCTTCTAGGACTCAAAGCGTGAAACTCACAAGTGTGGATCTAAAACCGACTTGTATTGACGTTCCTCCGGGATAAGAATGGCATCTCTCTGAGAGAGCAGCCCATGTGTCAATCTTGTTGCACAGATTTAATGACACATCAATACTCTGATCACAAGTTAACCTCTTCCGAGAGATGATCGAATGTCACCAAGTTCCTCCTCGCGGGCACTTACCCAGATCAGTGAGGAAGCACAGTACCAGAATCCATTGAGACTTTGTTCAAACCTTGGTTGTCTGAAAGCCTGATGACAGGTACCAAGTATTTCCGTAATCACTCGGGCCAAATTGTGTCTTTCACAAACTCGTTCTGCAAAATCGCAATCGATTCGGGGGCTAATGTTGGGGATACACATAACAGGTAGGCCCACGAAGGGTCGAAATATCATGAAGCATGGGGTCCACACAACATGTGGGTCCAGGTAAATTTTATAGAGACATACTATCCACTCGGACAAGCAGCATACTATCCACTCGACCAAGTAGCATACCATCCACTCGAATCACAGTTCACCACTCGACCGTACGACTCACTCAGATATACGAAGACCAGCAGGCAGCAAAGCAGTCGACATTATTCTCATAGTGAAGGCTTGATAGTGGGCTGGCTTTATGGCATTCATGCCCCACTTTGTAACATAGGAGGTGTGGGGGTGGCGCACTCTATATAAACCACCCCCACCACTAGACTAGGGGCTCTTTTTTGCCACCTCTATCTCTCTAGTCTCAGGACATAGCTCAGGCATGGAGATCCTCTCTCCCCCCTCTCTCTCAAACACACATCGTAATTTTCGGATACATACTCAGATATAACAAAGCCTCTCCGGAGCACGAGACGTAGGGTTGTTATCTCCACCGTGAGAGGCCCGAACTCACTAAAACCACCGTGTCACCCATATACATCTCGATAGATCATGCTCCGTTGCCCTATACCTTATTATTGTCGGAATCATTCCCACGACACCGGTATCTCAACAACAATCACCTTCAGTATGGTGGACGGCTTCTTCATCCATGCCATAACCGTCAGAGCCCAGCTGTTTGGAGGAACAAACATACTTACGAGCTCACCTCCAAGGTCGTTGATAAGCTCGTTCATGGACTCGCTGTTCCAAGCACGTCGAGGCATGCCGTGGAAGGTAAGCTTTGTTAAAAACTCAAGCTCAGAGGGCACCGAGCCCCATCCTGGGTGCCACCGATCAAAGCTCACCAGCGCGCCATCACAGAACAAATGCTGGGAAGATTCGAACAAACGACTGCAATCGAAAGTTGTCCGGAACCTGACGAAGAAATCAACCGGTGGTGGACAGACTTCGACGAGCAAGTCACTTATTTGGATGCCGTGCGCAATGCCAAGAGTTTTGACAAGGTCGTCTGGCGAGACGGTAGGCCAGTCGCCGTTGATGGTTACCATCAGCACTTTGCCGGCAAACTGGTCGTCAAGCGCCGCCATGCCATTGTTGAGCGACAGCACGCAGCGACCGAAGGCAGGACGGACCTTAGGATCTCCGGCTCGGAGATCCGCGTTGACCGGCGACATGATAGTGCGCTTGAGTACGGGGAGTACAGGAGGGGGATTTGGGGGAACTGGAGTAGGAATCGAGATTCCAGAGGTGGGGGAGGGGCGGGAGACTGGGGATGAAAAGGTAGCATGAATTTCGAGCACGCGCCAATATGCTCTCGGCATGCAAGCACACGAAAACACCGGTGGCGCCCACATGTCGGCCTAAGAGTCCTTATTCTTTCTTTTTTGGAGAGCCCAGCCTTTTTTTCAGGATCTTTTGAGAGCCCGGCCTGAGAGTCATAATTGACCCATTTGGCATTGCGTTACTACTCGGCCCATATTCAACGACACCTCACTGTCCCAAACAAGTGTACATCATGGAAACGACACTGAGCTCAAATTATATAACTTGAAAAAAGGAGATATACTCTGAACACTGGAGAATGATGATGCCCTCATTTAGCCCACCAGTAGTTCGAGACAATAGACAGTTCGAAACAACGATATATACAACATTCAAACACTGACTAGTGACTACTACTGACATAAACAACAAGACATGATAGTTCATAAGAAGTCTTGGTACACCACCAAAACGCACCCATCTGCAGCGCTCAGACTCTCGTGATCTAGACGAGAATGACATTCTAAACAGAAGCAACTATTACATAGTAAGAGTGACATAGACGAGGATTACCAAATGACAAGGAATATGCATAACAAAAGAAAGAACTACCCATCCAGAACCAGCAACAAAGACAACAAAGTCATTCGAAGAGATGATCCAACACCATCATAATTTGCAGCCCCGCTTCAGTGACCAGTGATCCGGAGACACCAGTACTCCACCCTTTCGATGCAACAGCCAAATTACCTATCAACCTGAAGGCTTGAACCACACCACTGCCTGTCGTAATTGAGACATCCAAGGATCAAAGTTAATCCGGATGCCTTTGTCATTCTCACCTTCTTTTGGCTGCAGGCTGTATCATTGACAATCAGGGGAGTTTGCTCCCGAACTCCTAGGGCTCACCATGTAGACACAGTTTTCCATAGCAAACAGAGCCTCTCTGCCATCAAGGTCCTTGCCAACGGTGATCTCCTGGTTAATCGGATAATTGAGTCCGAGAAACAGAGAGTGTGAACCAAGGCTGTTTACTCGCCTCCAACTAAAAAATCCTAAAGGCGCCAACAAGCTGGTATCCTGCTCATAGACGTAACAACCGCTGTCCGAATACTCACGTATTACACGGTGCTTGTATACAGTGGGTTTTTTGCAATATAACTTTTCCGGCTCATGTGTCTGAATGATCATCAGTCTTTTGCCGTCGTCTGATCGAGCGAGGAACCAGTTGTGCTTCCCTATTTTTGGCAAAGGTGGTGTGATTACAAAGGGCAGTAACTAGAGGGACACTGCATCATATCAAAAAGGACATGCCTTGTTAATGTAAGATCAGCATTGTTCAGAGTATGAGTAGGATAATGCAAGAAACAACATTGTATAGCAGAAATAGGTCTCCCGTGCTAGCATGCCTGTTCACTTCATCGTTCAGGTATCATCCATATTGCGAGCAGAACCAAATTCTCGTGCATGCCCAATCAACACCCTGCCGTGATGCATGCAGTGGTCGTTCTGGTGCATCAATGATGACATGCAGATCGTTCCACACTTGAGAAGAGGAAAAATGGAAAGGTAGAACGCGACAGCAGAGGAAGAGAATGCTGGCTAACGAGGCTGGCAGGGGATCGAGCAGGAAGTTAATGCTCCACGCCTAAAGGTTTTGGGAAAACCTGATTTTCATAAGGTGACCTATACTCACCTAAACGGAGGGAGTATTCCTTAACCAAAGAATGTCGTGTCTCCCACTCACATGCTCAAAAAAAACTACGACACATTTTTTTATCTGTTTGCATAGGTCCCACCTATCAGGAAGGATGGGCACGTACATGAACAGGTACGACTCATCAGTCTACCCGCATAGCCTTTTTGTTTAGTCTACCTAGCCGTCTAATCAACTACCTGCACGCCACTTCTCCCATTTACTTCTCCATCGGGAACCGATTCTCCTCGGCTTCTTCACCTCCCCTTCGTCTTCATTTGCATCCAAACCCCACTGCGTTCACATTGTTTTAACCTCTTTAAACAATCATCTACTACTTCAGTTAGACTAGCCATCTAATCCTAATTCTCCAAATCATAGCCCTCCGTTCCAGCGGTTCCAAATGGCGAAAGAGATCAAGATGCAGGTTTTTAGCGTCCAACATGTCCTCATCGAAGGCTCGATGTGCATAGTTGCCACCGCCACCGTCCGCCCAAGTGTTGTTCGTCAGTGGATCAACAATGTATCCAACTCCCTCGAAAAGGTAGAGACGAGGATCATCGGTCTCGACGCAGAGTACACGGAGCGTGCCCCTGGGAAGATCCGGCGCGCCGCCGTCCTTCAGCTGTGCCTCGAAGATGATGTTTTGGTGTACCACATCATACACTCGCCCTCCATACCAGGTGAGCTTCACGATTTCTTGTCTCGGGAGGACGTATACTTTGGTGGGGCAGCCGTCGAAGGGGACAAACAGAAGCTGGAGCCGTACAACCTTGATTTGAAAAGCATCATTGACCTACAAACCAGAATCAAAATTCATGTAGAAGATTGTGATAAACAGACACCATCCCTATTCGACGTAGCAAATTTTGTGCTCAGTACAAATATTCAGAAGGGTGACGAGACAGTGGCATTAAGGTCGTCTGGATGGGAGAATTATCCCTTGACGTACGAGCGGATAAAATATGCTGCCCTCGATGCCCGTGTGAGTTTCGAGATAGCTGCAAGGTCCAAAGAGCTTGTTGCGAAGCCGTCTCCCACAGAGAATGAGAAGAAGAAGAAGAAGAAGAAGAAGAAGAGGCTGCACCAGCAGGAGGGCATTATGGATGGATGAACTAATTCCTCTCTTGGAAAAAAAATTATTCCCTCTCGGTGTATATTGATATATATGGACTATTTCGATGGTATGCATGTCTTTGGAACAGAGTAGTAGCATGGGTCCGCTTGACTATAAGGAACTATTTATCCGCATATATAGCTTTCTCTGCTACTCCTTCCAGTGATCGGTATGTAGTGCATGTGTCCGTAGACATGACAGCTTGTCCATGGAAGTTCAACTACGGCGACCATCACGTTTCATCTCACGATTCCCACGATGCCTCTCCAACCACGGCACCATGCCCCCGACGTGCGCCTCACCCCTCTCGTCCGCACCGCCCCTCTGCCTTTGTGTGCATGACATGTGGGCCACCTAAAATGCGGCCAACATCAAGTTTCTACCACAGCCACCCGTGATTCCCACAACGCCGCTCGAACCCATGAAACCACACGTCCCCCGACCTGCGGCTCACCCCTCTTGGCCCCACTGCTCCTCTGCCTACGGGAGCATTACATGTGGACTAGTCACCTATCGGGTCCACATGTTATTGGCCCAAAGGTAGGTGTAGTAAGGCGATGAAGCTCAGTCCCGACGGCCCTGAGAGGGAAATGTAACTCCTGCGCCAGGGCTTGTGGTGCTCCCGCAACACGAACTCGTGCCAAACTCGAGATTTGTTTCTTTACTATACATGCACGCAATGATTTAATGGACATTGTAATCTCAACATGTGATGGGGAGCTCTAAATTTGAATTTGAAACTTATAAAATGAAAAGATTCAAAACAAATAAACTGGGAGAGAGGGAGTATATCATAGGATGTGTCCCATACAAAATAAGTCCCTTGGCTTGTCACCGCGAAGATGTGGTTAGAAAGGAGCACAACGTCTTCCTACTCGTACGGCAACAAATCGGCCGTAGATAGCATGGTCCGCCTTTGACCGCCATGTGCAAGGTTCGTGCTATCTTATTCAATCTCACCGTGGTTCCATCGTACCAATTCATGCGGTGGCCCGTTGCATGGCTGATCCCAATGTTGGACAAAGATTCTACGGGAACGGTGTCACCATTGTAAATGTTATGCAAATTGATGTTGGTACCCTCCCGTACATTTGCAAGCCAATCTCCACTCGCACTGAGACTAAGCTGTGAAACAGTGGCCAGGGGGAGAATTAGGAAATGGACACGGAAGTAGTCTTTAGAATGCATTTACTACGTGATCAAACTCATCTTACCTGCTCATCGGAGGAAATTCGAGTGCCCCTCAACGTCCGCATCTCAAGGGGCGTCAACTTGCAACTACAGCCACGCCGCGCTGGAGAGACCCCCAAGGAAACATCCTCGTGCGTTCCATAGAACATCAAGATGCATTTGTATGAGTAGTTTATCCTGTGAGAGAAAAGGATGAACGAGGGAAGGCCTCTAGAGATAGAGAAGGACACTACTACTACCAATGTACTGGCCCGTGCGTTGCAATGGATCCAAAGTAGTTGAATAATACTTGTTCACGCGCTTGAAATATAAACACTCTCGTTTTGATATACATGTGTCAGCAGACATGACAACTTGTCCATGGAAGTTGAACCACGGCGACCATCATGTTTCTTGTTTCTACCACTGCCACACCCACACGCGATTCCCACGATGCCGCTCCAACCCACGGCACGACGTCCCCCGACGTGGACATGGATCCTCTGACGTGGCTATCACTGCCTTGCCCTGCCTTTCCTTCGCTGACAGGTGGGACCCACGCTTATGGGTCCCACATGTCAGTGACAGAATGGTAGGATTGTTCACGTCAGGGGATCCTCATCCCCCCGACATGCCCCTCATCCCTCTCAGCCCCACCGCTCCTCTGCCTTTGTGTGCATGACATGCGGGCCAGCTGAACTGTGGTGACCATCAACTTTCTACCACAGACACACCCGATTGGACGCGGTTTGCCTGCTCCGCTGCTATGCTCCGATCCATACTCCCGCACCATCGGATTTTCATCCAGCGGCTGTGACACATTTCGTCCCGGGCATCAATCCTCAGCTGGAGTACTTATGTACTACAGGTAGTACCCGTCGGTGTGGCCATCTATGCCTCATAACGCCCCGACGCCCAGCTGTGGCACCCTCACCACGACCACGCCACCACCGGCCGGTTCATCTCGAACAACTGAGTCACGAACCACGCCACCACCATGAGTATGACATGTGGGCCAGCCGCATTTAAGGGCCGCATGTCATTGACTCATTGGCCGGGAACTAAGCCATTGAAGTTCGGTCCCATGGGCCCCGAGAGGGAAATGTAACTCCTGCGGCATGCCTTGTGGTGCTCCCGCAGTACGAGCTCGTGCGAAAACTGGAATTTGTCTCTTACTACTACCAACTAGTACTAGTAAGGTACACGTGCATTGCACGCATGAGATTCTGGTGGTTTGTGCATTATGCTTCTACATGTGGAGCTTTCTGGATTCTAACATGTGGCAAAATCTGGTGGAATGTAAGGTTAGGCAAGTTTGATTAACTTAGGTGAGTGTTTGGTTCAAGCCACACCTTAGGCAAGCCACACTAAGGCCCCACATGACATACACACAAAAAAATGTGGCAAGATTCCCTTAGGCTTGCTAACTTGTGGCTCTCATTTTGAAGAACTAATAACTTTGCCTAAGCTTAGTTGTGGCAAAGTTAGTCATGAATTAAGTTCAACCATGGAGTCTTCTAGATTATACATGTGGCAGAATCTGGTGGATGATATCCAATGGCCAGTAGTGCTCGGATTTGCCATCTTTGTACCGTCGGATTGGCTTCATCCAACGACCAACTTTCAAAGTTTTTCACACAATATATAGGGGGTATATATATAGATGTGGCGGTCCGTTGCAACGGATCCAAAGTATATCTATTTAGTGGAGTGCACTCTAAACAAATTATCTATTTATTTTTTCTAACCTTCTGTAGCCATGCAACCAAGCCACATAAGCTTCATGGGTGCCCCCACATCATATTATTCATACTACATTGATTGAAAAAAAGATAAATCACCCAAAACAAGATCTTCCCGTTTTTTGTTCCTACGATGTTGTGTCGTGCACGTACCTCTAGTTGTATAGTGGTAGTACTAGTAATATAGTATTAGGAGTACAAACTTGGTACTAGTAGGAGTAGTACTAGTACGGAATGCTCCTACTCTATCAACGAGCCCCGTCTGACACCAAATTTCTTGGCTTCCGTGCTACAACTAGATCTTCCCCTCGTTTCTGTTTTCCAACCCGGCGGCGGGCAGGGTGTCGGTTTGCTCAACGGCGGTCCCACATGAAAGTGAAAATGCTAGGAAACACACCCTCCCTAAGCTATGTGTCGTGTCGGACGGGCCGTGTTGTACTCCCGATTCTCGGGCGTGTGGGGGTGTGACGCGAATGCGGCAGGCCTTTTCCTTTTACCAGCAATGTGCCCGTGCATTGTGACAGATCCAAAGTAGTAGAATAGTAGTATTTGTTCACAAACTTGAAAGAAATCACTATTCTTTTGATATACTCCTAATATATCACTCCCTCCGTACCTAAATATTTGTCTTTTTTTAGATTTCAAATGGACTATCACATACGGATTATATAGACATATTCTAGTGTTTCTAGCAAGATGCCGCATGTTGCATGAAGTTGATGGAAAAGGTAAGCACAACTTAAATTGACGGATGGAGTACTAGTTACAGTGATGCATATAATTAAGCAAAGGGATCGCACATGTCGGTATTGACTGGAACGAGAATGCAACAACACAATAAGAATTAAGGCCATGATGATGCGATCGCAGTGGTGGTTATAGAAGGCAAGAAGAAAGATGGATTCACGAACGTACGACCTCCTCCTCCTCAACTTAGTGCGTCGGGCCACCGACCGGTGGCTAAGGAGCGGCGGCTTTTGTGGCAAGGTCGAGGTGCTTCTCAGCAAAGGCATCCAAGGCTTCCAGCCGGTTGAGGAAGGCCAACATCGTAGCGTCCTCACTGGCCTTGTAGATACCTATGTACATGATTTGCTCGTACACGTGGATGTGTAGGTCAACTAATTCTTGCAGGGCGAGGCGCCTCGCAGCAAGCGCGACCTCCAGGTGGACATTCTTCGTGGCATTGGCGGGCAGTCGCAGGGCCAGCAGTGCTTGAAAGAGGTTCCGTCCATGGAGGTCGTTTAGGGTGGCAGGCAATGAGGAGCCCGGGCGCGCGAGCTGGAGGAGTACGACGATGTCGTCCGCGAGCTTCTTGAGCACGGTGAACTTGTTGCTGGTGGCAACGATCATCTGGTCCAACTGAGAGTCGTAGTTGGCGTCGACGGCGGCCATCCACCAGTCGGTCTCCAACACCGTCTGGAGATGATCCTCGGCGCCATGCCGCAGGCCGGCATCGTGGACCATCTAGCGCAGCCGCTGGCCACTCACGCGCATCGCCGCCATGGGTCTGGAGTGAGCTCTTTTGCGCTTAGTGTAGGTGCTTAGGCAAATTCTTAGGTGTGTATGATGTGGTAGATGCATTGGAATGGAGGGGCGCCTTTATATGAGGGCAATGAGGGCAAACTGCGTTGCATTCACATTGTGCAGCCTCTTTTCTCGGACCTCGTCCCATTACTTCCCTCATGCATTAATTGAAGGAGGATGCATTGGCCGTTCAACATATCGGGAACCGCTACTCCCTCCCTCGTCTGCATTAAAGCCGTACCGGGAACTGCGCCGCCCGCTGTCAAATCGAATACTCCCTCTGTCTAGGTGAGTATTAAGTCATCTTAAGAAACCCAAATAGTAAACACATAGGCGTGGTGCATTAAATCTCACATTGTTTCTTATTTTTTGACATAAATAGAGGAATCAACCAAGAAGAGATGTGGGGCTTGTATGCTTCTAATGACTTGAGACTATTAAACATGACATGCAGTGGTCAGTTCGTTGCACAAGAACAAATACAACCCACGTCAGCACACATGCATCTTATATAACATCACATCCAATGGCTATAAAAGATGAATGCGACCAAATTATATCTCATCTAGATGAGTTCTAGCAAAACTGTATTAATAATACTTAGTAATCCTGCGTCATGTATCATATATTAGTATCATGTAGTACTTTATTTAGTGCCATGTATGACACATAGTACTCAACTCTCTCTCTCTTTCTTCATTTAATTCTATGACACCTCATCAAAATTGCTAAGGCTAGTACCATCACAACCAGCCTTAGAAAATACGAAGTACTAAACATTAAGTTCTCTCGTTTTCCTCTCCACCTTGGTCACCTAGACGGAGGGAGTATACGGTGCAGGCTTTTCCTGCGCGGTAGGCGGGGCAGTTCCGCCTAGTCGGTTCAACAGAGACGCAAGAAGACGAGGGAGTAGGTTGCTGCAAACGTAGGGCTGTGTGATTTGACAGGGAGTTACAGCTGGACAGGTGGGGCCCCGTTATTTGACTTGCCATTATCATTTTAACTGCGGCGCTACGACCGGCGTGAGTCTCCTGATTCCTGACCACCTCCATATAGGTGCCTCTCCCGATGCTCCACCATGTAGTAGAGGCTGGGTCTTGCATGAGAGCCCACATCTCCACTTTTTCCTTGCCTCACTTTCCTCCACATATGCAAAAATGCCATGTATAACACACTATTGTACTTACTTGCTCCTACAGGTGCTTAAGCTTGCCACATAGGCATAAAGTTTGATGTGGCAACTTAATCAAGAAGAGAGAGACTAGTTTGGTGACCCAAGGAAGAAATGGTGCTAAGCGCGTGTACCTAGGTGAAAAGACAATTTTGAGTCTATAGCTAATTAAATGAAGCAAACTTAGCAACACCATTTCATTGGAAGAGGTCACTCCTTGGCAAATGCAATAAATACTAGTACTCCCTGTGTCCCATAATATAAGAACGTTTTTGGCACTACACTGGTGTAAAAAACGTTCTTATATTATGGGACAGAGGGAGTACGAAGAAAGAGATAGAGAGAAGTAAAAAAATACACTTATAGCCAACCTTATAGCCAAAACCTTGTTGTAGTATGAGTGACTAAGTGATGTCTATGTATGACATGCCAACATTAGATAGCCTAATGCACCGTGTTAAATCTCCAAGGGCGCGACCGCATGAGCGACGCGACGGTTGTGGTAGGCGCGACCACGATACGGGCTGCTGGCGGCCCTTGGATCTGAGATCAAATGGTCGCATGCTAAGTTGTTGAAAATTTGCAGAATAACCCTCCAGGATAGGATATTCACCCATAGGTCTAGAATCACACCATGCAACCGTCCGATCTTAGATCCAAGTGCTCTCGGAAGCCCGTATCATGGGAGAATGGAAAGCCACTACCCTGCCGTTCACACGTTGGCAGTTCGCTCCTACTCGTCCCCGCATGTCCTTCAATACTATGGCAGTTCGCTCCTAGTCGTCCTGTCCATTCACATTACGGCAGTTCCACTAATCCTAACCCTCCTCCCAAATCCATGGCGTCCCAAATCTCCCCGATCGGCGGTGAATACAAGGTTAGAACCATCACCGGCGATGAGTTCGACGTCATCTACACCCGTTCTTCTGTGACTCAGATGATGAGTGGGTCGCTGGGCTAGATGTTGAGTACACCACAGTCCTGGGATGAGAGAAGGATCTAAAGGATGAAGAGAGGAAGAAGCCCGCCGTGATCCAGGTTTGTGTGCATGACTTATGCTTGGTCTACCACATATGCCATGCCGATGTTGAGTGCCAGGATTTAGGGACTTCCTCGAGAGCAACCTAGTCAAATTCGTTACTGCAGACTTTTGTAACGACAAAGAAGTCCTGCGTCGGATAGGCCTTGTTGTAGGCAACACCTTCGACCTCCAGAAGAATCGGCTGGTGTCCTCTCGTCAGCCTTCAATGCTGACCTTGGCAGGAGCCATGGTTCATCCTTCATATGGTAAACTAGAGAAACCTCCATACATGTTTCATCGTCATGCATGGCAGCGGAATGTACTAGATATAGACCACATCCACTACGCTGCAATGTATGGCTACCTTTGCTTCAATATCTACAAGGGTTGGATGAAGAGCAACAACCAAGTGTGCGGTTCAAGCAAAGAAGTATCGGCCAAGAGGAAGAGGGACAAGGACGAAGTCGAGGACGTGGATGAGGACTCCGAGTAAGGTGGCAATGTCGTTGCTCATGGTGGTTCTAATGCAGTGTCTACCGGAATAGTTGCAAAGTTTAATTTCAGGTGTACTTAATTTAATTTGAGGGATGTGTTGTGCTGAGCCCCTAGCAAAACTATGTTATGTTTCTTCTTGTTACTTTAACTCTTCAGTACGTACATACTAGTATTTCTTACATTTCATCTTTTAGTTGGTATAGTATTACCACTCGTTTCTTCACATTATATACGTACAATATATATGGCCAACATCATATAGCCAGCAGTTTAGTTGTCAAAGAATTTCAGGGTGCTTAGTTTTGTCAAAGAATTCCAGGGTGCTTAGTTTTATTTGAGGGGTGAGTTATGCACTTGTGCTGGAAACCATTATTGTGACAAGCCTTTCTAATAGTACTATATGCATAATTTGGCGACGAGCGCTCTCTCTATGTACCACCTTTTTTTAATTTCAAGTTTTGCTCCATGGCGCAATCCATCAATACTACTACTGTACAAAAGTGGAGTATATACATTTTTTAAAAGGCTAGAGGGCGGGGCAGTCTAGCTCGGTCAGTTTCACGAGAGGCGAGGGCCTTTGTGATTTGACGACTCATTACTGTTGTCAAATCGAATAGTACTACGCCGCCCGCTGCATGCCCGGCGCCTCCATTAAACCCCTCCGTTAAACCTGCACGCAAACCGAGAATCCTACTCCGTCCACATGTCCGTTCATGAGCGGGCCGGAATTAAACACAACACCGGCCGAGCTCCTCCCGTCCGCCCTCAGTTTAAACGAGGCCAGACGCCGGCCAAGCTCCTACTGTCCGCCCTCTATTTACACGAGGCCAGACAGACAGCGGGCAATAATCACACCCCTCCGCCGCTCCCCCATCTCCTCCTTCACCATTTTCTCCACTCTTCCGATGGCTTCCGATGAGCCGCTCTCCGGCATATTACCCGACTGGGTGGCCCGCCGAGCCCTCCGGATACGGGCGAGGCCGCTTGGTGCTTCACCAACCTCGCTTGGCCTGACGGAGCCAGTTGCCGCCCCAAGCAGGAGCGTGGTTCAGCAACTCGCCGCTCCAGATCAGCTCGATGAGGAGTGGCGATTTGCTCCACGCCGGCACGGCGGCGAGCACG
Source organism: Triticum aestivum (assembly GCF_018294505.1). Lineage (NCBI taxonomy): Eukaryota > Viridiplantae > Streptophyta > Magnoliopsida > Poales > Poaceae > Triticum > Triticum aestivum. Next base: position 554,018,706 of record NC_057800.1, on the reverse strand, counting down.
CCGGTACGGGCGCCATCGCTGCTGCGTCGTACCGCGCCACCAGTGTCTGCGGTGGCCGTGCCTCCCTTGTCTGTGCACGCACCTCCCATGCCTGCGGCAGCGCCATGTAGGCAGAGACAAAAGCCGAGTGCGTGGAGAGCGACGAGTCGGTGGCCAGCTTCTCCGTGTCCGCCGCCATCATTGAGGAGAAGTAGAACACGGGAGGCCGCCGCCACTTGGGACCCATGAAGGCCACCGTCGAGGCGACGACTGCGGATTCAGGTGGTTTCTTTGCTGCTTCATCTCTTCCGAGGACCTTCGTCGACCCCGCAAGTGTCTGATGGACATGAGGAAGACAAAGGGATCCGTGGGCGGTCATTTAGAACTAAAATAAGTATAGATACATCCATTTCTAGGACAAGTATTTCCGGACGGAGGGAGTATTAATTATACAAGAGAGCCGGATTGGCACCTCTTAGTTCATGTAAATGTAATGAAATCCATCATGTTTATATGAAGATCCGGCTTTTTATACGAAATCCTTCATGCTTATATGAAATCAGTCCGCGTTTGCACGAGTTTCATCTGGTTGGTTAGAGTTGTAAAAATGTATGCCGCTGGCATTTGATGTCGTCCTCCGCTTAAGGAAGCGGGAGGAAATTTGCCGGCTGCCGTTGGAGATGCTCTTTATGCTGGAAATAATAGAGTGACATCCAATCCATTTGAGTTAATTGCCTGTATGATTGTCCCTCTATAAAAAGTTAATTGCATGTATGGTGTACACGTGACTTGCAGGGTGGCTACAGCTTCATACAGAAAGTTAAAAAGAAACAAGTCCATCCTTAATCTTGTATTATAAGTACTCTGTGGGTTCCACTGTCAGTACAGTAGAAAAAGAAGTATATATTAAATAAGTAGAGTAATATATAATATAAAAATATAAAGTTAAAAGACAGAATTCGAACTCATGTCATAGCATTGCGAGCATCCGGTGCTAACCAGCCCAGCACATTTTTGTTGTAGACCATGCTGGAGATATATCTCCATGTCTACTCTTATATATACTCCATTCGTTCCTAAAGATTTGTCTTTTTCAGATTTCAAATGGACTACCACATACGGATGTGTATGTAGACATATTTTAGAGTGTAGATTCACTCATTTTGCTCCATGTGTCTTTTCAGGAAGGGGTCAGATTTGTCCTTGATTTATTTATGAGGTATCCAGATGGCACTGCACCGCCAAGAAAAGAGGGTAACATCAAAATTATGGACTACTTTTTTGAGTATGTTGGTAAGGTCCAGTCATAGTCACTTGTTGAAATATCTGAAAAGACAAATACTCCCTCCGTCCAGAAATACTTGTCATCAAAATGGATAAAAGGAAATGTATCTAGACATATTTTAGTTTTAGGTACATCTCTTTTTATCCATTTTGATGACAAGTATTTTCGGACGGAGGGAGTAGAAAACAGAGTTGGTGATGATGGTGTGCGTGCCATCCTGCAATATAGGCCGTCGGATTTATATCTAACAGATAGGAAAGAAACTATGGAAATTTTGCAAAAATATACCCACACGTCTCTCCACGTTCGCAAATAAGGCCTTCCCTCGTTCAACCTTTTCTCCCACAAGATAAACTACTCATACAAATGCATCTTAATGTTCCGTGCAACGCACGGGGAGCTAGCTAGTTTCTTTTAAAATAGTTGCTGTGATAATTGGGTTGAAGTGATAAATTTTATGTCTGCCCCGAATGATTTCAGATTTACTAGTAGTAAAAAAGAAAAGGTTGCCTTGTTAATTAATAGAAAATACGGTGAAAACTATCACATGAGGCCAGTAAAAACAAGGCACACTGGGTTCAACGTCATCGTCACTACAGCTGTGTGTGCGCGAGAAGTCTACATCTCGAGGGGGCTACCGAGCGAGGCACCGAGACACAATGTTTGAGAGAGAAACCAATTGACAGATTATGATTAGATCAAGTTGTCACCCTTCTTCTGTCATTGTTGGGGGGAGGGAGAGAAATACGTATCGAGAGTGTGCGCGATAGGCACAGAGGCACAACTAGCGAGTGTGTGTGTGTGTGTGTGTGTTTGAAAGAGGAGTAGATATATTATTATCAAGATCGATGTGCCACCCTACTCCTTCGGTGCCGGGTAGTGTGTGTGTATGTTTGAGAGAGAAGCCAGTCGATAGATTAGTATCAAGATCGAGGTGTCACCCTACTCCTTCGGTGTTGGGAAGTGTGGGTGTGTGTGGGGGGGGGGCAGTGACACTCACATATCTCTACTCTTATAAAAAACAAAGTTGGTGATGATGGTGTTCCTGCCATCCTGCAATATAGGCCATCCGATTTAGATCCGATGGACAAGAAGGAAACTGTGGCAATTTTGCAAAAAGATACCCACACCCCTCTCCGCATTTGCAAATAAGGCATTCCCTCATTCATCCTTTTCTCCCACAAGATAAACTTCTCATACAAATGCATCTTGATGTTCCGTGCAACGCATGGGCATCTTGCTAGTAGGGAGAAGGAGTTTGTGTGACACATATCTAGCTATATTAAGGGATAGGTAGATAGCATATGTGTGAGAGACATTATTATACTTTGAGACATTAGTGGTTGTGGGTGGGAGGAATTAAAGGGGTGGGCATGTTTGACATAGAGAGCGTGTGTGTTTCTGTGTGAGAGACTTGTAGGACGGGGTAGAAAGAAGAATTTAACCCTGACGGAGGGAGAGAAATACACAAAGTGCACGTGTGTGATTCCGATGCCCACAGGGAAATGAGATATGTATGCGTGTGAGAGAGATTGCACAATTCATTCACGTATCACTATCTAGCGATCGTGGACGTGCATCGCTTGAACATAAGTTAATATCTACTTTGTATCGTGGCCAAAGGTACAATAGCGATTCAACCTGTAAAGATTGGACAGTCACATATCACATTTTTTCTACTTAAATAAACCTTTTCAGTTGTGCATGCCAAAGTTACAATGATGTTTCTTCAAACAACCAATGTAGCTATCATGTACATGCACCATTGTTACTCTTGCATTCAAATTCATTAGTCTAGGATGATTTAAGTTTCTATTTTGAAGTAATATATGTAATATTCATATATGAATTCAATGGTTACACAATTTATGAAATGGAGGATATGTAATCATATCAGGTAACACTTTTAAGTAGCTGACTAGAATATCCATTTCTTCTTGTGCGCCTCTACACTAACACGTCAATGCATTATGTTTAAAGTAAATAACCAATGGCACTAAATTATCTATTTACACGAGAAATACATAGGCTGAGCATTTGATCCCTTTTTTGTGAACGCGCCACTACACCCGTACGATTGGCTGCGCCCGTGTGAACGTCCAAGTTATCGGCGCATCATCCCGAGTTATTGTCTTTTTTTTGGGGTGGACTTCACACCAGTTATTAACTGATGACGTGTGCCCTGTGTACACAGTCTAGCATGACCTTCCCGCTAGCACGGTCCAAAATTAGTTGAAACTGGATACGAACAATCCCGCGGGCGGCAAAATCTCCCGCCTCCTTTTAAATTACCGCCACCTTAGTCTTTAGCATGCGAAATCCCCCTTTTGTCCTTGGTGCACGCAGACCAACAGTTACAATACCGCCCTCATCAACATGATAGGTCGGGGCTGCTTTGGTAAATTCCGGTTCCCCTGTTGGAAATATGCCCTAGAGGCAATAATAAAATGATTATTATATTTCCTTGTTCATGATAATTGTCTATTATTCATGCTATAATTGTATTATTCGGAAATCGTAATACATGTGTGAATACATAGACCACAATGTGTCCCTAGTGAGCCTCTAGTTGACTAGCTCGTTGATCAACAGATAGTCATGGTTTCCTCACTATGGACATGGGGATGTCATTGATAACGGGATCACATCATTAGGAGAATGATGTGATGGACAAGACCCAAACCTAAGCATAGCAGAAAGATCGTGTAGTTCGTTTGCTGTAGCTTTTCTGAATGTCAAGTATCATTTCCTTAGACCATTAGATTGGTCAACTCCCGGATACCGTAGGAGTGCCTTGGGTGTGCCAAACGTCACAACGTAACTGGGTGACTATAAAGGTACATTACAGGTATCTCCGAAAGTGTCTGTTGGGTTGGCACGAATCGAGACTGGTATTTGTCACTCCGTATGATGGAGAGGTATCTCTGGGCCCACTCGGTAATGCATCATCATAATGAGCTCAATGTGATCAAGTGGTTGATCACGGGATCATGCATTACGGTAACGAGTAAAGTGACTTGCCGGTAATGAGACTGAACAAGGTATTGGGATACCGACGATCGAGTCTCGGGCAAGTAACGTACCGATTGCCAAAGGGAATTGAATACGGGATTGATTAAGTCCTCGACATCATGGTTCATCCGATGAGATCATCGAGGAGCACGTGGGAGCCAACATGGGTATCCAGATCCCGCTGTTGGTTATTGACCGGAGAGTCGTCTCGGTCATGTCTGCTTGTCTCCCGAACCCGTAGGGTCTACACACTTAAGGTTCGGTGACGCTAGGGTTGTAGAGATATGAGTATGCAGTAATCCGAAAGTTGTTCGGAGTCCCGGATGAGATCCTGGACGTCACGAGGAGTTCCGGAATGGTCTGGAGGTGAAGAATTATATATAGGAAGTGTAGTTTCGGCCATCGGGAAAGATTCGGGGTCACCGGTATTGTACGGGGACCACCAGATGGGTCCCGGGCGTCCATCGGGTGGGGCCACCCATCCCGGAGGGCCCCATGGGCTGAAGTGGAGAGGGGAACCAGCCCATAGTGGGCTGGTGCGCCCCCCCCTTGGGCCCCCCTGCGCCTAGGGTTGGAAACCCTAGGGTGTGGGGGCGCCTCCACTTGCCATGGGGGGCACTCCACCCCCCTTGGCCGCCACCCCCTTGGGAGATCCCATCTCCAGGGCCGGTGCCCCCCCAGGGGGCCTATATAAAAGGGGGGAGGGAGGGCAGCCGCACCTCAAGTCTGGGCGCCTCCCTCTCCCCTGCTACACCTCTCCCTCTCATAGAAGCTCGGCGAAGCCCTGCTGCAATCACTGCTGCATCCACCACCACGCCGTCGTGCTGCTGGATCTTCATCAACCTCTCCTTCCCCCTTGCTGGATCAAGAAGGAGGAGACGTGTCGGGGATATACCCCGCGGTATAAACCGCCGGATGTATGACCCGGCTAGAGTTTGGCGATTCACTGGCAACCCACTTGGACATGGCGGTTTACGGTTCATTGGTAATCCGGCAGGCGGGTCAGAGGAGCGACAAGACCCGGTGGCCCAATGGGCGGTTTATGGAAGGCCGGATCATGCTATGGTGGGCCGGTTTAAGAGAAAAGGCGTGAGGAATATTTACTTTACAAGGAAGACCCGTACTTGTATCCGGTTTGTATTAGAAGGGAGACTAGTCCTAATCCTAATAGGACTCCACATGTAACCCGCCCCTTCAACATATATAAGGAGGGGCAGGGTTCCCCAAAGAGGGACAGGCTAGAAGCAAGAGACAATCTTAGGGCTAGACACAAAGAGGAGAGCCGGTTTACGGCGACTCCCTCGTGATGATAATGAGACCTAGCCTCAAACAGCATGTAGGGTTTTTACCGGATGATGTTTCCCGGGGCCCGAAGCTGTCTAAACCCTTGTCTTGCGTGTTGATCCACCCTGCATCTCTCGTCCCACTCAACCCCTCTCAAGCTACCACATAGATGCGTTGGCCTCACGACTAAGTCCTTTCGCTAGGACATCTGCCGTGACAAATCCACGACAGTTGGCGCCCACCATGGGGCCAGCGCACGGTGGTGATGAGTTCTTGGAGGGATCTTCCCAGGGATTGAGGAGTTTGTGATTTTCTAGATGAAGATTTTGCAATTCATGAGATTAAAGGCGAAGAAGAAATTTCGGGTTGCGGCATGAGCCGCCGCCTTTGCAAGTCAAAGTCCAAGAGAGATTGATTTCCGTTGCTACGGCCGCGACTCGCCGAGACCTACAAAATTTCTGCTACAACCGCCATACACCAAATCAACCAAGCGTATATACGAGGATTAGGGGTCCAAGTGCTGATCGGTGCAAAAAAAAAACAAAGTCTGATGGTTTCCCTAAACTCCTGCATGTGAAGAAGCATCAACTGGTACATGCCCTGTATACCACGTGAAGACGCCAAGGGGGATTTTTTTCGAGACAACCGTGACCCGGAAACAACTTGGACGCCGAGTCGTTCTCTGACCTCGCGTCGAGTCAACACCTCCACCACTGCGATTCAACCACGGCCGGCACGCCGTTCTACAGTAATGACCCGGCCTCGTTCGCCCCGCCTAAACGCCGGGTCATGTCGACAAGCCGCCGCGCCGGGTCTGCTGCTCCGAGCCGCCTTCGTCGGCCTAAGTCGCCGCTACCCTGCCTTGCTGCCCTGAGACGTCGTCGGGGCCCGCATACGCGGCCTCTCTTCCGCCTTGGGGCCTGTCGTGATGACCCGCCTTGCTCCGCCGTTGAATCGCCCGGAGCCTGAGTCGCCGTCACCTCTGCTAAACCGCCATCGTGATGGATTTAACTCGCAGTCGCCCTCGTCGAAACGCTGGCCCTGCTCTCTGCCTTTTACACACGTAACTACGGCCTTGAGCTACCGGGTCTCCGTCCTCCGCGGTGCTCCTTCGCCAAGTTGCTACAACACGCCCAAACCATGTGATTCCATTTGCTAGTGCCTCTTCCCTGCTTCGAATCACCACCGTCATCTTCGGGTCGCCCCGGCGAGGCTCCTCTCTGAATCACCGGCCTTGTTTCATGCCTACGTCGCCGTGGTCGCCTCCAAGTGGCTGCCGCCGCACCCTGAACCGGGCGAGCAACCCGGCACCTGCGTGCCCAAGCCGCCGTAGCCCCTGCCGGAGCAGACCTCAGACCGCCCCTTCTTGTGGGTTGCTGTTTCCACCGGCGTCACTCTCGTAGCTGCGTCAAGCCGCAGTATGACCCGCCCGCGGTTCTCAGACCGCCCTCCGCTCGGATTCGCGCCAAACCGCCAGACGCCGTCATCACATCCGCAGCTGCCGTTGCGGCATGACCTCGTCACACCTCCAAGCCGCTCCGCGACCTCACCAGGGCAGGCCTCGAAGCCCCGGCCGCTTCGTTGCTATGGCCGCTTCACCGGCCTTGCCTCCACTTGGATTTGTTTCAAGCCGCGCCGTGTCGAGGTCTTACCTCCGGCTCACCTTGCTGCTCCTGCCGCTTTGCCTCGTCTCCTCCACAGAGCCGATGTGGCAATGCTAAGCCGGCCCTGCCGCGTGATTAAGCCGCCGGGTTGAGCGTTGTGTTGCCAACCTCGGCTGCTGCTACGCTTCGTGACTCCAAGTCGCCCCGGTGCGGCAAACTCACCACTAGCCGACCCTGTTTACTTCTACGGCCGCGCTCCCTTTTTCCTTTGAGTTGCTTGAGTGGCAATCTCTGAATGTGGTTATCTCTGAATATGGCCTATTTGCATGTTGACTGGCCAACGGGGCTGGAAGAGAATTACTGAGAAAATCCATTGGTTCGACTGGTTCTAAGGTAACGCTTGATACTATCCAGAAGGCATTGCTTGGACAAAGTGCTATCGGTACTAGTCCGATCTCAGTACAACTATTACATCCACCCAGAATAAATCTATGGGCATGGACACCAGCCGGGAACAAAAGACTATTTGCTCAATCTACGTTCGTCCGACAAAAATACCAGGTGTTTTCTGCCTTATCTATATTTTAGTATATATTCATTTTAAGAGCAATTACTTTGGGTTGGTGGTATTTCTCTCGCAGGGCCACTATTCATTACAAAGGTGTTGTAAAGGGGCATGTGCCGAACATTATCTTTGCACTAGCGCTTATCCATGTCGTGCTGCTCGATGAATATGTGTGCAAGTCGCCGCTCCTGCTACATCAACATGACGTGGTTGATTCATCCGTCCGCGCTTGCGATTGATTCATCCGTCCGCGCTGACTCACACTGCCGCGATCGCTCGTCCATGATTGATTTCAGCTTCACCATGGTGATTATCAACTCCACTATGGATATTTTCTGGCTAACATATCAGGTGCAATCCATCCACTATATTTTTATATTATATATTGCTTTCTTTTAAAAGAGCAAATACTCTGGCTTGTAAGTTTTCCAATGTAGGACAAATTGTCTATTGCAAAAAGGGATTATTATACCACTGAGTTATTGGATAACCCATGCCGGTTTATATCGCGATCCAATCCGCGTCAACTCATCAGGACCATGCGGATTACCCAATAATACGTGCACATGCCGCCATTCCCCGCAGTCCGGTCTACATCAACATACCGAGCCGCACATGTCTGCATGAGCTATTTATTGAGTATGAACAAGTCACAACTTGGGTAGCCCGGTTTTCTTTCAACAAAATGGAGGCAAATTATCATATACTATCAGCCGCCGTCTACACTAGGTGGTTCAATGGGCAGACGCACAAGTTGCCGCCACTACAGTTTGGTTAACTTCAAATCACCAGTTGGAAGGAACCATTGGCCAAGTCGCTGACACGTCTCATATGGGATCATTTATAACCCACCGTAGTCACCTCAACCCTCTGTGGATTCACATCGTGCTTTCAACACCAATGATATACAACTTATGCTGGTTTATATCACGATCACATATGGAGAGTCTCAAGCCAACTCCTCGAGTCACCTTTTGAGACTCGGGGGCTACAATGACATGACTCAGCAAATCTTGCTAGTTTCACCAAATTTGAGAACCCCGGGACGATGGAGGGAAAGATAACCCGGTCCCGGAGGCTACTATTATTTGAAGGCCGTCAGAAAATTTCCGGCTTAGAAAGTATATGACAGTTACAAAATCCCGGCTCGATGAAGAAGTTCCGGATCATCAGAAAAGATTCCGGTTTACAACCCGGTTCAAGGGAAGTCAGTCTCACTGAAGCTCTCAAATATCCGGTTTACAATCCGGTTCAAGGGGAATTTGTCTCGCACGAAGCTTTGAAGCTCTCAAATCCGGTTTAGCAATGTCCGGTTCAAAAAGGAATTAATTTTTCGCAAGTTCGAGTTGAAAGGCCGTCAGAAAATTTCCGGCTGAAAATGAAGATTCCGGTTTACAATCCGGTTCAAGGGAAAGATGTCCCCCACAAAGCTTTGAAGCTCTCAATATCCGGTTCAAGATCCCGGTTCAAAGAACAATTTATCTCTTGCAAAAAGTTAAAAATTACCGAAGAGGACCTGCTGCCATGATGCGCGGTTCAAACATGGGTATCCTGCCTTATTGGCCTAACATATTATTGATCACATGGGGGCTTCTGCTTCATAAAGCGGGGTCTCTGTCTTTCTCGTCATGCGAGGTTACACGGAGTGGTTCTGTTTAAAGCGGCCTCCGGTTTACCCCTTGACATTTGTTTTTTTATATATCACTGGGGGCCTTGGTCGTGTCCGAACCAACGAACACCCTTTGATAGGCGACAGCCACCAGATCATTTGGGGACATGGTCAAGTCTGAACCAGTCACGCCTCTTGGTCGGCCTAAGGCCACAAAATCATTTGGGGGCATGGTCGAACCCGAACCATTGCCACGCCTCTTGATCTGGCATATATGCCACGAATCATTTGGGGACTTGGCTGACTTGAATCATTGTCACTCCTATTGGGGGCCTTGATCCTGTCCGACCATGGTAATACCATCTGATCAGCTCAGTATAGCATATTTTTGCAAACGGTTTTTATCATTGCTTTTGCTTCCATATTTTTTCATAACTGTTATTTGATTTTTATTGCGTTTTTTAAACCGACAACATTGTTAATCCGGTTCGACTCTCAAATACAAATTGGTGGAACACGGTCAAATCCTAATCCGGAGACTATCTGCCCGGTTTGATTTTATGTTATCATCCTATTATGGAGTAAACCGGTGTTCATTAACCCGGCTTGACTTTCAATTACAAGTTGTCAGTACAGGATCAAGTTATAATCCGGAGACTATCAGCCCGGTCTGGTTTGACTATGAGTCGCCAGTATTATATATGGTTAAACCGGTGTTTATCACAACCCGGTACGGTTTATCATCAACCAGCACAGTATGAAAGGAGTTATCATTACTCAAGATTGGGGTTATCACTCTTACTACAAAAAGTTGGTAAAACCAGCAATGTGATTCAATATCACAGGTATGATATATTTCATATTTGATTATTCTTAAGTGCAACCTTGGTTATAAACCCAGGTTATATGTTGGGCATTATGACCCATCCGGCGGTAAACCACCAGGACACGTTAAACTTGTTGTATGCAGGGACAGGTTGAATAAAGCATGATGATAAATTATCCGGTGTTTATTAAACCGGCCTGGCTTTAAGACGATAAGTCGCCAGTATATGATGGGAAATTATCCGGAGTTTATTAAACCGGCCTGGCTTTGGACTATACGTCGCCAGTATATATTTGGATTGCGCCATTGGAATCATGCGCTTATGATTGGGTTATATTATTCAAATAGCCAAATTTGGCTGAATTTTCATTATGATATTGGATGAATTTTTCATACCGGATTATATTATCTTGAATAGCCAACATGGCTGGATTTTTTATGGTTATTAGTAATCGGTATTATTGAGTTTTCAAAGTCGCTTTAGCGCAACAGTTATTATTTTATCAAAGGATATGATTTATTCTACAATGGAAGGAATAGTCCCGAGTCGCTGCAGGCTCACGACACGGCACTTGGGGGCTACATTATTGAAGTTGAGATTACATCAAATATGCAAGTCTCATGTCGCTGCAAGCATGCACCATGACACTTGGGGGCTAATGAAAAGTCATTCTTTGTTCATCTTATTGAAGACCCGACTCATCACATTATAACGAGCCAGCCCTTGGGGGCTACCAATTGCTCCTGTTAAACAATTCAAGGTACAAAGCTTTTTATTCATTATATTGAAGGGTCCACTGCTCAGTTGGTAAAGCAAAAGGCTCTTAACCTTGTGGACGTGAATTCAAGCCCCATGATGGGGGTTACATCATATGATGTTATTTTCATTGAAGTATCTATCAAAGTCCATGCTCATTATTGCATAATGACCCGGCCCTTGGGGGCTACACTGGTTGAAGTTCTTATGAGCATCAGGAAATCACAAGTCCCAGGTTGCTGCAAGCATAACAACCCGGCACTTGGGGGCTACATAATATGGAATGTTCAGTTTTACTAAGTGACTGGGATGAACAACATGGATTTCAAATCATCACTTTGTTCTATTCAAGACTTGGGGGCTACAGGTATTATATTATTATCGAAGAACTATTTTCAAATTCTCTGTTTTGAGCAAACTGGATTAACCCGGCGTTACCAATCATTATGACCCTGTGTCTGTAACCCGGCGTCATTAATAATCATGAACCGGCATTAGCAACAATCATGAACCGGTGTTGGCAACAATCATGACCTTGGATTATCAGTTTTTATAACCAGACAATGGTGGTAATCATAAACTGGCAAGTTTTACATCTTCAAGCCGGCTGGATATCAGTTGAATATTTCAGAGACTAATATTTTTGTCAAGTCAAAGCATTGAAGGCTGATTCAAATGGATTCTTTATTTACAAATATCTTCTGCAAGCAAATTGATTATGAAGATGGTTATTAACTTGGAAAGAAGAAATGACAAGGATTTAAGGATGATCAAGTGCCGGCTTACAAGTATATTTAAACCGGAGCACAACCCGACAAATTTGTTCTTGTTGCAGATCAGTTTAACATGGATGAATCCAAATTAAACTGGGGGCTAATGTCGGGGATATACCCCGCGGTATAAACCGCCGGATGTATGACCTGGCTAGAGTTTGGCGATTCACTGGCAACCCACTTGGACATGGCGGTTTATGGTTCATTGGTAATCCGGCAGGCGGGTCAGAGGAGCGACAAGACCCGGTGGCCCAACGGGCGGTTTATGGAAGGCCGGATCATGCTATGGTGGGCCGGTTTAAGAGAAAAGGCGTGAGGAATATTTACTTTACAAGGAAGACCCGGACTTGTATCCGGTTTGTATTAGAAGGGAGACTAGTCCTAATCCTAATAGGACTCCACATGTAACCCGCCCCTTCAACATATATAAGGAGGGGCAGGGCTCCCCAAAGAGGGACAGGCTAGAAGCAAGAAACAATCTTAGGGCTAGACACAAAGAGGAGAGCCGGTTTACAGCGACTCCCTCGTGATGATAATGAGACCTAGCCTCAAACAGCATGTAGGGTTTTTACCGGATGATGTTTCCCGGGGCCCGAAGCTGTCTAAACCCTTGTCTTGCGTGTTGATCTGCCCTGCGTCTCTCGTCCCACTCAACCCCTCTCAAGCTACCACATAGATGTGTTGGCCTCGCGACTAAGTCCTTTCGCTAGGACATCTCCCGTGACAAATCCACGACAAGACGTCATCCGCTCCGTACGTGTGTTGAACACGGAGGTGTCGTCCGTTCGGCACTTGGTCATCGGTGATTTGGATCACGGTGAGTACGACTCCATCATCCCCATTCTCTTGAACACTTCCGCTCGCGATCTACAAGGGTATGTAGATGCACTCTCCTCTCGTTGCTAGTTGACTCCATAGATTAATCTTGGTGAAACGTAGGATTTTTGTTTTATTTTCTGCAACGTTCCCCAACAGTGGTATCAGAGCTAGGTCTATGTGTAGTTACTATGCACGAGTAGAACACAAAGCATTTGTGGGCGTCGATATTGTCAATTTACTTGTCGTTACTAGTCTTATCTTGATTCGGCGGCATCGTGGGATGAAGCGGCCCAGACCAACCTTATACGTACGCTTACGTGAGACCGGTTCCACCGACTAACATGCACTAGTTGCATAAGGTGGCTGGCGGGTGTCTGTCTCTCCCACTTTAGTCGGATCGGATTCGATGAACAAGGTCCTTATGAAGGGTAAATAGAAATTCGCAATTCACGTTATGGTTTTGGCGTGGGTAAGAAACGTTCTTGCTAGAAACCTATAGCAGCCACGTAAAAACTTGCAACAACAATTAGAGGACGTCTAACTTGTTTTTGCAGCAAGTGTTTTGTGATGTGATATGGCCAAAGGTTGTGATGAATGATGAATGATATATGTGATGTATGAGATTGATCATGTTCTTGTAATAGGAATCACGACTTGCATGTCGATGAGTATGAAAACCGGTAGGAGCCATAGGAGTTGTCTTTATTTATTTATGACCTGCGTGTCAACATAAACGTCATGTAATTACTTTACTTTATTGCTAAAGCGTTAGCCATAGTAGTAGAAGTAATAGATGACGAGACAAACTTCAAGAAGACACGATGATGGAGATCATGATGATGGAGATCATGGTGTCATGCCGGTGACAATGATGATCATGGAGCCCCGAAGATGGAGATCAAAGGAGCAAATGATACTGGCCATATCATGTCACTATTTGATTGCATGTGATGTTTATCATGGTTTACATCTTATTTGCTTAGAACGATGGTAGCTTAAATAAGATGATCCCTCATAATAATTTCAAGAAAGTGTTCCCCCTAACTGTGCACCGTTGCGAAGGTTCGTTGTTTCGAAGCACCACGTGATGATCGGGTGTGATAGATTCTAATGTTCGAATACAACGGGTGTAAGACAGATTTACACATAAAATACACTTAGGTTGACTTGACGAGCCTAGCATGTACAGACATGGCCTCGGAACACAGAAGACCAAAAGGTCGGGCATGAGTTGTATAGAAGATACGATCAACATGAAGATGTTCACCGATGTTGACTTGTCCATCTCACGTGATGATCGGACACGGCCTAGTTAACTCGGATCATGTTATACTTAGATGACTGGAGGGATGTCTATCTGAGTGGGAGTTCATTTAGTAATTTGATTAGATGAACTTAATTATCATGAACTTAGTCTAAATCTTTAGAATATGTCTTGTAGATCAAATGGCCCACGTTGTCCTCAACTTCAATGCGTTCCTAGAGAAAACCAAGATGAAAGACGATGGCAGCAACTATACGGACTGGGTCTGGAACCTGAGGATCATCCTCATAGCTGCCAAGAAAGATTATGTCCTAGAAGCACCGCTAGGTCACGCACCCGTCCCACAGAACCAAGACGTTATGAACGCTTGGCACACACGTGCTGATGATTACTCCCTCGTTCAGTGCGGCATGCTTTACAGCTTAGAACCGGGGCTCCAAAAGCGTTTTGAGCGACACGGAGCATATGAGATGTTCGAAGAGCTGAAAATGGTTTTCCAAGCTCATGCCCGGGTCGAGAGATGTGAAGTCTCTGACAAGTTCTTCAGCTGTAAGATGGAGGAAAATAGTTCTGTCAGTGAGCACATACTCAAAATGTCTGGGTTGCATAACCGCTTGACTCAGCTGGGAGTTAATCTCCCGGATGACGCGGTCATTGACAGAATCCTTCAGTCGCTTCCACCGAGCTACAAGAGCTTTGTGATGAACTTCAATATGCAGGGGATGGAAAAGACCATTCCTGAAGTATTTGCAATGCTGAAATCAGCAGAGGTAGAAGTCAAAAAGGAACATCAAGTGTTGATGGTGAATAAAACCACTAAGTTCAAGAAAGGCAAGGGTAAGAAGAACTTCAAGAAGGACGGCAACGGAGTTGCCGCGCCCGGTAAGCAAGCTGCCGGGAAGAAGCCAAAGAATGGACCCAAGCCCGAGACTGAGTGTTTTTATTGCAATGGAAGTGGTCACTGGAAGCGGAACTGCCCGAAATACTTAGCGGACAAGAAGGCCGGCATCACAAAAGGTATATGTGATATACATGTAATTGATGTGTACCTTACCAGTACTCGTAGTAGCTCCTGGGTATTTGATACCGGTGCGGTTGCTCACATTTGTAACTCAAAGCAGGAGCTGCGGAATAAGCGGAGACTGGCGAAGGACGAGGTGACAATGCGCGTCGGGAATGGTTCCAAGGTCGATGTGATCGCCGTCGGCACGCTACCTCTACATTTACCTACGGGATTAGTTTTAAACCTCAATAATTGTTATTTAGTGCCAGCTTTGAGCATGAACATTGTATCAGGATCTCGTTTAATTCGAGATGGCTACTCGTTTAAATCCGAGAATAATGGTTGTTCTATTTATATGAGAGATATGTTTTATGGTCATGCTCCGATGGTGAATGGTTTATTCTTAATGAATCTCGAGCGTAATGCTACACATATTCATAGTGTGAATACCAAAAGATGTAAGGTTGATAATGATAGTCCCACATACTTGTGGCACTGTCGCCTTGGTCACATAGGTGTCAAACGCATGAAGAAGCTCCATGTAGATGGACTTTTAGAGTCTCTTGATTATGAATCATTTGACACATGTGAACCATGCCTCATGGGGAAAATGACCAAGACTCCGTTCTCAGGAACAATGGAGCGAGCAACCAACTTATTGGAAATCATACATACTGATGTGTGCGGTCCAGTGAGTGTTGAGGCTCGCGGTGGCTATCGTTATGTTCTCGCCCTCACTGATGACTTGAGTAGATACGGGTATGTCTACTTAATGAAACACAAGTCTGAGACCTTTGAAAAGTTCAAGGAATTTCAGAGTGAGGTTGAGAATCAACGTGGCAGGAAAATCAAGTTCTTGCGATCAGATCATGGGGGAGAATACTTGAGTCACGAATTTGGCACACACTTAAGAAAATGTGGAATAGTTTCACAACTCACGCCTCCTGGAACACCTTAGCGTAATGGTGTGTCCGAACGTCGTAATCGCACTCTATTGGATATGGTGCGATCTACGATGTCTCTTACCGATTTACCGCTGTCATTTTGGGGCTATGCTTTAGAAACTGCCGCATTCACTTTAAATAGGGCTCCGTCGAAATCCGTTGAGACGACACCGTATGAATTATGGTTTGGGAAGAAACCTAAGCTGTCGTTTCTAAAAGTTTGGGGATGCGATGCTTATGTCAAGAAACTTCAACCTGAGAAGCTCGAACCCAAGTCGGAAAAATGCGTCTTCATAGGATACCCTAAAGAAACTATTGGGTATACCTTCTACCTCAGATCCGAAGGCAAGATCTTTGTTGCCAGGAATGGATCCTTTCTAGAGAAAGAGTTTCTCTCGAAAGAAGTAAGTGGGAGGAAAGTAGAACTTGATGAAGTATTACCTCTTGAACCGGAAAGTGGCGCAACACAGGAAAATGTTCCTGAGGTGCCTGCACCGACTAGAGAGGAAGTTAATGATGATGATCATGAAACTTCATATCAAGTTGCTACTGAACTTCGTAGGTCCACAAGGACACGTTCCGCACCAGAGTGGTATGGCAACCCTGTCTTGGAAATCATGTTGTTAGACAACGGTGAACCTTCAAACTATGAAGAAGCGATTGCGGGCCCGGATTCCGACAAATGGCTGGAAGCCATGAAATCCGAGATAGGATCCTTGTATGAAAATGAAGTATGGACTTTGACTGACTTGCCTGATGATCGGTGAGCCATAGAAAATAAATGGATCTTTAAGAAGAAGACAGACGCGGATGGTAATGTGACCATCTATAAAGCTCGGCTTGTCGCTAAGGGTTATCGACAAGTTCAAGGGGTTGACTACGATGAGACTTTCTCACCTGTAGCAAAACTGAAGTCCGTCCGAATCATGTTAGCAATTGCCGCATTCTATGATTATGAAATATGGCAAATGGACGCCAAACGGCATTCCTTAATGGTTTCCTTAAGGAAGAATTGTATATGATGCAGCCGGAAGGTTTTGTCGATCCTAAGAATGCTGACAAGGTGTGCAAGCTCCAACGCTTTATTTATGGGCTGGTGCAAGCATCTCGGAGTTGGAACATTCTCTTTGATGAGATGATCAAAGCGTTTGGGTTTATGCAGACTTATGGAGAAGCCTGCATTTACAAGAAAGTGAGTGGGAGCTCTGTAGCATTTCTCATATTGTATGTGGATGACATACTGTTGATGGGAAATGATATAGAATTCTTGGAAAGCATAATGGCCTACTTGAACAAGTGTTTTTCAATGAAGGACCTTGGAGAAGCTGCTTATATATTAGGCATCAAGATCTATAGAGATAGATCGAGACGCCTCATTGGTCTTTCACAGAGTACATACCTTGACAAGATATTGAAGAAGTTCAAAATGGATCAGTCAAAGAAGGGGTTCTTGCCTGTATGGCAACGTACGAGATTGAGCACGGCTCAAAGCCCAACCACGGAAGAAGATAGAAAAAAGATGAGCGTCGTCCCCTATGCCTCGGCCATAGGGTCTATCATGTATGCTATGCTGTGTACCAGACCTGATGTAAACCTTGCCGTGAGTTTGGTAGGGAGGTACCAAAGTAATCCCGGCATGGAACACTGGACAACGGTCAAGAATATCCTGAAGTACCTGAAAAGGACCAAGGAAATGTTTCTCGTTTGTGGAGGTGACGAAGACCTCGTCGTAAAGGGTTACGTCGATGCTAGCTTCGACACAGATCTGAATGACTCTAAGTCACAAACCGGATACGTGTATATTTTGAATGGTGGGGTAGTAAGTTGGTGCAGTTGCAAGCAAAGCGTTGTGGTGGGATCTACATGTGAAGCAGAGTACATGGCAGCCTCGGAGGCAGCACACGAAGCAGTCTGGGTGAAGGAGTTCATTACCGACCTAGGAGTCATACCCAATGCGTCGGGCCCGATGACTCTCTTCTGTGACAACACTGGAGCTATTGCCCTTGCCAAGGATCCCAGGTTTCACAGGAAGACCAGGCATATCAAGCGTCGCTTCAACTCCATTCGTGAAAGTGTTCAAAATGGAGACATAGAGATTTGTAAAGTACATATGGACCTGAATGTAGCAGATCCGTTGACTAAACCTCTCCCTAGAGCAAAACATGATCAACACCAGAATTCCATGGGTGTTCGATTCATCACAATGTAACTAGATGATTGACTCTAGTGCAAGTGGGAGACTGTTGGAAATATGCCCTAGAGGCAATAATAAAATGATTATTATATTTCCTTGTTCATGATAATTGTCTATTATTCATGCTATAATTGTATTATCCGGAAATTGTAATACATGTGTGAATACATAGACCACAATGTGTCCCTAGTGAGCCTCTAGTTGACTAGCTCATTGATCAACAGATAGTCATGGTTTCCTGGCTATGGACATGGGGATGTCATTGATAACGGGATCACATCATTAGGAGAATGATGTGATGGACAAGACCCAAACCTAAGCATAGCCCAAAGATCGTGTAGTTCGTTTGCTGTAGCTTTTCTGAATGTCAAGTATCATTTCCTTAGACCATGAGATTGTTCAACTCCCGGATACCGTAGGAGTGCCTTGGGTGTGCCAAACATCACAACGTAACTGGGTGACTATAAAGGTACATTACAGGTATCTCCGAAAGTGTCTGTTGGGTTGGCACGAATCGAGACTGGTATTTGTCACTCCGTATGACGGAGAGGTATCTCTGGGCCCACTCGGTAATGCATCATCATAATGAGCTCAATGTGATCAAGTGGTTGATCATGGGATCATGCATTACGGTAACGAGTAAAGTGACTTGCCAGTAATGAGACTGAACAAGGTATTGGGATACCGACGATCGAGTCTCGGGCAAGTAACGTACCGATTGACAAAGGGAATTGAATACGGGATTGATTAAATCCTCGACATCGTGGTTCATCCGATGAGATCATCGAGGAGCATGTGGGAGCCAACATGGGTATCCAGATCCCGTTGTTGGTTATTGATCGGAGAGTCGTCTCGGTCATGTCTGCTTGTCTCCCGAACCCGTAGGGTCTACACACTTAAGGTTCGGTGACACTAGGGTTGTAGAGATATGAGTATGCAGTAATCCGAAAGTTGTTTGGAGTCCCGGATGAGATCCTGGACGTCACGAGGAGTTCCGGAATGGTCCGGAGGTGAAGAATTATATATAGGAAGTGTAGTTTCGGCCATCGGGAAAGATTCGGGGTCACCGATATTGTATCGGGACCACTGGATGGGTCCCGGGGGTCCACCGGGTGGGGCCACCCATCCCGGAGGGCCCCATGGGCTGAAGTGGGGAGGGGAACCAGCCTATAGTGGGCTGGTGCGCCCCCCCCTTGGGCCCCCCTGCGCCTAGGGTTGGAAACCCTAGGGTGGGGGGGGGGGGCGCCTCCACTTGCCTTGGGGGGGCACTCCACCCCCCTTGGCTGCCGCCCCCTTGGGAGATCCCATCTCCAGGGCCGGCGCCCCCCCAGGGGGCCTATATAAAGGGGGGAGGGCAGCCGCACCTCAAGTCTGGGTGCCTCCCTCTCCCCTGCTACACCTCTCCCTCTCGTAGAAGCTCGGCGAAGCCCTGCTGTGATCACTGCTGCATCCACCACCACGCCGTAGTGCTGCTGGATCTTCATCAACCTCTCCTTCCCCCTTGCTGGATCAAGAAGGAGGAGACGTCATCCACTCCGTACTTGTGTTGAACATGGAGGTGCCGTCCGTTCGGTACTTGGTCATCGGTGATTTGGATCACGGCGAGTACGACTCCATCATCCCCGTTCTCTTGAACGCTTCCGCTCGCGATCTACAAGGGTATGTAGATGCACTCTCCTCTCGTTGCTAGTTGCCTCCATAGATTGATCTTGGTGAAACGTAGGAATTGTTTTTGTTTTCTGCAATGTTCCCCAACATCCCCCACTACACGGCACCCCCATTTCCTCTCCCCCTTCTGCTAAAACGACTAACTCCATAGCACAAGAGCATCTTACATCACGCCGTCCGTACTTCATCGCCCTTTATCTCGAAACCCTAGACTGCTCATCCACCGGCGTACCATAGCCCATTCACTGCCTGCGGCATCCACCTCGCCGGATCTGCTTCTGCGGCCGCATCTACCCCTCCAGCCTCCCCTAGAAACAAGTAGACTGCTCATCCACCACTGTACCACAACCCATTCAGTGCCGGCCTTGTCCACGACACCGGATCTGCTTCGCCGGTACTCTCATCAACCGCCACGCATCTGCAGTGGCTCATTCATACTCCCAATCAGAGACACTTCGTCCACACCCCCGGAGCCGCCCCACCGACGCCCTCGTCGATGGCCTCTGATCGTCTTCACCGACACCTTCCGCAACCCTACCGGAGCCGCTTCACTGACACCATCGTCAACCTTAATGGAGTAGCTTCGCCTATACCATTCTCAACCCTACCGGGGCCGCTTTGCCAACTCACAAGTCCACGGCCTCAGATCCGCTTCCTCGCACCCTCATCCAACCTACCGGAGCAGCTTCTGATGCCCCGTCCACAGCCGCAGATCCGCATCGTCGACACCACCCTTAACCCAACCACCGGAGCAGCTTCTGACGCCCCGTCCACGGCCACAGATCCGCATCGTCGACACCATCCTTAACCCAACCACCGAAGCAGCTTCTGACGCCTCGTCCACGGCCGTAGATCCGCGTTTTCAACACCATCCTTAACCCAACCACCGGAGCAGCTTCACCTACGCCCTCGTCCACGACCATAGATCTGCTTCGCCCACAACGTAGTCCACCCTACCAGAGCCACTCCACAAACACCCTACTCGACGGTTCTAGATCTCCTTACCGGACCCCGACAGCCAGTGCAACGTCATCACCCTCGACATTTCTAACCTGATTCCCACCGTCTGGAGAGATGCCAAACACCCGCCACGACCTAGGTACTTGTCACCTTTAAACCCGTCCAGCATCACCTGCCCGATGTACTTCAAATATACTAACCGGTCGCTGTTACCTGTTATGCAGCTGGCAAAAACTACAAGGACGATGTTTCTTCTGGATCTAACAGCTAGGCCAACCAAGATCCTGGACTGAGGCATTGCTATGATCTTGTAAGCGTGTCTCTCTCTCTTGTATTGTTCTATGCCTGCCAGCGTGCTTTGCTAGGATTTTCGACCAGTAATCCCTTTGTGCAGACAATGATTTCTACTACTAGCTGCTAAATTAGATATGTAGATGTCATACATGATACTACCTCGTACCTCCGTTCCTAAATATAAGTCTTTCTAGAGATTCCACTATAGGCTACATATGGAGCAAAATGAGTGAATCTACACTCGAAAATGCATCTATATACATCTGTATGTGGTCCATACTGGAATCTCTACAAAGCTAAATATTTAGGAACTGGGGCAGTACATTACACAAAATCGTAGGTGGCATGTAGGAATTCCAGTGCACTACATTAGGCTCCCTTAGAGTGCCTGCTAGTCCATCATACAGAGTCATGGCTAGTTTATGGTACGCACACAATCATTAATTGGTGATTTAAATATGCGCAAGGGATATGCAATGTAGTATCATGTAGAGATGTTTGAAATTAGCCGTGTCAACTTGCAGACAGGGTTACACAATGAAAAAGTACAAGATGTATGTGGCAATTTCATGGAACATCACAAAAAAAGGAGAGGCAGCGGTGAGCCTATACAATGTGCTATGGTACGTCACTCCTCCATTGCAATCATCGTAACATGTTATTTGTGTGCCAGTTCTATTAGCCAAGTTTCTTAGGGACAGTTATTACGAGTTATCCTAAGAAAATAAGCACCTGTGAATATAAGCTCCATGTAATAAGCCAACCAGTTCTTTTCATTGCGTTTTCAGCTTATCTTTGGTATGATCAGTGGAAAGTCTAGATTGCATTATATTTTTTTCATTTTGCTGCCCATATGGAAATTAATTTGACTTGCAAACATCACAAATTGAAACCAGTGCAGTAATTAATATGATAGGAAAACAGACCATCACTATTTGCATTTTGAGCAAATAGTGATGGTCTGTTTTCCTATCATATTAATGTGGGTCATGCGTTCTTCTTTGTATTTGCATTTTGAGCAGCAGCTCATAGCAATTCATCATATAGCAGCAGCAGGAGCAGCTCATAGCAATGCATCATATAGCAGCAGCAGAAGCAGCTCATAGCAATTCATCATATAGTGGATCAGAATGAAAATTTGGCAAAAAATCAAAGGAGATCCTCATCTTGTTGGATGAGCTCGTCCTTCAACAGCACCTCAAGGCCATGTCCTGGGAGGAGGGGAGGGGGAATAAGGTGCCTTCTACCGCAGTGTGGCATCAGCCGTAGTTGTGTAGCGCCTGCTGGAGTAGTGCGTTGGTCGAACCAGAGTGGAGCAGCTGCTGGAGACCATGGGAATGAGGGGCGGCGCCAGAGGGAGGAGCAGCCAGGGAGATTTGCCCCTACCTGCCGGCCATGTAGCCTAGCTGGACATAGCATCATCGAGGACCAGGCCAGATGGGACCAGTGGCGACGGCTCGCTGGAGGAACCCTAGTGCTGCAGGCAGGGGATCAAGGTAGAGGGAAAGGGGAGAGGAGATGCAAGCGGGCAGGGCAATGAATGCTTGTGTGTTTGTTTTTACTTGAGGGTCAGGTGTGACTCGGGCGTCAGCAGTTGCATTTTGAGTGTAATATAGGCAGACAACAGAGTCATTTCACTATTCCCCTTCCCTTCAATTTTTAGTGAGGTTCTACCCGAAACACCCCCCTCCAAAGCGAAATTAGTTAAGCCCAAGCCCATAACTCAAAAATGACTTCTTTACATATTTTATGGCTTATTTTGACAATATGCCCTGAAAAGGCGGAATCGAACTGGCCCTTAACCTACAATTCAATTGTGTATGCAATGATGAATCACTCCTGCCGGCTATCTGTACATTTAGGCATCATCATACATGGCATAACCTAATACATGTGCATTCCATTGTAGAATCTGGAATGTGCAATGTTTATGTTAGTTCATATGTTGCACATGATGTTTAAATGCCCCTTAAATCTGGTCAGTCAAGTGATGGTCTTTAAGCCTCCTTCTTTGCTTCTTTTCTTGATATGTAAGATTTGCTCACACATCTGTTCAATTGCTTGTTTGCAACAGCCAGCCATACTAGGACTGTTTGCTTTGATTACTTGCTGTTCTTGACCTAACACTCTAACAGAGCTTGTCAAGGATTTAAACACTAAGGGCTGTTGTAGTGGGGCCTTGTCTAACTCATAGATGACATAAAGGTTTGGCTGTACACTACAGTAGGCTCTCCAAGAGTACCTGGAGATCCAGTTTGAAGGTATGCCTAGTTTTTACATAGTGCAGACATAGTGCTCATTTCATTGTGTGCAAGTGCAAGAGATGCGGCATGTTTCATTATGTGGTGTTGTTTTGTTATAATCTCATCCTTCTGTGTTCACAGACTGGAAAGTATGCATATTTATCTTCCAAGGAGACGAGTAACTAGTTTGTGTCACCTTGCAAAGGGGGTGCAATGAAGATAAGATTGAGGATTTCCAAGTACAAGATGTTAGGAAGGAGCCTTGCAAGAGAAGTAGGAGCTGCGCTGAGCCACTTCAACCTGCTAAGGTAAGTCACTGTATGCAACTCAAAAGTTCAATTCCTTGTTTGTTTCAGGCATAGTTAATTTTCTCTTTTCAATTGCTTTATTTGTCCTCAGCTAATGAGATGCCCAAATAATCCTGCCTGATGTTCGGTACTTGTATCACTATTAGTTGACATAATTAAAGGCCTTATCATTCAATTACTCTGCTGAAGTGTGCCTGAAGCTTTGAAGTCTATTAACCAACTATTATTGCATGAGGCTCACAATCTAGTTTATACTACGCTAATGATTGCATAGTTTTGCCTGCTGTAGTATGTTTGTATGAAACCCTCTGCTATTCATTATGCTCCCTAAGACTTTAATTGAGGCACAGAATGGCCAACTGCTTGCTTACTTATACGCAACGTGTTGTATAAATTTGTAACTTGTCTGTGTTTTTGATTGGGCCCCAACATCATGCTCCTCTGGTGAGCTAAGAGGGATTTCTGTATGCAGGCTGCACAGACCATCTTTTTTACATTTTTAAAATATCACCTGCTTATGCTTCATGACGTGTAACATTTTTTTTGAAAGTGACGTGTAACATTATTGTTAGTCCTGTTTTGCCATGTAGTACAAAATAGTGTCTTGTTCGCTTCACTGTTGTAACTATTTTTTCCCTAGTCATGTGTACTTACAGAAACATTTCAGGATGAAGTGACATCCACGCAAAGATCTGCGAGCAGTGCGGCATGGCCATTACCGAATGATTATGGATTGGAATTAGAATGTGTTGATGTTCTCGATCATCAACTAGAGGTGGCAAGACAACGTGTACATTATTGTCAATGTATAATCAACAAGTTGAGATTGGACATGCAGGTATTAGATGCATGAGTCAAAAAATGAAACAAGACACTCAGGTAACCATGAAGGAATTGGAGATTTTGCAGACTGAAATTTGTGTTATCTGAATCCGGCCAATCATATTTTTTTGAAGAGATTATAGTTCAAATGGAGTTAAGTTGATGTGCGTCCATGATGTACGAGATGTATTTGCCCAGTGTATGTAATTTGCTGTTTGTGTATGCTTTATTATCACCTGTGCCGAACCATAAAGCCCAGTGGGTATAATCGGCTGTAATTTCTTTATTGTATAGTGTAGGATTATTCTACCTTTCTATGCCTTGATCTCTTTGTTGTATAGTGTATGCTTTTTAGAGGTGATAGTATTGAGTAGGATAATTCTTTGAATATGCTATATCGTTTAAACGGGGGCCAACTCGCCCAACCATGGCCCTTCACGGGCCGTCGGATCCATGGGCCTTATACATCTCTTAGGATCCATGGGCCTTGTACATCTCGTAGGATCCATTGGCCTTCTACGTCTCATAGGATCCATGGGTCGCCGACTCATTTATGGGTCTTGTACGGGCCTTTAATGGGCCGTAGACGGGCCTTTAATGGAAATCGTATGTTTTATGGGCTGACCATAATGAGTCGTTAATAGGCCGTATTTGGTGATGCTATGAAAATGGCCCAACAGACTAACGGTCCACAAATGGGCCGACTGTAACGACGGGCTGAATTTGGCCCACAAGCAGAAAATGATAGTAACGGGCCGTAAGTAACCGAATGCTGCAAATGAGCCCAAGAATAAATGGGCCCTCAGAAGGCCGAAAGTTAACTTGGGCTGGAAACGGCCCAACGGAATAACAGGCCGTTAATGGGTATAAAGTGATACACTGTTCATTATGGGCCAGTTTCACCATGGGCCGTTAATGGGTGTAAAGTAATACACTGTTCATTACGGACCAGTTTCAACACGGGCCGCTAATGGGCCAAGAGTTACAAAGGGCCTCATATGGGCCAAAAGACGTCATGGGCTATACATGGGTCAGAAGTGAAAAGGGGCTGGAATCATATTGGATGGCCCAGATGACGCTAGTGGGCCTAATCCGGATAGGGCGTAAAGGGCCTTGGGTTAGCGGGCTGTAAATGGGCTATATGCGAATACGCCGTTAACAAGCTTTCCATGGGCCGACCCTCCAACTTTTGACCAAGTCAAACGGGCCGGCCTTTTCACAGGAATGGGCCACTATTGGGCCGTGCCATGTGTTGACGTATCATAGGCGCCTTCTGTCCAGTGAGTGAATGACATCTGTCCCAACAATGAGCCGACACATGTTTCCTCTAGCCAATGTTGATTTTACACGTGGAAAATCCCCATTGGTCAGGGCCGTTAACGGGTTATCGGATCCAAAAACCTACCCGATAGCTTAAGGCGTTCCATTACGGTGGATGCCACGTGTCGGTCACCCTTGACGAAAGCACTTCTGTGACGCGCGATTTATCGTCATGGAAGTGGACACTTCCGTGATGATAATTTTGGTAATGTCATGGAACACTTCTACGACAACACAGGTATGACTATCTTGATTCTGTCATAAATTTGTCATGGATGTATATGCATGACAAAAAACGCGACCTACTATGACAAACACGTATCATCACGGAAGTGTATTTTTTTGTAGTGTATTACAGCTCCCCGAAGTGCCAAGTGGGCAGCCGTCCCTGTCTTTCGCTCGGGCCCCCACCAAAACTGACATCATGGATCAGCGAGGGGCTAAACTGGGGTCCAGTAAAGGATGTGCCGATATTGCAGAGCCGCATCCGAGATCTCATTGAGAGAGACGTCAACCTGGTCACGGTGATGCAGGTCATGCTAGTTTGCTAGGTCCCGCCTTGCAAACGTAAACCTCTCCGTTTGTGGGAGTTCAACCCGGAGGGACCGTGAATCATTCAGCACTTCCTTGGCATGACGCTCGAGGAGATGTACAAGTTGTTCTTCGGATCACAAATAAAGTGTCCGGCCACCACCGAGGATGTGGGTCTGAGCTGTAATTGCCCAGATACCCAAGTAAGTAATCCCATGGCCGAACACATTGTTTCTCTTATTCATCATAACATCATTCTAAAAATTTGCTCTTTGACCAGGACTGGATAACAAAGGTGAAGATGATCAGGTGTCCGGCCCCCCTTCCTGAGGGCTTGGCCATTCCAGTACTAGACAGAATGCTGGAGTCGGCGCCTTATCAAGTGCCCTCGAAGGAAGATAAAGGGGGGAATAAAGAGGCCGAAAGCGAGCCTCGCTCACTACTCGTCCCAACCGGGGGAATGAGCGCCTCCGTGAAGGAGGATAACCAGGGAGAAGAATCTGACATTCCCTCTCCCCGAGGAAAGAAGAGGACCACCTCTGAAGATCCATAAATAGAGGTTTCCAAATGGGGGAAGAAATCTTCGCCAGAGGGTCCTGCCTCGGGGGGTACCCTTGCCGCACAGTGTCCGCAAGGGAATCAGCCCTCTACCGAGCTGTAAGTAATCGAAAAGTACTTAGTAGTGAAAATATCCTACCTTACTTCTGAAGACAATAACCGAAGCTTATATCTTGTAGTTCGGATCGTAGCCCTTCTCGACAGAGTTCGTCTTCGGGGGATCTTCTTCCGAAGATGATGGAGAGCGAAAGACCTCCCCCTGCCACCCCGCCTCATGAGGCGGGCGACCCTGAAGTGTCATCGCGGAGGGTTTCTCCTAATCCGCCAAGCCCAGGGGCAATCCCTTGGCCACCCGGAGTCCTCAGTATTCGGCTCCTAAACAAAGCAACAGAAAGAATCTGGGACCGTACAGTGTGCGGTCGGACGCACTGAAGGATCTTCTGGAGCAAGCGACCATCTCAGAAGCACATCGTACGCTAATGGGTACGGTAATTGAATGGATTTCGTCCACTGAAAGCGGATTTCATGAAGCTTTTATGAGCCTGCTGAAAGGCTTTGAGGTACGTGAAATAGTGTATGTTTTTACGGTACCGCACACGTTAGGTGTGCCCTATGCAGATAGTAGCCCCTGAGACTCTGGTTGTCGTCGAAAATGGTAGCAAACAGAGGATCATAGTCCCAGGTAATAACCAGACTGCCTTTATGTGCAGGTGGCTGAAGCTTCGGTGGCTAGCCGGACTAATGTGTGTGCTGAGCTAAAGCGGCAACTTGATGCGGCAGATGCCGACATCGTGCTTGTCAACAAGCGGCTTGACGAGGCACGGGGTAAGTGATTTCTCCGGTTATCAACGCATAGTAAGAGGAGCATGATGCCAGTATCTTTAATATGTTGTGGCTGCAAATGGAGCTGCCACCATGGAGACCCTTCAGGCAGAGCTTGCCCGAGCCAAAGAATAAGCAAGGAATAGCGATGCGGCCGCTCTAAGGGCGGTCGAAGAGCTGCGGGCCGAACAGTCCGCGCATCGCCAGAGCAAGGAAAGGATAGTCAAGATGGCCATTGAGTTGAAAGATGCCGCTGACCATTACCAGCTTCTTGAAAAAGAAAGCCGAGCGAGGGCGACTGACCTAGAGAAGGCCATGGTAGCAGCCAAGGAAGCCCGCTCTAAAATCAGAGCGACGAAGGAGGAGCTGCATCAAGCTGCGGATATCTTGGCTGGGAAGCCCTTCTTGTTGCGGCCTAAGTTCAGATATCCGAAGTATGCTCCTCTTGATCAACTATGGAGTTCTGCGGATGCCTACGTGGATTTGGCGGCAAGTGCTGCTGACGCGGCCGAGCACTTCAAGGATCAAAGAGATCGTGAAGTGGAAAAGTTGTTCTGGTAACAGTTCCATGCTCCAGTGTGTCTGCTGCTATTGAATGAGCAAATGGCCGAGTGGGCCGAGCTCCATAGGTTGTCCGGACTCACCATGAGGTCCGTTGTGGATCATCTGTGGCCGGGAGGGCCAAGGCCAAATAGTTACTTTAGTAGTGCAACAATTCCTTGGTGCTGTGTTGCACATCGATGCTATGAAGAGGTCAGCGTGCATAGAGGGTGCACGGATGGCCTTTGCCCGTGTCAAGACATACTGGGCAGAGATGGAGGCCACCACTGTTGCGACACAGGGTTCGGCCATGGGCCGAGTGGCTGCCGAGCACTACTTTGAAGAAGTCCTTGAAGGCGCTCGTTTGATAGAGGCTCAGTGCTCGAAGAATATCATGTTCTAGTGACATGTACTCCCATTGTAAGAACAATGTTTTATTGAGTTATCGAGGCTGTGTTTATACTTTTGCCTGAAAGTATTATGATGCCTCCTATGCGGCCGTTTATGTATATATGTATATAACCTGAAAGTTTGCAGTCGCCGGCTTCCGTCCCCACGCATATAATGTGGAGGTGTTCGCAAAAAACGCGTATTCACACTTGATCCAACGTCTTGGTCCATTAAGGAGGTGGTAGCGCAGCGAATGAGGCAATCTGACTATATTGCTTTAACACTTTCACTTAGCCATATGAGTTTGACGGTGGGGCTACTATATAGCCCCTAGTACTTCTGCACTCGTCCGAATACGGGGCGTGTATGTACATGACCGGGAAACGGCCCTTCGTTAATGCGGAGGAATCCCGAAGATTCCCTGAGTCATCGAGTGGTTGACCAGTCTCGCGCTATATCATGACAGTTAGTTTTCGGCTTTCTCTACTGAGGTGCTCATCCGGATGAACCAGGACACAATCGCAGTAGTTCTCCCAGTGCTACCTTAGCTGATATAACGGAACGTAAGGTACCAAAACATGGGAGCCGGGCAAACCCAACATTTGACCAAAGACATGATTCGGAGCTGATGCATATAAGGCCAAACTCGCGACGCCGAACACTCCCTAAGGTATTCGGTCTTTATAACATATGCCGGGCTGAACAATGCCCTTAATAATAAACCTCGGGTGTCTACGTATGTGCAATATCCTGACGTGGCTACATGACAATACGTCGGCATCCTTCTCGGTTGTATTGAGTATCCAGAGGATGTGAACAACAAGAGACAGTAAAAAAGGTATACGTAGGGTCTTAATCT
The DNA here is from genome assembly GCF_018294505.1 of Triticum aestivum. NCBI lineage: Eukaryota > Viridiplantae > Streptophyta > Magnoliopsida > Poales > Poaceae > Triticum > Triticum aestivum. Next base: position 553,989,473 of record NC_057800.1, on the reverse strand, counting down.
AAAAAGGAACCTTTGAGCGGGTCCCTGCTGCACGTCTGCGCCTGTGTCTCCGTTGTAGCACGATTGTCATCTATAAAAGAGAAGAACTTAGGTGAAAGTTGCCGTGCCAGAAAATTGGTTATTATCAATAAACCATTAAAATTCAAGATAAGTCAAGTTGAGCCGGACTAGCCCTGATTACACGCGGGAAGCCCCTGGTACCGTCTAGGAGGGCTTGATCATCAAACCAATCTCATGTATATGTAGTGGTGCACCGGACTCGTCTAACCGTGTCCGTGGTCTTAACGACCTATCATTTTTTCTGGTTGGTGAGGCCGTCTAGTGCTCGGTGGCTAAAGCCGCCGCACATTCTTCCGCGCGTAGAGCACACTCAGTATTTTCGCTAACTGTGATGGTGCCACGTGGACCGGGAATCTTAAGCTTGGGTGAAGCGTAATGCGGGATTGCATTAAAATGAGCGAAAGCCGCTCTTCCGAGTAGTGCCTGATAGCCACTTCGGAATGGAGCGATGTAGAAAGTTAACCTTTCACTTCGGAAGTTGTCGAAAGAACCGAATAGAACCTCTAGTAATAGAGAGCCCGTGCAGCGGGCCTCTAGGCCTGGTATTACTCCCTTGAAGGTAGTAGTACGGTGGCTTATTTTTGTCGGGTCTATCCCCATTTTGCGGACTGTGTCCTGATATATCAGATTTAGACCGCTGCCTCCATCCATGAGGACTCGTGTGAGATGGTATCCGTTTATTATTGGGTCTAACACCAAGGCAGCCAGTTCTTCGTGCCGGATGCTTGTCACGTGATCCTCACGATCAAAAGTGATCGGGCAGGCCAACCAGGGGTTGAACCTAGGGGTGACGGGCTCTATGGCGCGGGTGTCTCGGAGTGCATGTTTGCTTCTCCTCTTCATCACATGGATCATGTTGACTGTTTTAACCTCTGGTGGGAATTTTTTCTGTCCTCCAGTGCTTTGCTGGCGAGGCTCGTCCTCGTCTTCGCTTGGTGTCTCCCCCCATTGTGTTCGACATTTAGCTTACCTGCCTGCTTGAAGACCCAACATTCTCTATGGGTGTGATTTGCAGGTTTATCGGGGGTGCCATGAATCTGACATAGTTTGTCAAGAATCTTGTTTAGGCCAGACGGTCCATCTCTGCTACTGAGGGAGTCCTGGGTTAGGGGGTGTTCGGATAGCCGGACTATACCTTCAGCCGGACTCCTGGGCTATGAAGATACAAGATTGAAGACTCTGTCCCGTGTCTGGGAGGGACTTTCCTTGGCATGGAAGGAAACCTTGGCGATACGGATATGTAGATCTCCTACCATTGTAACCAACTCTATGTAACCCTAACCCTATCCGGTGTCTATATAAACCAGAGGGTTTTAGTCCGTAGGACAACATAGACAACAATAATCATACCATAGGCTAGCTTCTAGGGTTTAGCCTCCTCGATCTCGTGGTAGATCTACTCTTGTACTACCCATATCATCAATATTAATCAAGCAGGATGTAGGGTTTTACCTCCATCGAGAGGGCCCGATCCTGGGTAAAACTTCGTGTCCCTTGCCTCCTGTTACCATCCGGCCTAGACGCATAGTTCGGGACCCCCTACCCGAGATTCGCTGGTTTTGACACCGACATTGGTGCTTTCATTGAGAGTTCCTCTGTGTCGTCGCCGTCAGGCTCGATGGCTCCTACGATCATCGATAGCGATGCAGTCCAGGGTGAGACCTTCCTCCCCGGACAGATCTTCGTCTTCGGCGGCTTCGCACTGCGGGCCAATTCGCTTGGCCTTCTGGAGTAGATCGAATGCTACGCCCCTGGCCGTCAGGTCAGATTTGGAAGTTTAAACTACATGGCTGACATCTGCGGGGACTTGATCTTCGACGGATTCGAACCACTGCCGAGCGCGCCGCACTGTCACGACGAGCATGATCTAGCTCTGCCGCCGAACAGTGCCCTGGAGGCCGCACCCGCATCGGCTCCGACCCTTAATTCGGAGCCAACTGCGCCGATCGAGGATGGGCGGTTGGACGCCACCCCGGGGACTGCGACCCCAACGGCGATTGAGCCGAACACCAGCCCCGTACTCTGCGAGACTCGTGACTCCAAGGACCCAGACTCCTCTCCAGACTCCGAACCCTCCGCGCCCCTGCCGATCGAATCCGATTGGGCGCCGATCATGGAGTTCACTGCCGCGGACATCTTTCAGCACTCGCCTTTCGGCGATATCCTGAAGTCACTGAAGTCTCTCTCTTTATCAGGAGAGCCCTGGCCGGACTACGGTCAGCAAGGTTGGGGTACGGACGATGAAGAAATTCAAAGCCCACCCACCACCCACTTTGTAGCCACTGTCGACGACTTAACTGACATGCTCGACTTCGACTCCGAAGACATCGACGGTATGGACGCCGATGAAGGAGATGATGAAGAACCAGCGCCTACTAGGCCCTGGAAAGCCACCTCGTCATATGACATATACATGGTGGACACCCCAAAAGAGGGAGATGGCGATGGAACAGCGGAGGATGACCCCTCCAAGAAACAGCCTAAGCGCCGGCGTCAGCGGCGCCGCTCAAAATCCCGCCAAAACAAATACGGTGATTCCAGCACGGGAGATAATAATACTCCGGAAAGTGCCGAAGAAAACCCCCTCCAGCAAGACTTAGCACAGGAGGATGGAGAAACCAGCCCTCATGAGAGAGCGGCAGACAGAGAGGTCGAGGACGATAATTATATGCCTCCCTCCGAAGACGAGGCAAGCCTCGACGACGACGAATTCGTCGTGCCAGAGGATCCCGTCGAGCAAGAGCGTTTTCAACGCAGGCTTATGGCCATGGCAAGAAGCCTCAAGAAAAAACAGCAACAGCTTAGAGCTGATCAAGATTTGCTGGTCGACAGATGGACTGAAGTCCTTGCGGCCGAAGAGCATAAACTCGAACGCCCCTCCAAGAGCTACCCAAAGCGCAGGTTGCTACCCCGATTAGAGGAGGAAGCACTTGATGCGGCCGACCGGCCACCTCGTGGCCGCGACAGAGAGGCCTCCCGGCCCTCTACTCAAGCCGCACCCCGTACCAAGGCACGGGAATATGCGCCGGACTTACGAGACATGTTGGAGGACAAGGCAAGGCAAACACGCTTGATCTACGGATCGCGTGGGCGCCCCACGGCTCGAGACGGTAACCGTCACGCCGGCCACAAATTCGGCAGGGCCGAACACAGCTCATTGGAGCTACGTCATGATATCGCCCAGTACAGAGGCGCCGCACACCCACTATGCTTTACAGACGAAATAATGGATCATCAAATCCCCGAGGGTTTCAAACCCGTAAACATCGAATCATATGATGGCACAACAGATCCTGCGGTATGGATCGAGGATTATCTCCTTCATATCCACATGGCCCGCGGCGACGATTTCCACGCCATCAAATACCTCCCACTCAAGCTTAAAGGACCAGCTCGGCATTGGCTTAACAGCTTGCCAACAGGATCAATCAGTTGTTGGGAGGACCTGGAAGCCGCATTCCTCGACAATTTCCAGGGCACTTATGTGCGACCCCCAGACGCCGATGACCTAAGTCACGTAATTCAGCAGCCAGAGGAATCGGCCAGGCAATTCTGGACACGGTTCCTAACAAAGAAAAATCAAATAGTCGACTGTCCGGACGCTGAGGCCCTAGCAGCCTTCAAGCACAATATCCGTGACGAGTGGCTGGCCCGGCACCTTGGACAGGAAAAGCCGAAATCTATGGCAGCACTCACGACACTCATGACCCGCTTTTGCGCGGGAGAAGACAGCTGGCTTGCTCGTAGCAACAATATGACCAAGAACCCTGGTAATTCGGACACCAGGGACAGTAGTGGCAGGTCGCGTCGCAACAAGCAGAAGCGCCGCATTAACGGCGACAATGCTGAGGATACGGCAGTTAATGCCGGATTCAGAGGCTCTAAATCCGGTCAGCGGAAAAAGCCATTCAAAAGGAATCCTAGGGGCCCGTCCAGTTTGGACCGAATACTCGACCGCTTGTGCCAGATACATGGCACCCCCGAAAAGCCAGCCAATCACACCAACAGGGATTGTTGGGTGTTCAAGCAGGCAGGCAAGTTAAACGCCGAAAATGAAGACAAGGGGCTGCATAGCGATGACGACGAGGAGCCCCGGCCGCCGAACAACAGTGGATAGAAGGGTTTTCCCCCACAAGTGCGGACGGTGAACATGATATACGCAACCCACGTCCCCAAAAGGGAGCGGAAGCGCGCGTTAAGGGACGTATACGCGGTAGAGCCAGTCGCCCCAAAGTTCAACCCATGGTCCTCCTGCCCGATCACCTTTGATCGAAGGGACCATCCCACTAGCATCCGTCATGGCGGATTCGCCGCATTGGTCCTAGACCCAATTATTGACGGATTTCATCTCACTAGAGTCCTTATGGACGGCGGCAGCAGCCTGAACCTGCTTTACCAGGATACAGTGCGGAAAATGGGCATAGATCCCTCGAGGATTAAGCCCACCAAAACGACCTTTAAAGGCGTAATACCAGGTGTAGAGGCCAACTGTACAGGCTCAGTCACACTTGAAGTGGTCTTCGGATCTCCGGATAATTTCCGAAGCGAGGAGTTAATCTTCGACATAGTCCCGTTTCGCAGTGGTTATCACGCACTGCTCGGGCGAACCGCATTCGCTAAGTTCAATGCGGTACCGCACTACGCATACCTTAAGCTCAAGATGCCAGGCCCTCGAGGAGTAATTACGGTCAATGGAAACACCGAACGCTCCCTCCGAACGGAGGAGCACACGGCGGCCCTTGCAGCGGAAGTACAAAGCAGCCTCTCCAGGCAGTTCTCCAGTCCGGCCACTAAACGACCGGACACCGTCAAGCGCGCCCGGAGTAACCTACAACAAGACCGCCTGGCACGATCCGAGCAGGCGTAGCAATGCGGCCCCAACCCCAACCCTCGCAAAAAGGCGACGCCAGTACTTCGCGTACATAACTACGCTCTAGAGATACCATGGGTACAGGGGGAGGGGCACCATCACGGCACGCCCAAAAATACGGCTTAAACCGTACCAGGGGCTGCCGATTTTTTTAATTTTCTCTTACTTTCAGGACTCCATCCTTCGGAAGGCCTGTTCGGCAGTTCAATTGCCGCACAAACGATGCAAGAACCAGGGAAGCAGACAAGCCACGCCGCAGTACGGAACTCCCAGGTGGTCTCTATCACGAGCAGTATACCTGTTCCGCATACTATTCCGCAGCTTGCCCCTGGAACGGACATGTTAACTAGTCCAACCTTCCACTTATCGCATTATTTGTATCGTTCTGCTTTGATCGCAGCCCTTTTTAATAAACAATGCATAGCTTTCGTCTATTTTTGCATTACCTTTTTTCTTTATATATGTTCCTTAACGACATGTTGCACCCGTACACGTTGGTACGGCCAAAATACGCCAGGGGCTTTAGTACCCCTCAATATGGTGTGAGAAGTCCGAACACTTTAACAAGTGCGGCACCCCGAACTTATAGCATTATATGCATCGGCTCCGAATCATGTCTTGGGTCAATAGTTGGGTTTGCCCGGCTCCTATGTTTTGGTGCCTTACGTTCCGCTATATCGGCTAAGGTAGCACTAGGAGAACCACTGCGATTGTGCCCCAGTTGAGCTGGGTCGAGCACCTCAGTGGAGAAAGCTAAAACTGACTGTCATGATGAAGCGAGAGCTGGTCGCTGTTCGAGAGGTTTTTCGAGTCCCTAAAGACTTATGCCGCTTAGGGCGAGGAGCCGGCTCTGTCCGGCCAAGGCGTGGATAGCGCCCCGAACTCGGTCTTCCGAATACCAGGGGCTTCGCCGAAATTTAAAATTATAGAATTCTATGGCTAAGTGAGAGTGTTCACGCATTATAGTCCGATTGCCTTGTTCGTTGGGCTGAGCGCCTCCCTCGAAGGACCCAAACATGGGAAAAAGAGCGCTCAGGTTTATCCCCGAACACCCCAGCACTAGCGGCACGGGGGCAGAAGCCGACGACTCGCCATCTCTCAGAATTGATAAACAGCCGCACAGAAGGTAATATTTTAAATTCCAACAGCATTGCTTAGCGCATATAAACAAGTTTTCAGCGCACAGGACAAAACGAGCAAGTTTCACTCAAAAATTACATCCCTAGAACATTCATCCGCCACAAGGCAGGCACCCTTCAGAACATCCTTATAGTAATTCTCGGGCTTGCGATGCTCTTTCCCCGGCGGTGGCCCGTCCTTCACCAGCTTCTCAGCATCCAGCTTGCCCCAGTGCACCTTAGCACGGGCAAGGGCCCTACGGGCACCTTCAATGCAGACGGAGCGCTTGATGACTTCGAGCCTTGGACAGGCCTCCACCAACCGCCGCACCAGCCCGAAATAGCTCCCAGGCAGAGCCCCTCCAGGCCACAGCCGAACAATGAGGCCCTTCATGGCCTGTTCGGCCGCCTTGTGGAGCTCGACCAGTTGCTTCAGCTGGTCGCTCAGGGGCACGGGGTGTCCGGCCTCAGCATACTGAGACCAGAACACCTTCTCTGTCAAGCTGCCCTCCTCGGCTCGATAGAATGCGGCGGCATCGGACACACTCCAGGGAAGATCTGCGAACGCTCCTGGAGAGCTCCGGATTCGGGTAAGTAATAAGTAACTCACGTTTATGTGTTTGCTTTGCATAAAGAATGCCTTACCCGCCGCTATCTTCTTCACCTCATCCAACTCCTGGAGGGTCTTCTGGGATTCGGCCTTGGCAGACTTGGCATTTTCAATAGCCACCGCGAGCTCGGACGCTCGCGTCTTTGAGTCAAGCTCCAAACTCTCATGTTTTTCCATGAGAGCCTGGAGCTCTTGCCGCACCTTGCCAACCTCGGCCTCATACTTCTCCCGCTCGGTGCGCTCCGAGGCCGCCCTCTTCTCGGCCTCGACCATCGCTTGCTTAAGGGTCGCCACTTCAGACGTGGCCCCTAAAATAGCCACGATAATCCTGTCATTCTTTGCAATTGCACCTTTTTATATATATATATTTAAAACAAGGTATTTCTTACCTTCATTATCCACGAGTTGCTTCTTGGCACACCCGAGCTCTTGCTCGGACCGCTCAAGATTCTGCTTTAGCATGTCCACTTCCGCAGTCAGTGCGGCGGACGCAAGCAGGGAAGCCTGCATATGCATATTGACTCATTTTTCTTAGACTCCTACGAATTTTATTTGATCCTCTATTCGGCTTTTCTTCTCGAACGCCAAATAGAGCATCAGGGGCTACTGTCTATGCGGTACTATTATTTACACATTCTTTACTTACCTCAAAGCCTGTCAAAAGGCTAGTACAAGCTTCAGTCAGTCCGCTCTTGGCGGACTGAACCTTCTGGACCACCGCACTCATAATAGTGTGGTGCTCCTTGTCGATGGAGGCGCCTTGGAGCGCCTCCAACATATTGTCCGGCGCCTCCGGTTGGACGGGGGCCACCGGCACAGTGGACTTGCTCCTCTTGGAATGAGGTCCCCCGCCGGACTCTGGAACCTTTGAAGGTTCCGGAGCGGTGTCCGGCCTAGAGCCAGACTTGGAGCCCTGAGGGGTTTCATCCCCTTTACTCCTGGAGTCCGGGAGGTCGCCTTGCGACGCCTCCAGGACCACCTCCTCCCGGCTTGGAACCTGTTGGGACAACACTTCGGTGTCGTCTGTAGGGCGGGGGAGGAAGCCGTCGGAAGCGAGTTCACATCCGACGAGTCCAGTGAGCTGCTCGACGACGCGTCAAGCCAGTCTTTGGGTGGGCTGCATAAACATATTCGACGTAATGGAAAGCTGTGCAATAAACGAATACTATGAATTACTCTGGTATCCGGATACTTACGATTTTGCCAGGGGCTTGGCCCTGGGCTGCCACTCCTCTCCGCCGTCGGCATCGGTGGAGTAGTCCAGAGGAAGGGTTTTCCCCTTCTTGGAACATCCGGCCTCCCCAGAGAGGGCGGCCTTCCTTTTCTTCTCTCCTCTCGCTGGAGGGGGAGAGTTCTCCTCTTCTTCCTCCTCGTCTTCACGGGAGGAATGCGTCGGGCACCTCCTGGCGCCGGGCACTCTTTCGATTCCCCGCGGCCTTTTTCGCGGCCTTCTTCTCCGGCACCACATACGGTGCCGGAACCAGCAGCTTCGCCAAGCGAGCGTCTGCTGGGCTTTCGGGCAAAGGAGCCGGACAGTTGATCTGTTCGGACGTCACCTGCCAATCCTGTCAAAGGTAAGGGAGCTTAGATTCCGCAGGGAGTCAAACTATGAAAAACTGATACCCTGTAAAAGGAAAAAAAATAGCTTACCGCGAGAGTGTGACGCTGCGCACTGAATCCGTGATCCTCGGTAGCGGATGCGGGAGCCTCGGCGCCTTTGAAAAGCACCTTCCAGGCATCTTCGTACGTCGTGTCAAAGAGCCTGCTCAGAGTTTGGTGCCGCGCCGGGTCAAACTCCCATAGGTTGAAAGCCCGTTGTTGACACGGGAGGATCAGGCGGATGAGCATAACCTGGACTACGTTGACAAGTTTGAGCTTCTTGTCCGCCAGGGTTTGGATGCATGTTTGGAGTCCGGTCAGCTCTCCTTTTTTACCCCAAGACAGGCCCGTCTCCCTCCAGGAGGTGAGCCGCGTGGGGGGTCCGGATCGAAACTCAGGGGGTGCGACCCATTCGGTGTCGCGCGGCTCGGTGATGTAAAACCACCCTGATTGCCACCCCTTCAGGGTCTCCACAAAGGAGCCCTCGAGCCATAGGACGTTGGCCATCTTGGCCACCATGGCGCCTCCGCATTCCGCCTGGTTAATGTGCACCACCTTCGGCTTGACGTTGAAAGTCTTGAGCCATATGCCGAAATGGGGGCGGATGCGGAGGAAGGCCTCGCACACGACGATAAACGCCGAGATGTTGAGGACGAAGTTCGGGGCCAGATCATGGAAATCCAGGCTGTAGTAGAACATGAGCCCCCAGACAAATGGGGGAGAGGGAAGCCCAGTCCGTGGAGGAAATGGGGGAGGAACACCACCCTCTCATGGGGCCTAGGGGTGGGGATGAGCTCCCCGAAATGTACGCGATGTTGTTAGACAGGTATCCGGCCTTCCTCAGCTTTTTTATATGTCCCTTCGTGACGGAGGAGACCATCCACTTGCCTCCCGCTCCGGACATGGCTAGAGAAGGTTGAGGTGGAGAGTGCGGACTTGGGCGCTGGAGCTCTAATGCGCAAGAATGGATAGGCGAAGGATGAAGAAGGCATAGGTGAAAAGGTGGATCCTTATCCCCTTATATGGGTGGACGCAACTACATGTCCCCACCAGCCTGGTAAAACTTGCTTATCTCCAAGCGCCGTAATTAATGGCGCGGTTGGGTTACCCACGCCCGTATTGATGAGAATCCTGGGATAAGGGGACACGATCTCTGCTTCAACAAGACGTGCCAAGGAAACCGCCTCACATAACGCGCTGAGGTGGGATAATGAAACGACTCGGATAAAGGCTTGGTCGTGGTGTGTCACGCTATGGAATATGTCAGTAGATTAGATTTGTGTAAATATTATTCTCTCTATGGCAATATGTGGAAACTTATTTTGCAAAGCCGGACACTATCTTTGTGTTCAAAATCTTCTATGAAGTACTTGGAGGAGGAACCCGCCTTGCAATGCCGAAGACAATCTGCACACCGGACTCGTCATCATTGAAGCCTGGTTCAGGGGCTACTAAGGGAGTCCTGGGTTAGGGGGTGTTCGGATAGCCGGACTATACCTTCAGCCGGACTCCTGGGCTATGAAGATACAAGATTGAAGACTCCGTCCCGTGTCCGGAAGGGACTTTCCTTGGCGTGGAAGGCAAGCTTGGCGATACGGATATGTAGATCTCCTACCATTGTAACCGACTCTATGTAACCCTAACCCTATCCGGTGTCTATATAAACCGGAGGGTTTTAGTCCGTAGGACAACATAGACAACAATAATCATACCATAGGCTAGCTTCTAGGGTTTAGCCTCCTCGATCTCATGGTAGATCTACTCTTGTACTACCCATATCATCAATATTAATCAAGCAGGACGTAGGGTTTTACCTCCATCAAGAGGGCCCGAACCTGGGTAAAACATTGTGTCCCCTGCCTCCTGTTACCATCCGACCTAGACGCATAGTTCGGGCCCCCTACCCGAGATCCGCCGGTTTTGACACCGACAGCTGCTTTGAAAGGCTTTTTCCGCTGACCTGGTCGAGAGCCCCTGAATCCGGCATTTACTGCCGTATTATCTGGGCTATCTTCTTTATTTTGACGCTTGCTTTTATTGCGTCATGGTTTTCCATTGCCACCCCTGACTTCGGATGTGCTTGGGTCGCTGGTGCTACTGCGGGCTAACCAGTTGTCTTCGCCCGCGCAGAAGCGGGTCATGAGACTTGTTAGAGCTGCCATTGTTCTTGGTTTTTCTTGGCCAAGGTGTCTGGCCAGCCATTCGTCTCGGACGCTGTGTTTGAAAGATGTTAAGGCTTCGGCATCCGGATAGTCGACGATTTGGTTCTTCTTGGCGAGAAACCTGTTCCAAAGCTTTCGAGCGGACTCCCCGGACTATTGAATTATATGACTTCAATCGTCTGCATCCGGAGGTCAGACGTAGGTCCCTTGAAAATTAGCCTGAAAAGCGTCCTTGAGCTCCTCCCAACTTCCAATTGAGTTTTCGGGGAGGCTTTTCAGCCAGTGCCGAGCTGGTCCTTTAAGCTTGAGGGGCAAGTATTTAATGGCATGGAGATCGTCTCCACGAGCCATATGGATATGGAGGATAAAGTCCTCAATCCAGACCCCAGGGTCTATGGTCCCGTCGTACGCCTCTATGTTCACTGGTTTGAATCCTTCTGGGAATTAGTGGTCCAGCACCTCATCGGTGAAACATAGGGGGTGTGCGGCACCCATGTACTTGGATGTACCATGGCGTTTGGATGGTTGTGGTGTTTGGTTTTGATTTTGTGCTGGAGCACGCTTCCTAGATCCATAGATGGATTTGGTCATACCGGATTTCTGGCGCAAGTCCTCACGTACATCGTGTGTTGACTTATGTCTGTATTTGTTATCTGCTCTATCGCGGTCACAAGGTGGTGGATCCGGCCGGTTGGCCGTTTCATTTTTTGGTTGTGTGGGCTTTTAAGGCCTCGTCGTCGAATTCAGGTAACAGATTGCGCTTTGGATAGCTCTTTGTGTGGTAACTTCGACCATACTTTGCTTCGTTGTCGAGCACTTTGTTCCACCTGCTGTTGAGTGTATTTTGTGCGGCCTTAAGCCTTTGCTTCTGCTTCTTCATACTCCTCGCTGTGGCAATAAGCCTTCTGCGGAGGTTCTCTTGCTCCAAGTGGGTTTCCGGGATGATGTGTGCATCTTCGTCCGGGCTGTTTTGATCCCCGGAGGGGGTTTGATGAGGTTTATACTCGGCGTCGCTATGTTCGGACATCGGATCCGTACTTTGTTCGCCGCTTGCAGCTTCATCATGCTCTGCCGCCGGGCAATGTGGTTGTCGTTTCCTCTGTAGTCGACTGGAGTGTTATTTTCTCTTGTGCTGGTATCGCTGTTTTTGCTATGGCGGGACTTAGAGCGGCGCCGCTGACATCGTCGCTTGGGTTGCTTCTTGGAGGGGCCATCCTCCGATGTCTCTTCGCCATTGCCTTCTTTGGGTGTATCCACCATGTAAATGTCATGTGATGAAGTGGCTGTCCGGTGCCCTATGGGCGCTGGTTCCTGTTCGTCTCCTGCATCTTGGTCCATCCCGTCGATGTCTTCAGAGTCGAAGTTGAGCATGTCGGTTAAGTCGTCGACAGTGACTACTAAGTGGGTGGTGGGTGGGCAGCAAATTTGTTCGTCGTCCGTATCCCATTCTAGCCGGACATAGTTCGGCCAAGGTTCTCCTGACAAGGAGAGAGACTTTAATGAATTTAGCACATCCCGAAAGGCGAGTGCTGAAAGATATCCGCGAGGTGAACTCCATGATCGGTGCCCATTCAGATTCGATGGGCACGGATGCAGGCGGTTCGGAGTCCGTGCCTGGAGACGAATCCAGTGGTTTGGCGACACGGCTCTCGTAAGGGGTGAAGTCAGTATCCGGCTCCATCGCCACTGAGAGTGCGGCCTCCATGGCGGGGTCTATCCCTCCATCCTTGGATGGCGCAATCTGCTCCGGATTGAAGGCCAGAGTAGTTGCAGATGCGATCTCCCGAACACTGTCCAACGGTAGAGTTACGTCATGCTCGCCGTGACTATGCGGCGCACCTGACACAGGCTCGAATCCGTCGAAGATCAAGTCTCGGCAGATGTCAGTAGTGTAGTTTAAGTTTCCGAATCTGACCTGATGGCAGGGGCGTATCTCTCGAACTGCTCCAGATGTCCAAGCGAATTGGCCCGCAGTGCGAAGCCACCGAATACAAAGATCTATCCGGGGAGGAAAACCTCACCCTGGACCGCATCGTTACAGATGATCGAAGGAGCCATCAAACCTTATGGCGACGACACAGTGGAACTCTCAATGAAAGCACCAATGTCGGTGTCAAAACCGGCGGATCTCTGGTAGGGGGTCCCGAACTGTGCGTCTAAGGCGGATGGTAACAGGAGCCAGGGGACACGATGTTTACCCAGGTTCGGGCCCTCTTGATGGAGGTAATACCCTACGTCCTGCTTGATTGTTCTTGATGATATGAGTATTACAAGAGTTGATCTACCACGAGATCATAGAGGCTAAACCCTAGAAGCTAGCCTATGGTATGATTGTATGTTGTCCTACGGACTAAACCCTCTGGTTTATATAGACATCGGAGGGGGCTAGGGTTACACAAGGTCGGTTAGAAGGGAGAAGATCTACATATCTGTATTGCCTAGCTTGCCTTCCACGCCAAGGAGAGTCCCATCCGGACACGGGACGAAGTCTTCAATCTTGTATCTTCATAGTCGAACAGTCCGTCCAAAGAATATAGTCCGACTGTTCGGAGACCCCCTAATCCAGGACTCCTTCAAAGGGCAATGAAGACGGCAAAGAGAATCAATGGTGGCTGTGTTGAGAAAGCTTAGATGGATACAATAAGGATTATGACCGTCAGATATGTTGCACGGTTGAGATGGGAGCTAATGTCACCTTTGTAGTAATGCAGAGGATCTCAAACCCAAGTAAAAGACTTAACCATCAGGGCTAAATGACCACTAATTATTATGGATCCGTATATAGAATACCATCAATATCCAATCCGTACACGTGCATCATGCATGTTGAATGGTTAATCTTAAGGGTCGACAATATCACACAAGGAACAGTCCTGGCACCATCACCATAGATCAGACCTGAAGAAATCGCTCCCACAAAGTCATCAACTCCTAGTGATTCAACCACTCCCAGACAAACGAGATAATTGTCTCGGTGAACATGTCGATGGTGAAATACACACCGATGGAGAAAGGAATGGACACGGTCATTGGGATGTAGCTGGACACTTTCTTTGGAATTAAGTCCATACAGTCTCTCCTTTTATGATACATGGGCGGTCCTAGGCAATGGAAAAATGAACGGCGGCTTAGGGCCCATCTCAAATAAGATTCCAATATACGTGGGGGGTGGGGGGGGGGCTTGCCCCCTTCCCGATAGTTCACCATGTTCTATTTATCCAATAGTTGCTTATGGTTGATTACATCTTTCTTTGGGTAGGGCCTATCAAGTACTTTTACACATGCTCTAGATAAGGCTTGAGGAAAATTCATGTCTTGAAGGTTCAGGACCTCGACATTGTGGACCTTTCTATTCAAAATGATGCCTTCCTTATGAAGCACCCCTAAGAATTCTAAAAAAAGTTGGCATTCCTTGGATTAATGTGTAACACCCCCACCATGGGTTGTCACCCTGCAGTCGCAACCTGGGTCTGGGCTACAAGATGGGCCAATCATTGAAGGCTGAGTCACACATGGGCTATGATACGTCTCCAACGTATCTATAATTTTCGATTGCTCCATGCTATATTATCTACTGTTTTAGACATTATTGGGCTTTATTTTCCACTTTTATATTGTTTTTGGGACTAACCTATTAACCGGAGGCCCAACCCAGAATTGTTGTTTTTTGCCTGTTTTAGGGTTTCGAAGAAAAGGAATATCAAACGGAGTCCAAACGGAATGAAACCTTTGGAAACGTGATTTTCTCATCATATAAGATCCAGGAGACTTGGACCCTCTGTCAAGAAAGCCACGAGGTGCTCACGAGGGTAGGGGCGCCCCCCTAGGGCGCTCCCCCTGCCTCGTGGGCCCCTCGAAGGTCCACCGACGTACTTCTTCCTCCTATATATATCCACGTACCCCCAAAAGATCGGGGACGAAGCCAAAAACCTAATTCCACCGCCGCAACTTTCTGTATCCACGAGATCCCATCTTGGGGCCTATTCTGGAGCTCCGCCGGAGGAGGCATCGATCACGGAGGGCTTCTACATCATCATCCAAGCCCCTCCGATGAAGTGTGAGTAGTTTACTTCAGACCTATGGGTCCATAGCTAGTAGCTAGATGGCTTCTTCTCTCTTTTTGGATCTCAATACAATGTTCTCCCCCTCTCTCATGGAGATCTATTCGATGTAATCTTCTTTTTGCGGTGTGTTTGTTGAGTCCGATGAAGTGTGGGTTTATGATCAAGTCTATCTATGAATAATATTTGAATCTTCTCTGAATTCTTTTATGTATGATTGGTTATCTTTGCAAGTCTCTTCGAATTATCAGTTTGGTTTGGCCTACTAGATTGGTTGTTCTTGCCATGGGAGAAGTGCTTAGCTTTGGGTTCAATCTTGCGGTGTCCTTTCCCAGTGACAGAAGGGGCAGCAAGGCACGTATTGTATTGTTGCCATCGAGGATAACAAGAAGGGGTTTTCTTCATATTGCATGAGTCTATCCCTCTACATCATGTCATCTTACTTAAGGCGTTACTCTGTTTTAACTTAATACTCTAGATGCATGCTGGATAGCGGTCGATGAGTGGAGTAATAGTAGTAGATGCAGGCAGGAGTCGGTCTACTTGTCTCGGACGTGATGCCTATATACGTGATCATACCTAGATATTCTCATAACTATGCTCAATTCTGTCAATTGCTCAACAGTAAATTGTGCACCCACCGTAGAATACTTATGCTCTTGAGAGAAGCCACTAGTGAAACCTATGGCCCCCGGGTCTCTTTCTCATCATATCAATCTCCATCACTTTACTATGGCTTTGCTTTTACTTTGCTTTTACTTTATTTACTTTGCATCTCTATACCAAAAATACCAAAAAAATATTATTTATCATCTCTGTCGATGTCAAAACCGGCGGATCTCGGGTAGGGGGTCCCGAACTGTGCGTCTAGGTCGGATGGTAACAGGAGGCAGGGGACACGATGTTTTACCCAGGTTCGGGCCCTCTTGATGGAGGTAAAACCCTACGTCCTGCTTGATTAATATTTATGATATGGGTAGTACAAGAGTAGATCTACCACGAGATCAGAGAGGCTAAACCCTAGAAGCTAGCCTATGGTATGATTGTTGTTCGTCCTATGGACTAAAACTCTCTGGTTTATATAGACACCGGAGAGGGCTAGGGTTACACAGAGTCGGTTACAATGGTAGGAGATCTACATATCCGTATCGCCAAGCTTGCCTTCCACGCCAAGGAAAGTCCCTTCCGGACACAGGACGAAGTCTTCAATCTTGTATCTTCATAGTCCAGGAGTCCGGCCGAAGGTATAGTCCGGCCATCGGGACACCCCCTAATCCAGGACTCCCTCAGTAGCCCCTGAACCAGGCTTCAATGACGACGAGTCCGGCGCGCAGATTGTCTTCGGCATTGCAAGGCGGGTTCCTCCTCCAAGTACTTCATAGAAGATTTTGAACACAAAGGTAGTGTCCGACTCTGCAAAATATGTTTCCACATATTGCCATAGAGAGAATAATATTTACACAAATCTAATCTACTGACGTATTCCGTAGCGTGACATCACACCACGGCCAAGTCTTTATTCGAATCGTTTTATTGTCCCACCTCAGCGCGTTTAGCGAGGCGGTTTCCTTGGCACGTCTTGTTAAAGCAGAGATCGTGTCCCCTTATTCCGGGATTCTTATCAATACGGGCATGGGTAACCCAACCATACCCGTTGGTATATTTTCTCGATCAAAGGCGAGTCCCAAACGGTCACGGGGAAGGCCCTTGGTATTCAACCTCTTATAAAGAGACCAAGGCCTTACTCCTTTATTTCAATCTCAAATGAGTTCGCCCTTTGCCTCAAGTTCCAACACCCAAGGTTCCAGATTTCAGGCGCTTCAGACCTTCGACAATGTCCGGTTCTGACCTTTGAGGCCGATGGATGCCCTCCTCCATCACGGAGGAGGACGTGCTGAAGTTGAGAGAGGCCAGGTTCTTGACCGGCGAAATCTCGCATAGGCTGCCTGCTCAAGGGTAGGTCATTCCCACTCCCAAGCCCGGTGAGAGTGTGGTGTTCATGTCTCACTTCCTTCGGGGGCTAGGCTTCCCGACGGATCCCTTCATGAGGGGGCTCATGTATTATTATGGGCTGGAATTTCACGACTTAGCCCCAGAGTCCATCCTCCATATTTCCTCATTCATCGTCGTGTGTGAAGCCTTCATCTGTATCACTGCTCATTTTGGACTATGGCTCAAGACCTTCAAAGTAGAGCCGAAGATGATCGAGGGACGGCACACGGAGTGCGGAGGTGCTTTTATAAGCAAGAATGCTGGTACTCCATGGCCCAAGGGCTCTTTTCAAGAGGAGTCCAGCTTATGGCAACGAGAGTGGTTTTATATTACCGCTCCCAGGGCCCCTAAGTGGGTGGCGCCACTTGCCTTTCGCTCGGGTCCCCCGCCACGACTGGCGTCATGGGTCAATACGGGGCTGGACTGGGGGGCCGGCAAAGGGCGTGCCCCTGTTGCAGGGCCACATCCGAGATCTCCTAGAAAGAGACATCAGAGTCTGATCGTGGTCACGCAGGTTATGTTAATTCGCCGAGTTCTGCACTGCAAACGTCGCCCCCTCCGCCTGTGGGAGTTCAACCCGGAGGGACCACGAGTTCTCCAACATTTTCTTGGCATGACGCCTGTGGAGATGTACAAATTGTTCTTCGGACCACAAGTAGTGTGTCCGGATTCTACGGAGGACGCAGGTCTGAGTTGCAATCGTCCGGATACTCAAGTAAGTAGCCTTGTGCCCGGACTCGCTATTCGTATATTTATCATAAAATTGCCCCTAAAAGAGCTTCCCTTTAAACAGGAGTGGGTAGCGAAAGCAAAGCTAATCAGGTGTCCGGCCCCCCTCCCCGAGACCATGCCGGGTCCCGTGCTAGTTGGGATGTTGGAGGTTGTGCCTTCAAAGGGAAGCGAGGGAGGGGACAAGGAAGCTACAGCCTTCTCAAAGGAGGTTGTCCAGAAGGGAGGAATCAAAAATTCCTCTCCTCAGGGGAAGAAGAGGACCGCCTCTGAATACCCGAAGACCATGGCCTTAAAACAGGGGAAGAAATCTTCGCCAGATGGTCCTGTGCTAGGGGATACTTCGGCTGAATTATGCCCTCAAGGGGATCAGCCCTCCACCGAGCCGTAAGTAGAGAGGAGTTTTCTTTTTAAGAAACGAGAGAAATCCCTGCTTTATATCTGAGAAAAGTAATCGAAAATTTACCTTGTAGCTCGGACCTTAGCCCTTCTCAGCAGAGCTCGTCTTCGGGGGATCTTCTTCCGGAGATGATGGAGAGCGGAACGCCTCCCCTGCCGTACCGCCTTGTGAGGCGGGCGACCCTGAGGTATCGTTGCGGAGGGTTTCTCAAAATCTGGCGGGGCCGGAAGGTAGTCATATGGCCCCCCAAAGCCCTCCGTGTCCGGCCTTTGAAAAGGGCCATCGGACGAGTCCGGCGCCGTCTGGTGCGTGGTCGGAGGAGCTGAAGGATCTGCTAGGGCGAGCATTCATCTCAGAGGAGCACCGTGCATTGATGGGTACGGTGATTGAGAGGATTTCATCCGCAGAGAGCGGATTGCACGAGGCCGTCAGGAGTTTACTGACAGGTTTTGAGGTACGTGAAATAATGTACCCTTTTGGACAGTTGTGCATAAATAAGATGTGCCCTGTGTAGATAGTAGCCCCTGAGACTCTGTGTGTTGTCAAAAGTGACGGCGCACAGAGGATCATAATCCCAGGTCTAATATGACGCCTTTATACGTGGTGGCGAAGTGTCCGGTGGCCAACCGGACAGATGGATTTGCCGAGCTAAAGCGGCAACTTGACGTGGCAGATGCCGATATCGCGCTTGTCCACAAGCGGCTTGACGAGGCACAAGGTATGTAATTCCGTCGGCGGTGCCTGGTAAGAGGAGCTTTATGCCAGTATCTTACAATGTGTGCGCTTGATGCAGATGGTGTTGCTGCCATGGAGAATCTTCGGGCAGAACTTGCCCGAGCCAAGGAGCAAGCCAGGAAAAGTGATGCGGCTGCCGAAAGACAATTGAAGAGTTGAAAGCCGAACAGGCTGCTCACTGCTGAAGCAAGAAGGAAATGGCCGAGATGGCCGTGAGGCTGAAGAACGCTGCTGACCGTTGCAAGCTTCTTGAAAAAGAAGATCGGGCGGAATGAATGGACCTAAAGAAGGCCGCTGCCGATGCCATGGATGCTCGCTCTGCGATGAGAGCTATGAAGGAGGATCTGCGTCAGGCCAGAGAGATCGCGGCTGGAAAGCCCTTTATGCTGCGGAGGACGTTCTGTGATCCTAAACATGCTCCGTTAGACCAGATGTGGAGTACGGCAGACACCTATCTAGATTTAGCAGCGAGTGCCACAGATGCGGCCGAACACTTCCAAGATCAAGAAGATCGCGAAGTGGAAAAGCTCTTCTTGTCGTAGTTCCACAATCCAGAGCATCCACTGTCATTAGCCGATTTTTTGGCCGAATGGGCTGAGCTAAATAGGTTGTCCGGACTCGCCATGAAGTATGTCATGAATCATCTGTGGCCAGAGAGGCCAGAGCCGAAAAGTTATTTCAACTTGGTGCAGCAGTTCCTTGGTGCGGCGCCGCATATCAATGCGATGAAGAGGTCGGCGTGCATAGAGGGTGCGCGGATGGCTCTTGCCCATGTCAAGACATACTGGGCGGAAATGGAAGCCACCGTTGTTGCATCCCCAGACTCGGATGGAAGCCGAGTACCTGCCGAGCGCTATTTTCAGGAAGTTCTGCAAGGCGCTCGTTTAATAGAGACGAAGTGCTCGAAGGATACTATATTCGAATAGCATGTATTATTGTGAAACAATATTTTGATAAATTGTAGAAGCTTTTTATACTTGTGCCTGCAAGTATTGGAATACCTCCTGTGTGGCCATTTAACATATACGTGTATATAATCTGAAAGATGGCAGTCGTCGGCTTCAGCCCCCACGCACATAATGCGGGGGTGTTCGCAGAAGGCACATTTTCACACTTGATCCAACGTCTTGGTCCTACAAAGGAGGTGATAGCGCAGCGAACTAGGCAATCGGACTATGATGCTTTATCACTTTCACTTAGCCATAGGAGTTTGACATTGAGGCTACTTATATAGCCCCTGGTGGCGCCTGCGCTCGCCCGGACTCGGGACGCGTATGTGCCTGGCCGGGAAACGGCCCTTCATTAATGCGGAGGAATCCTAAAGAATCCGGTAAGTCATCGAGTGGTTGACCAGTCTCACGCTATATCATGATAGTCAGTTTTCGGCTTTCTCTACTGAGGTGCTCGCCTGGTCGAACCGGGGCACAATCGCAGTAGTTCTCCTGGTGCCGCCTTAGCCGATAGAGCGAAACGTAAGGCAGCAAAACATAGGAGCCGGGCAAACCCAACATTTGACCAAAGACATGATTCGGAGCTGATGCATATAAGGCCAAACTCACGACGCTGAACACTCCCTAAGGTATTCGGTCTTTATGAGGGCGGGCGGGATAACGCCCTTAGTAATAAGCCCCTAGTGTCCAGGTACGCGCAAAACTCTGACATGGCCACATGCCAAAACGCCAGCCTTCTCCTTGGTTATACCAAGAAACCAGGGGATGTGTATCAACAAGAGATAGTAAAAAAGGTTTACGCAGGGTCTTAATCTGAAAAGAATCCTTGGAACGGGTCCCTGTTGCATGTCTGCGCCTATGTCTCCGTTGTGCCGTATCCTGGACGGGCGTAGCATGTTGTTCATCTGTAAAAGAGAGGAACTTAGTTAAAGAAAGATCGTGCCGAACATGAGTTAAACTAAATAAACAAAGTATAAATCAAAATGGGTAAAATTGAGCTTTATTGTCCCTTGTTTTATATGCGCGGAGCCCCTAGTGCAGGGGTATACAGTTATTAAGCCTTTATCAATTGTATGTTTATGCCGGACTCGTCTAGCCGTGTTCGTGGTCTTGACGACCTGTTTAGATGCTTTGGCTGGTGAAGCCGCTTTATTGTGGGGCTGTCAAGGCAGCCGCACTATTTTCCGCGCGGGACGAACACTCAATGTTTTCCCTTTAATGAGATGATGCCTCATGGACCGGGCATCTTAAGCGTAAGAGATGCATAATGCGGTATTGCGTTAAAGCGGGCGAAAGCTTCGCGTCCCAGCAGTGCTTGATAGCTACTTGAGAATGAGGCGATGTGGAAAATTAGCTGTTCACAACGGAAGTTATCGGGGGAGCCGAACATAACTTCTAGCCGGAGAGAACCCATGCAACGGGCATCCGGGCCTGGCATTACCCCTTGAAAGGAGGTTTTGCTATGGCGAATTTTGGTTGGGTCTATCCCCATGTTGCGGATTGTGTCCTGGTATAATAGGTTTAGACCACTGCCGCCGTCCATCAGGACATTTGTAAAATGGAGTCCGCCAATTATTGGATCTAATACCAAGGCAGTCCAGCCTGCGTTCCGAATACTTCTAGAGTAATCCTGATGGTCGAAGGTGATCGGTTTTAACAACCATTGGCGAAACTCCTTTGGGATAGGACGTATGGCGCGTATCTCTGGTGGCGCCATTCTGTTCGTCACGTGAAGTAAGTGTATTGTTTTGACTTCTTGTGGGAAATCCTTTTGTTTTCTGGTGCTCTGCTTGTGGGGTTCATCGTCGTCCTCACTTGGTGTGTCGAGCCCCCTGTGTTCGGCGTTGAGTTTGCCAGCTTGCTTGAAAACCCAACAATCTCTGTGGTATGGTTCGCAGGCTTCCCGGGAGTACTGTGTATTTGACATATCTTGTCCAAGATTTTGTTTAAGTTGGATAGCTCGTCCCTATTATCCTTGAGGGACGGCTTTCTCTGATTCTGCCGCGAGCTTTTGAATCCGGCGTTGACCGCCATGCTCTTTGGGTTGTTTCCCTTATTCGGCGTTGGTCCTTGCTGCATCGGGGTTTTCCGTTTCCATCCCTAACTTCGGATGTACTTGGGTCGCTGGTGCTACATCTTGCCAACCAGCTGTCCTCTCCTGCGCAAAAGCGGGTCATGAGGCTTGTTAATGCAGCCATTGTTCTTGGCTTTTCTTGGCCGAGGTGTCTGGCGAGCCATTTGTGTCGAACGTTGTGCTTAAAAGCTTCTAGGGCTTCGGCGTCCGGACAGTCGACTATTTGGTTCTTTTTAGTAAGAAATATGTTCCAGAATTTCTAGGCTGACTCTCCGGGCTATTGACTTATGTGACTGAGATCGTCTGCATCCGGAGGGCGGACATAGGTCCCTTGAAAATTTGCCCGGAAAGCATCCTCAAGCTCTTCCCAACTTCCAATGGTGTTTTCGGGAAGGCTTTTGATCCAATGTCGGGCTGGCCCTTTAAGCTTGATGGGTAAGTATTTTATGGCGTGGAGGTCATCTCCTCTGGCCATGTGTATGTGGAGGATATAATCCTCGATCCAGACCCTAGGGTCTGTTGTTCCATCATATGCCTCTATGTTTACGGGCTTGAATCCCACTGGAAATTCATGGTCCAGCACCTCATCGGTGAAACATAGGGGGTGTGCGGCACCCCTGTATTTGGGTGTGCCGTGATGTTCGGATATTTGTTGTGTTGCATTGCTTACTAGAGCTTGCTTTCTTGGCCCGTATATAGATCTGGCTGGGCCGTCTTATTGATGCGGATCCTTTGGTGGATCGCGTCCCGGCTTGTGTGCGGCGCCGCTTGCCGCACCATGCTGGCCATGCGGTCGTCCATCCGACCGGATGGCTTTCCTATTTTTTGACTACGGGGGCTCTAAGGCCTCCTCGTCAAATTCAGGTAGTAGCTTTCACTTTGGATAGCTTTTTGTGCGGCGACTGCCGGCATATTTGTTTGCGGTGTTGCGTACTTTGCTCCATCTGATTCTGAGTGCATCTTCCACAGTTTTGAGCTTCTGCTTCTGCTTTTTCAGGCTATGCGCAGTGGCGACGAGCCTTTTGTGGAGGTTCTTCTGCTCCATGAGTTTATCCGGCGTAAGGTCTTCTGGACTGTTGTTTTTGCCGGGGACGGGGTGTTCGGTTTGTTTATCCAAGTTTCCCTATTCAGACACTTGCTCGAAGCCATCTTCGTCGTCCGCCGGCTCGTCCTGCTCTAGGGTTGGGTCTGTATGGCTGCTGTCTCTATCGAGGCGGGGCTTGGAGCGGCTCTTACGTCGCCGCTTTGATTGCTTTTCGAGTGAACGATCCCTCGTTGCATCCCTGTGTTCCTTATCGTCGCTTCCTTTGGGTGTGTCCACCATGTATACATCATGAGATGAGGTGGCTGTCCAGTGCCTCATAGGCGTTGGTTCATGTTCATCTCCTACATCGTCGTCCATACCATCGATGTCTTCACAGTCGAAGTCGAGCACGTCGTTTAAATTATCGACAGTGGCTACGAAGTGGATGGTGGGTGGGCTTTGAATTTCTTCATCTTCCGCATCCCAACCTTGTTGACCATAGTCCAGCCAGGGCTCTCCTGATAAATAGAGAGACTTTAGTGAATTCAGAATATCGCCGAAGGGCGAGTGCTGAAAGATGTCCGCGGCGGTGAACTCCATGATCGGCGCCCAATCGGGTTCAATCGGTCGGGGCGCGGAGGGCTCGGAGTCTGGAGAGGAGTCCGGCTCCTTGGAGTCACGGGCTTCGCAGAGAATAGGGCTGGTGTGCGGCTCGATCGACGTAGAGATTGTAGCCCCCGAGGCGGTGTCTAACCACCCATCCTCGATTGGTGCGATTGGCTCCGAGCTAGGGGTCGGAGCGGACACAGGTGCGGCCTCCAGGGCACTGTTCGGCGGCAGAGCTAAATCATGCCCATCGTGACAGTGTGGCGCGCTCGACAGTGGCTCGAATTCATCGAAGATCAAGTCTCCACGGATGTCGGCCGTGTAGTTCAAACTTCCAAATCTGACCTGATGGCCAGGGGCATAGCTTTCGATCTGCTCCAGATGACCAAGCGAATTGGCCCACAGTGCAAAGCCGCCGAATACGAAGATCTGTCCCAGGAGAAAAGTCTCACCCTGGATCGCATCGCTGTTGATGATCGGAGAAGCCATCGGGCCTAAAAGTGACGACACAGAGGAACTCTCAATGAAAGCACCAATGTCGGTGTCAAAACCGGCGGATCTCGGGTAGGGGGTCCCGAACTGTGCGTCTAGGTCGGATGGTAACAGGAGGCAGGGGACACAATGTTTTACCCAGGTTCGGGCCCTCTTGATGGAGGTAAAACCCTACGTCCTGCTTGATTAATATTGATGATATGGGTAGTACAAGCGTAGATCTACCACGAGATCAGAGAGGTTAAACCCTAGAAGCTAGCCTATGGTATGATTGTTGGTCGTCCTACGGACTAAAACTCTCCGGTTTATATAGACACCAGAGAGGGCTAGGGTTACACAGAGTCGCTTACAATGGTAGGAGATCTACATATCCGTATCGCCAAGCTTACCTTCCATGCCAAGGAAAGTCCCTTTCGGACACGGGACAAAGTCTTCAATCTTGTATCGTCATAGTCCAGGAGTCCGGCCGAAGGTATAGTCCGGCCATCCGGACACCCCCTAATCTAGGACTCCCTCAATCTCTATCAGATCTCACTTTCGTAAGTGGCCGTGAAGGGATTGACAACCCCTAAGCGCGTTGGTTGCGTTGAGCTATTGTTTTTGTGTAGGTACGAGGGACTCGAGCGTAGCTTCCTACTGGATTGGTACCTTGGTTCTCAAAAACTAAGGGAAATACTTACGCTACTTTGCTACATCATCCCTTCCTCTTCGGGGAAATCCAACGCAGTGCTCAAGAGGTAGCAAGAAGAATTTCTGGGGCCGTTTCCGGGGAGTCTGTGCAAAACTCAACATACCAAGTACCCATCACAATCCCTATCTCCCGCATTACATTATTTTCCATTTGCCTCTCGTTTTCCTCTCCCCCACTTCACCCTTGCCGTTTTATTCGCCCTCTCTCTCTATCCTCCCTCTCTATTTGCCTATTTTGCCCGTTTGCTCTTGTTTGCTCGTGTGTTGGATTGCTTGTTTGTCGCGATGGCTCAAGATAATACTAAATTGTGTGACTTCACCAATACAAATAATAATGATTTCCCTAGCACTCCGATTGCTCCTCTTACCGATGCTGAATCTTGTAAAATTAATACTGCTTTGTTGAATCTTGTCATGAAAGATCTGTTCTCCGGCCTTCCTAGTGAAGATGCCACTACACATCTTAATAGCTTCGTTGATTTGTGTGACATGCAAAAGAAAAAAGATGTCGATAATGATATTGTTAAATTGAAGCTATTTCCTTTTTCGCTTAGAGATCGTGCTAAAGCTTGGTTTTCATCTTTGCCTAAAAATAGTATTGATTCATGGAACGAGTGCAAAGATGCTTTTATCTCTAAGTATTTTCCTCCCGCTAAGATCATCTCTCTTAGAAACGATATTATGAATTTTAAACAACTTGATCATGAACATGTTGCACAAGCTTGGGAGAGAATGAAATTAATGATACGTAATTGCCCTACTCATGGTTTGAATTTGTGGATGATTATACAAAATTTTTATGCCGGATTGAATTTTGCTTCTAGAAATCTTTTAGATTCGGCCGCGGGAGGCACTTTTATGGAAATCACTTTAGGAGAAGCCACTAAACTCCTAGATAATATTATGATTAATTATTCTCAATGGCATACTGAAAGATCTACTAAAAAGGTGCATGCGATAGAAGAAATTAATGTTTTGAGTGGAAAGATGGATGAACTTATGAAATTATTTGCTAATAAGAGTGTTTCTTCTGATCCTAATGATGTTCCCTTGTCTACTTTGATTGAGAATAATAATGAACCTATGGATGTGAATTTTGTTGGTAGGAACAATTTTGGTAACAACGCGTATAGAGGAAATTTTAATCCTAGGCCTTACCCTAGTAATCCCTCTAATAATTATGGTAATTCCTACAATGCCTTCTGATTTTGAATCTAATATTAAAGAATTTATTCTTCGCAAAAGAATTTTAATGCTATGATTGAAGAAAAATTACTTAAGATTGATGATTTGGCTAGGAACGTTGATAGAATTGCTCTTGATCTTGATTCTTTGAAACTTAGAGCTATTCCACCTAAGCATGATATCAATGAGTCTCTCAAAGCCATGAGAATTTCCATTCACGAGTGCAAAGAAAGAACCGCTAGGATGCATGCTAAGAAAGATGCCTTTATAAAAGCATGGTCTTCTAGTTCCTATGAAAATAATGATGAAGATCTAAAAGTTATTGATGTGTCCCCTATTAAATCTTTGTTTTGCAGTATGAATCTTGATAATGATGGGACTGAATATGATCCACCTTTACCTAGAAGGCGTTCTAAGAATTCAGAATTTGTTGATCTTGATGCTAAATTTGATAAAAGTGGGATTGAAGAAATTAAAACCCTAGATGTTGCTAAACCCACTATTATGGATTTCAAGGAATTTAACTATGAAAATTGCTCTTTGATTGATTGTATTTCCTTGTTGCAATCCGTGCTAAAATCTCCTCACGCTTATAGTCAAAATAAAGCGTTTACTAAACATATCGTTGATGTCTTGATGCAATCTTATGAAGAAAAACTTGAATTGGAAGTTTCTATCCCTAGAAAACTTTATGATGAGTGGGAACCAACTATTAAAATTAAATTTAAAAATTATGAGTTTTATCCTTTGTGTGATTTGGGTGCTAGTGTCTCTACTATTCCCAAAACTTTGTGTGATTTACTAGATTTCCGTGATTTTGATGATTGCTATCTAAACTTGCATCTTGCGGATTCCACTATTAAGAAACCTATGGGAAGAATTAATGATGTTCTTATTGTTGCTAATAGTAATTATGTGCCCGTAGATTTTATCATTCTTGATATAGATTGCAGTCCTTCTTGCCCTATTATTCTTGATAGACCTTTTCTTAGAACGGTTGGTGCAATTATTGATATGAAAGAAGGGAATATTAGATTTCAATTTCCATTAAAAAAAGGGCATGGAACACTTCCCTAGAAAGAAAATAAAATTACCATATGAATCTATCATGAGAGCCACTTATGGATTGCCTACTAAAGATAGCAATACCTAGATCTATTCTTGCTTGTTATGCCTAGCTAGGGGCGTTAAACGATAGCGCTTGTTGGGAGGCAACCCAATTTTATATTTATTCCTTTCTTTTTGCTCCTGTTTAGAAATAAATAAATAAATTATCTAGCCTCTATTTTGGTTGTGTTTTTTGTGTTTAATTAGTGTTTGTGCCAAGTAGAACCGTTGGGAAGACTTGGGGAAAGTCTTGTTGATCTTGCTGTAAAAAACAGAAACTTTAGTGCTCACAAGAACTGCTGTCATTTTTAATTGGAAAGTTCTATTTAGTTAATTCTTTTTGCATATGATTAATAGATAACGTCCTCACGTCCAGAAATTTATTTTAGAATTTTTGGGGTTCCAGATCTTGCGCTAGCTATAGATTACTACAGACTGTTCTGTTTTTAACAGATTCTGTTTTTCGTGTGTTGTTTGCTTATTTTGATGAATCTATGGCTAGTAAAATAGTTTATAATCCATAGAGAAGTTGGAATACAGTAGGTTTAACACCAATATAAATAAAGAATGAGTTCATTACAGTACCTTGAAGTGGTCTTTTGTTTTCTTTCGCTAACGGAGCTCACGAGTTTTCTACCTTAAGTTTTGTGTTGTGAAGTTTTCGAGTTTTGGGTAAAGATTTGATGGATTATGGAACAAGGAGTGGCAAGAGCCTAAGATTGGGGATGCCCATGGAACCCCCAAGATAATCTAAGGACACCTAAAAGCCAAAGCTTGGGGATGCCCCGGAAGGCATCCCCTCTTTCGTCTACTTCTATCGGTAACTTTACTTGGAGCTATATTTTTATTCACCACATGATATGTGTTTTGCTTGGAGCGTCTTTTATGATTTGTGTCTTTGATTATTAGTTTACCACAATCATCCTTGATGTACACACCATTTGAGAGAGCCATACATGATTTGGAATTTGATAGAAAACTCTATGTACTTCACTTATATCTTTTGAGCTTTATAGTTTTGCTCTAGTGCTTCACTTATATCTTTTAGAGCACGGTGGTGGATTTGTGTTATAAAAACTATTGATCTCTCATGCTTCACTTAGATTATTTTGAGAGTCTTAATAGCATGGTTATTTGCTCAAAATCCTAAAATGCTTGGTATGCAAGATTAATAATAAAACTTTCGTATGAGTGTGTTGAATACTAAGAAGAAATTGATGCTTGATAATTGTTTTGAGTTATGAGGATGGTGATATTAGAGTCATGCTAGTTGAGTAGTTGTGAATTTGAGAAATTCTTGTGTTAAAGTTTGTGATTCCCGTAGCATGCACGTATGGTGAACCGTTATGTGATGAAGTCGGAGCATGATTTATTTATTGATTGTCTTCCTTATGAGTGGCGGTCGGGGACGAGCGATGGTCTTTTCCTACCAATCTATGCCCCTAGGAGCATGCGCGTAATACTTTGCTTTGATAACTTCTAGATTTTTGCAATAAGTATATGAGTTCTTTATGACTAATGTTGAGTCCATAGATTATACACACTTTCCTTCCTTCCACCATTGCTAGCCTCTCTAATACCGTGCACTTTTCGCTGATATCATACACTCACCAAATACCTTCCTCAAAACAGCCACCATACCTACCTATCATGGCATTTCCATAGCCATTCCAAGATATATTGCCATACAACTTTGCACCGTTCCGTTCATTATGACACGCTCCATCATTTTCATATTGCTAGCATGATCATGTAGTTGGCATCGTATTTGTGGCAAAGCCACCGTTCATAATTCTTTCATACATGTCACTCTTGATTCATTGCACATCCCGGTACACCGCCGGAGGCATTCATATAGAGTCATATATTGTTCTAAGAATCGAGTTGTAATTCATGAGTTGTAAGTAAATAAAGTGTGATGATCATCATTATTAGAGCATTGTCCCGGTGATGAACGGATGATGGAGACTATAATTCCCCCACAAGTCGGGATGAGACTCCGGACGAAAAAAAAGAGAAGAGGCCATAAAAAAGGAGAAAGGCCCAAATAAAAAAATGAGAGAAAAAGAGAGAAGGGACAATGTTACTATCCTTTTACCACACTTGTGCTTCAAAGTAGCACCATGATCTTCATGATAGAGAGTCTCTCATTATGTCACTTTCATATACTATTGGGAATTTTTCATTATAGAACTTGGCTTGTATATTCCAATGATGGGCTTCCTCAAAATGCCCTAGGTCTTCGTGAGCAAGCGAGTTGGATGCACACCCACTTAGTTTCTTTTGAGCTTTCATATACTTATAGCTCTAGTGCATCCGTTGCATGGCAATCCCTACTCACTCACATTGATATCCATTGATGGGCATCTCCATAGCCCGTTGATACGTCTGGTTGATGTGAGACTATCTTCTCCCTTTTTGTCTTCTCCACAACCATCATTCTATTCCACCTATAGTGCTATATCCATGGCTCATGCTCATGTATTGCGTGAAGATCGAAAAAGTTTTGAAAATGTCAAAAGTATGAAACAATTGCTTGGCTTGTCATCGGGGTTGTGCATGATTTAAATAATTTGCGTGGTGAAGATAGAGCATAGCCAGACTATATGATTTTGTAGGGATAGCTTTCTTTGGCCATGATATTTTGAGAAGACATAATTGCTTTGTTAGTATGCTTGAAGTATTATTATTTTTATATCAATATGAACTTTTGTCTTGAATCTTTCGAATCTGAATATTCATACCACAATTAAGAAGATTTACATTGAAATTATGCCAAGTAGCACTCCGCATCAAAAATTCTGTTTTTATCATTTACCTACTCGAGGACGAGCAGGAATTAAGCTTGGGGATGCTTGATACGTCTCCAACGTATCTATAATTTTTGATTGCTCCATGCTATATTATCTACTGTTTTAGACATTATTGGGCTTTATTTTCCACTTTTATATTATTTTTGGGACTAACCTATTAACCGGAGGCCCAGCCCAGAATTGTTGTTTTTTTGCCTGTTTTAGGGTTTCGAAGAAAAGGAATATCAAACAGAGTCCAAACGAAATGAAACCTTCGGAAACGTGATTTTCTCATCAGATAAGATCCAAGAGACTTGGACCCTCCGTCAAGAAAGCTATGAGGTGCTCACGAGTGTAGGGGACGCCCCCTCCTAGGGCGCGCCCCCTTGCCTCATGGGCCCCTCGAAGCTCCACCGACGTACTTCTTCCTCCTATATATATCCACGTACCTCCAAACGATCGGGGACGGAGCCAAAAACCTAATTCCACCGTCGCAACTTTTTGTATCCATGAGATCCCATCTTAGGGCCTGTTCCGGAGCTCCGCCGGAGGAGGCATCGATCACGGAGGGCTTCTACATCATCATCCAAGCCCCTCTGATGAAGTGTGAGTAGTTTACTTCAGACCTACGGGTCCATAGCTAGTAGCTAGATGGCTTCTTCTCTCTTTTTGGATCTCAATACAATGTCCTCCCCCTCTCTCGTGGAGATCTATTCGATGTAATCTTCTTTTTGCGGTGTATTTGTTGAGACCGATGAATTGTGGGTTTATGATCAAGTGTATCTATGAATAATATTTGAATCTTCTCTGAATTCTTTTATGTATGATTGGTTATCTTTGCAAGTCTCTTCGAATTATTAGTTTGGTTTGGCCTACTAGATTGATTGTTCTTGCCATGGGAGAAGTGCTTAGCTTTGGGTTCAATCTTGCGGTGTCCTTTCCCAGTGACAAATGGGGCAGCAAGGCACGTATTGTATTGTTGCCATCGAGGATAACAAGATGGGTTTTTATCATATTGCATGAAACTATCCCTCTACATCATGTCATCTTGCTTAAGGCGTTACTCTGTTTTTAACTTAATACTCTAGATGCATACTGGATAGCAGTCGATGAGTGGAGTAATAGTAGTAGATGCAGAATCATTTCGGTCTACTTGTCTCGGACGTGATGCCTATATACATGATCATACCTAGATATTCTCATAACTATGCTGAATTCTGTCAATTGCTCAACAATAATTTGTTCACCCACCGTAGAATACTTATGCTCTTGAGAGAAGCCACTAGTGAAACCTATGGCCCCCGGGTCTCTTTCTCATCATATCAATCTCCATCACTTTACTATTGCTTTGCTTTTACTTTATTTACTTTGCATCTCTATACCAAAAATACCAAAAAAATATTATTTATTATCTCTATCAGATCTCACTTTCGTAAGTGACCGTGAAGGGATTGACAACCCCTAAGCGCATTGGTTGCGTTGAGCTACTGTTTTTGTGTGGGTACGAGGGACTCGAGCGTAGCCTCCTATTGGATTGATACCTGGGTTCTCCAAAACTGAGGGAAATACTTACGCTACTTTGCTGCATCATCCCTTCCTCTTCGGGGAAATCCAACGCAGTGCTCAAGAGGTAGCAAGCTACATATGCAGTCGGGAGAGCACATGAGGAGGGCATCGAACTGATTGAAAAGTCCGAACCTTCTCATCCTCCTGCTCCCGTTCCTCACCCTTCTGCTACTTGTATCTCATCCCTCTACTGCTGATCCTCACCCCAAATTCCCCTTTGTATCCCTTAATTTGTACTCGATATTGGTACTGATCTGAGTGTCCGTCCCATATCCAATGTTTGGGTCGTGACAATATGGTATTCAGAGCCGGCAAAAAATCACCACCCACTTCCTTCCTACCATATGTTCGACGAAATGTCCAGCCAACCAGAGGTGTTCACTGGTGGCGTTCTCCACGTCACCGTACACGGTACACCATGTGTACTACTCGGTCACTGAGGAGACCCTACAATAGGTGTTTGCCGGGTATGGTGTGGTGAAGGTCTTCGTGTTCCAGATAATCCATCATGTGGAGGAAGTGGTTCAGCTTCGATCAAGAGTCGGGGCGGCGCGAGCTCTCGCCTTGCATGGCTGGTGTGTCTATGAGCACGACTGCCTCCTCGACATCCAAGATGTGTCGTTGGAGTATAACGTGCACTTGTGCCCGCTGCTGGAGCTCAAGCAGACTGCAACCATGGCTGAGTACACGACGGCTTTCTGGGAATGAGTACATCGTGTGCTGGGTCTCAACTCCACCATAAGCATCAAGTGCTTCGTACACCAGTACGTCGAGGGCTTGCGCGCGGATATTCAAGCAGCCGTGCAGTCACAA
This sequence comes from Triticum aestivum, assembly GCF_018294505.1. Classification (NCBI taxonomy): domain Eukaryota; kingdom Viridiplantae; phylum Streptophyta; class Magnoliopsida; order Poales; family Poaceae; genus Triticum; species Triticum aestivum. Next base: position 553,957,838 of record NC_057800.1, on the reverse strand, counting down.
TCGCCGTCCAGCATCACCAAAGCAGTGTCCCTTGCTCGGATAAAGGAGGAGGAAATTGTGAAGGATGCGGCTAGGGCTGTTGAGGAGCTTGACGGCTATGTCGGCCATGGAGTTCAGGGCCTAATGCCTGAGGGGACCCTCACCGGCGTCTCCCCCAAGCTCGCTTCCCCTGTGGTGCGTGGTGCAGACCACGGAGTCGTCGCCATCAACACCAGCAGCCTTGCTGCTCTGACGCTAACCACATGCTCGACGGAGTGCCTGAATCGTGACGCTCGACTGCTCGCTCCTCTGGATCCCTTTGGTGGCGCAATGTCTTCAAGCGCTCCTCTAAATTAGAATTTGAACTCTGGTGGACTGTGGATATCAGAGTCCTCCTAACCACGTACTCAGTTACATGTTGAGTCGCGTAAGTCTTGTGTTCTGATGGAGGAATGTTATAGTTGACCTTGGCCATTGATGCATGCGGGCGGCCGATCGAGTTCCTTCGCCGGGTGGGACTTCCGGTGACGGAAGTGATAATCTGGTGCCGGTGATATCTAGATTTCCGGTTGAGCTGACCGACCACCATGCATGCTAGCTGGATCCTTGGGTGGATGTGTAACTTTGGTCCAAATCTTTCCGGAGAAAGCAGCAGTGTAGCTCAGCTATCACGTTCTTGATACACTTCCGGAATGTAGACTTTGCGCTGGTCAAAGCACACGAAGCAACGGAGCTGCCATCATGCCGTGCATGCGCGCCAAAGCTGGATCCGAGCAGGTAGCTTGTGTAACCCCAAGTCGAGCCGACGACCCTTGCTTAATTTCAGCAACAGCAAGCATGTATGGTCACAGCGTCACTTTGTCCCCCCCTACGCCACTTCGCAAGTAAGCCACTTCGCCTCCAATTAAGCTCCCCGGCTAAAGTTACCACGCCACTTCCATCTCCCATAAGAATCCCCCGCTAGGCGCCACACAAACGCACACCACAACCATCGAAGGCCGGCTACAAACACACACTTGATCGAAGAAGGTAGCTCTTCACCAGCTCCATCGCCGTGGCAATGGCGCGGCGCGGCGGCATGGGTCAGCTGCTGGTGGCAGGATGCTGCCTCCTGGTGGCGCTCGCGCTGGCGTGCAGCGTGGCCTCGGGGCAAACGTCGCAGACTGGTCAGCCCATCAAGCTCCCGCCCAAGGCCACGTTCCAGACCATCACCATCCCCAAAAACAGCACCAAGCGCCTGTACGCGGTCACCTGCCACGAGAGGCGAGGAAAGCCCTGCGTCGTGTCCTGCCCAAGCCGATGCCCCAACAAGTGCCTCGCCTACTGCAAATACTGCATGGCATTCTGCGGTAAGTTGTTCCACGCCGACCTGCTCAACTCTGTTATTCACCCCGATGCATATTACTTGTCGCTCAAACGGATATATCTACATCGTCGGGAGTACTAGCATTAGCTAGTTGATCTTGAGGATGAGATCCATCCCGTCAGTTCAGATGCTAACGCGTTGCATGTACAATTAGTGTGTGATCTCGTCCCGGGTAGCTCGTGCGGAGACCCTCGCTTCACCGGCGGGGACGGCAACACCTTCTACTTCCACGGCAAGAAGGACCAGGACTTCTGCATCGTCTCCGACGAGGCCCTCCACATCAACGCCCACTTCATCGGCAACCACAACCCTGCCATAAGGCGCAACTTCACGTGGATCCAGGCCATCGGCGTCAGCTTCGGCCAGCACCGCCTCTACGTCGGCGCTCGCAAGGCCGACGTCTGGGACGAGGAGGAGGACCACATCCACGTCATGCTGGACGGCGAGGCCGTCGACGTGGAGACCGTCAAGAACACCCGGTGGGTCTCCAAGGCCCTGCCCGCCTTGTCCGTCACGCGCATCGACACGGTGAACGCTGTCATGGTGGAGCTCGACGGCGTGTTCGGCATCTCGGTCAACGCGGTGCCGATCACCGAGGAGGACTCCCGGATCCACAACTACGGCAAGACCGGGAGCGACAGCCTCGTGCACCTCGACCTCGGCTTCAAGTTCCATTCCCTCACCAAGAACGTCGACGGCCTGCTCGGCCAGACCTACCAGCCGGAGTATGTCAGCAAGGTGGACATCAGCGCCAAGATGCCCATCATGGGCGGCGCGCCAAAGTACCTATCGTCAAGTCTTTTCTCCACGGATTGCGCCGTCTCCAAGTTCCGCGGCAACAACGTCGCCGGGCCTGTTGTCACCTTTGCCTCGTAAATCGTTCGCCCTTATGGACATGTAAGCACCCATTAATGCTACAATGGAATAAGTCGTAATTGGGGTATATGTATACGTACACAAAAAGAAATACGTAGTAAGTTCGGAAAACATCGACCGGTGGTGCTTAAATCTTTCAAACATTGTAGAAAAAGATGTATTTCAATTGAATTGTGGTCGAGCAATGTTGAATTGTTTTTGATAAAACACGGCAGTTTATGTAGTAACTTATATGATATGCAGGGGCGGGCCCAGCATAACTCATGAGTATTCAGATGAAAACCGATTATTTTGGCAAAAACATTCGTGTATATAGCGTGTGTATGATGTATATCATCGAATATGAAGCCCATTCCCTATCCGGGGCCTTTAACGCCGTTTAGGCCTTGTTTGGATACGGTATATTAGCAGAACTGATTTTCCGTCGACTCACATAACCGTGTAACAAACTTAAACCTTGTTTGGATTCCGCACGAAAAACATGGATAAGTAGGATTCAGATTCCACAAAACCAGTAATATGCGTTTTCTGAAAAACGACTAATAGTTGTTTTTGTGAAAATACGATTGTAGAAACTCACGGCAACTGATTTCTCATTCCGCATCAAATTCATCAGCACGGTTTGTGCCTTACCGCACCTAAAACTCATTCAAACCCACCAGTCGGCATGCACGCCGATTGACTTTGACCACAAGCGCTCTACCGTCGGCCTGATCAAGCGGGAGCGGCCGCCGTCGTTCACGCGCGGCAACTCGTTGAAGGGAAGCGGCCGCCGTCGTGCACGCACGTCGAGGCGTCGAGTAAAAGCGGCCGCCGCCGTGCGCGAACGCCTCAGTCGTCGAGGGGAAGCGGCCGCTGCCGCCGTTCGCATGTGCCGTGTTGTGTAGAGCAAGTGGTCGCCGCCGAGCGCGAACTCCTGAATCTCTAGGGGAAGCGGCGGCTGCGCACGGCGAGCCGTTGAGTGGAAGTCGTTGTCGTCGTCCGCACTTCAGCGGCGTCCCCTTGGTGAAGCCTTCAATGGAGGAGAGAGGAGCAGCAATCGGCGTCTAGGCCCTGATTCATCTAGGGCCGAGAGGGATGGAGCAGCGATGTCAGCGAGCAAAGGAAGGAGGAGGAAGCAGAGAGAGCCGAGGAGGAACTCGAGGGGAGCAGCTGCATATACGTACTTCAATGGATAAGCAATGACGGCCAATTTGGGGAAAGTGGCGAGCAAAGATTAACGAGTCACGGGGCTATCTACTTTCCTGCCAAACATAGTTTTTCATAAACTGATTATTCATAAAAACGTAGATAAAACCGACTTTCCTAGAAATCAGCTTAAAACGCATTTTCTATAATCCCATCGCTAATCTCCTCTATCCAAACAACCACTTAGAGGCATTCATGCAACCTTGTTTGGATTCCGCACGAAAAACATGGACAAGTAGGATTCAGTTTCCACAAAACCAGTAATATGCATTTTCTGAAAAACGACTAATAGTTGTTTATGTAAAAACACGATTGTAGAAACTCACGGCAACTGATTTCTCCTTCCGCATCAAATTCATCAGCACGGTTTGTGCCTTACCGCACCTGAAACTCATTCAAAGCCACCAGCCGGCATGCACGCCGATTGACTTTGAGCACAAGCGCTCTACCGTCGGCCTGGTCGAGCGGGAGCGGCCACCGTCGTTCACGCGCAGCAACTCGTTGAAGGGAAGCGGCCGCTGTCGTGCACGCACGCCGAGGCGTCGAGTAAAAGCGGCCGCCGCCGTGCGCGAACGCCTGAGTCGTCGAGGGGAAGCGGCCGCTGCCGCCGTTCGCATGTGCCGTGTTGTGTAGAGCAAGTGGTCGCCGCCGAGCGCGAACTCCTGAGTCTCTAGGGGAAGCGGCGGCTGCGCACGGCGAGCCGTAGAGTGGAAGTCGTTGCCGTCGTCCGCACTTCAGCGGTGTCCCCTTGGTGAAGCCTTCAATGGAGGAGAGAGGAGCAGCAATCAGCGTCTCGGCCCTGATTCATCTAGGGCCGAGAGGGATGGAGCAGTGATGTCAGCGAGCAAAGGAAGGAGGAGGAAGCAGAGAGGGCCGAGGAGGAACTCGAGGGGAGCAGCTGCATATACGTACTTCAATGGATAAGCAATGGCGGCCAATTTGGGGAAAGTGGCGAGCAAAGATTAACGAGTCACGGGGCTATCTACTTTCCTGCCAAACATAGTTTTTCATAAACTGATTATTCATAAAAATGTAGATAAAACCGACTTTCCTAGAAATCAGCTTAAAACGCATTTTCTATAATCCCATCGCTAATCTCCTCTATCCAAACAACCACTTAGAGGCATTCATGCAACCTTGTTTGGATTCCGCACGAAAAACATGGACAAGTAGGATTCAGTTTCCACAAAACCAGTAATATGCGTTTTCTGAAAAACGACTAATAGTTGTTTTTGTGAAAACATGATTGTAGAAACTCACTGTAACTGATTTCTCCTTCCGCATCAAATTCATCAGCACGGTTTGTGCCTTACCGCACCTGAAACTCATTCAAAGCCACCAGCCGGCATGCATGCCGATTGACTTTGAGCACAAGCGCTCTACCGTCGGCCTGGTCGAGCGGGAGCGGCCGCCGTCGTTCACGCGCGGCAACTCGTTGAAGGGAAGCGGCCGCCGTCGTGCACGCACGCCGAGGCGTCGAGTAAAAGCGGCCGCCGCCGTGCGCGAACGCTTGAGTCGTCGAGGGGAAGCGGCCGCTGCCGCCGTTCGCATGTGCCATGTTGTGTAGAGCAAGTGGTCGCCGCCGAGCGCGAACTCCTGAGTCTCTAGGGGAAGCGGCGGCTGCGCACGGCGAGCCGTTGAGTGGAAGTCGTTGCCGTCGTCCGCACTTCAGCGGTGTCCCCTTGGTGAAGCCTTCAATGGAGGAGAGAGGAGCAGCAATCAGCGTCTCGGCCCTGATTCATCTAGGGCCGAGAGGGATGGAGCAGTGATGTCAGCGAGCAAAGGAAGGAGGAGGAAGCAGAGAGGGCCGAGGAGGAACTCGAGGAGAGCAGCTCCATATACGTACTTCAATGGATAAGCAATGGCGGCCAATTTGGGGAAAGTGGCGAGCAAAGATTAACGAGTCACGGGGCTATCTACTTTCCTGCCAAACATAGTTTTTCATAAACTAATTATTCATAAAAACGTAGATAAAACCGACTTTCCTAGAAATCAGCTTAAAACGCATTTTCTATAATCCCATCGCTAATCTCCTCTATCCAAACAACCACTTAGAGGCATTCATGCAACCTTGTTTGGATTCCGCACGAAAAACATGGACAAGTAGGATTTAGTTTCCACAAAACCAGTAATATGCGTTTTCTGAAAAACGACTAATAGTTGTTTTTGTGAAAACACGATTGTAGAAACTCACGGCAACTGATTTCTCCTTCCGCATCAAATTCATCAGCACGGTTTGTGCCTTACCGCACCTGAAACTCATTCGAAGCCACCAGCCGGCATGCACGCCGATTGACTTTGAGCACAAGCGCTCTACCGTCGGCTTGCTCGAGCGGGAGCGGCCGCCGTCGTTCACGCGCGGCAACTCGTTGAAGGGAAGCGGCCGCCGCCATGCACGCACGCCGAGGCGTCGAGTAAAAGCGGCCGCCGCCGTGCGCGAACGCCTGAGTCGTCGAGGGGAAGCAGCCGCTGCCGCCGTTCGCATGTGCCGTGTTGTGTAGAGCAAGTGGTTGCCGCCGAGCGCGAACTCCTGAGTCTCTAGAGGAAGCGGCAGCTGCGCACGGCGAGCCGTTGAGTGGAAGTCGTTGCCGTCGTCCGCACTTTAGCGGCGTCCCCTTGGTGAAGCCTTCAATGGAGGAGAGAGGAGCAGCAATCGGCGTCTAGGCCCTGATTCATCTAGGGCCGAGAGAGATGGAGCAGCGATGTCAGCGAGCAAAGGAAGGAGGAGGAAGCAGAGAGGGCCGAGGAGGAACTCGAGGGGAGCAGCTGCATATACATACTTCAATGGATAAGCAATGGCGGCCAATTTGGGGAAAGTGGCGAGCAAAGATTAACGAGTCACGGGGCTATCTACTTTCCTGCCAAACATAGTTTTTCATAAACTGATTATTCATAAAAATGTAGATAAAACCGACTTTCCTAGAAATCAGCTTAAAACGCATTTTCTATAATCCCATCGCTAATCTCCTCTATCCAAACAACCACTTAGAGGCATTCATGCAACCTGCCCCCCCCCCCCCCCACAAAAAAAAAGGGAAGCACCTCTTTAAAAAAATGTTTTGGGAAGCTTCCAGGCCGGTTAAGGTAAGCTTCTAGATGCTTCCAACAAGTTTTTTGTTTCTTTGTATGATTGGGCCTGTTTTGTTTGGTGTTCTTTTCAATTTTGCATTTTAAAAATATGTGAACTTTCTTAAAATTCAAAAAATCTCCAGATTTGAGAATTAAAAAAACCGTTTTTCCTTAGATTCGTGAACATTTTCCCTTTCAAATACGTGAACCTTTTCAAATCCACAATTTTTTTAAACCGTGAACATTTCAGAAAATGACGAGTTTTCTAAAATTCATGAGTTTCTTCCATAATCCATGAACTGTTTTCCAAATTTCATGAAATTTTTCTCAGTTTTTTAATAAATAAATTATAAAAAATTATATTCACAAACTTCTTTATATAATGTTTTTTTATTTTCTGATTAAAATTTTCAAATTCATGATTTTTTTCACAGCTTTTTTAAAAATTGTGAGCTTTTTTCTGAAAAGACATTAGTCAATGTGGTCCCTGGTCAATGATCATCGGTTAACAGCCGCGGGTCAACTAAAAAACGACCAGACTGAGTGAACTAGGGAAATAAAAAACCAAGCGAACTAGGAACTTTACGGTGTCCCGGCTAAGGGGCCTCTCATCATAGCGACCGCGGCCTGGTGGGTCGGGTCGAGGACCTCCATGTCGGTTCTGTCTTGGGTCACTTCGGATGGCCCATGACAATTGCAAGGAAGATTCAGAAGACTTGGCGTATACTCCAAGACACCGGATCTATGGAGAACCTTATCTCCTTGTATGTAGCCAACTAGTATCTTGTATCCCTAGAACCCCCGGTATCTATATAAACAGAGGGGCCAAGCTTGTAGATGACACACTACAATCTTTTGGTTAGTAGTACATGTACTTTGTACTACACCCCATCCAAAAAACACAAGCAAAACATAGGGTATTATCTCCTCAGAAAGCTCAAACCTAACTAAAATCGTGTGTCCTTGTTACCATCGCTTTTAGACGCTTAGATCCCCTACCTTGAGATCTGTCGGACTAGTTTACGCCAGCTAGCGATCTAGGAACGGAGTCAACACTTGCTATGTTTTATTGGGCCGACCCATGAGCGGCAGGTGCGTGAGCGCCAGTTCTCAACTGGCGCATGAGGCACCAATTAGGAGCTCTCAATATGAAGCTACCGTTAGCGGGATGTACTAAAGTAATGCAACTCTATCAAACTCCTTGTGCAGGTGTCAGTTTCATCACGAGAATCAATTTGAATTCCATCTTTCTCTCTCTCTCTGTCTTGAACCATTTATATTGATCTGTCTCAAACCATGTATATCGATATATAAACTTCATTGAATAGTGAGAGCAATCTTATTCTAGCCTGAACACTAGAACATAAAATGGGCACTCACTAATTCATGAGAAAGCAAAGCTTTTCAACGGTCTAAAAAGAAATGAAAGAGGATCACATTCTATACAAAAAAGGAGTAGTTACAACGTGATTGACCAAACTGTAGTCTATGCCAAGTGTGCAAGCGTGAACTGTAATCTATGGTGCACATGTTCTTCAAATGTAGATTCACCAGGCGCATTCGGGATGTGATTAAAGTTTGGCTCGGAATGGTTGATATGCACACGGAATTGGGGCAATTTCCTTCTTCCCATGGATTGGTGATGCTCGATGGCCAACATCAATGGCCAAAAATGGCATTAGTAGCAAGAGGAATGGAATGACGTCCCTCCTGCTCATATCACGCAAGATTTGGAACAAGGACAATGCGAGAGTGTGATACGTCGGAGACGTATCTATAAGTTTTGTTATGTTCATGTTATATTTATATCATTTTTACATACTTTTGGGACAATTTATAACATTTTTATTTGGACTACCTATTAATCCAGTGCCAAAGGCTAGTTCTGTTTTCTATTGTTTTCTTTTTTTATTTTTTAGATGAACAATTTTCAGAGCCAGAAACATCCGGAAAAAAACTTCAAAAAATTAGGACAAAAGACTTCACAATCCAGAAGATGGGCGCGAGGGGAGACACCAGGTGGCCATGCACCCCCTCGGCACGGTCAGGGGGCGACACATGGGCATACCACGTGAGATCTCCTTCTAGTTTGACCTCTCCTTCGACCGCAAGAAAGATCCCAAAATATCAAAATTTCCCTTAAAATTTCAACCCAATCAAAGTTATGGATCTGAGGTTTATTTAAGAAACGGTGATCCGACACAGAAAATATTAAAATAGAGAGAAGGGATATCCAATCTTGGAGGGGGCTCTCACCCTCCGGGAGCCATGAGCACCAGACACCAAAGCGGGAAACCTCACCCCATCTAGGGGAGAGGCCAAGGAAGAAGAAGAAGGATGGGGCCTCTCCATTCCTCTTCCGATGGGGCCTGGTGGGCCGGAGTGCCGCCATGTGGACCATTGTCTCCATCAACTCCACCATCTTCATCAACATTTCCATCACCTTACTCCCTCTCTATATAGTGGACCACTCTCTCACGAACTTCCCCTGCTTAAACATGGTATTATCCAACGATTTCTTGCATCTTTGTTATGTCTTAGTAGATTCTTTTGTCATATAGGTTAACTGGTGATCTACTATGGCTGTCCTTTGGTATCCACGATTTGCGCACACGTATGGGATCACACCTAAGGGTTTTGCATTATTAATTTCTTAGGATAGGACGGCTGTAGTGACAGATATTACTGTGTCCTAAGTTTATGGATTTTTTACATATGGGATGAAGGGGGCCAATATATCTTAATGCTAGGATTGGATTTTACCTTAATGAATCTTCAGTATTTGCATATGCTTGTTAAGGGTTTATGGATTGAGTAACCACTCAGGTGGTAGGGGTGCATGCAGCGTCCTCACTCATCCCACAAAATGTTAGATTTTCTGGACCTCAACCCACGAACCTTGTATCTCAACCAGTTAAAATTTGGAAATCTCAACCAGTTTAATATCATATTCTGCTAGTGGAGTAAAAAATGCCAATATAAAAGGTGGGTTGTTATACTACTGCTTGTAGTATGAGAAAAAGAGAGCAATAACGCGTCCGTTCACTCACTTCACTTCAGGCACACCATCCAATGCTCGTCGTGTTTCATGAATCGAGTTTGAGTTTGGACTAATGTTATGCGCCCTGTTCCGGATGTACGTGTCAATACCCGAACTCATTGTGGACACACTTTCTACCCGCAGAGTTCTTCCGCCATGTGTCAGTTATATCTCTTCACTCTCCCACCACGTCCTTCTATATAGAGGAGGGAGGCTACGCAGAGTGAAAAACACATAATAGACTGCACTAAACACACACACGTTCTGAGTTCTTCTGTGTTGAGTTGCTTCTTCGACCACCTCATCCCAACAATTGGGTGCTCAATCGTCCGGGAGAGCAGGCCTCCGATATGCGTCCCTTGAAAACCTGCACTGAGGGAGGGGTGATAAGGTTTTTGGGAGCGTCCCAACGTGACTGCTCGCTTAACTTTGACTACATCATTGACATTCTTCCGCATGCTTCAATTACTTCATCTACAACAGGCAACCACCTTGCCCTCACCACCATGACCGAAAATGTTGTTGCACCGGAGTTTTTGATGCCCTCATATGCCCTGAATATGGCTCTGTTGACATGTGTCCTTGGTCCATATATGTTAATATGTATTTGGTTAGATGTTCCTAATTATCGTGATTTGTCATGTCAGTAAGTACTCATATGATGATGCTAGTCCTGACTGTCTAAATTCCTAACACAAAACTCATCAAATAAGTTTGTAATTAGCTCATCTTAGCTGTGAAATTAACATACTGCTTGCATCGACCCAACATTACTCCATACATCCCTAAACTCTCACCCTAATACCTAGTACTATATCTAAAAATAAAAATTACAAAAGGAAAGGATAGCTTCTCTTGGGGATTCCTAAGAGCATCTCCAGCCGCGCCCCCAACAAGGTTCCCCAGGCAATTTTTTGGCCGTCGGCGCCGAAAAATCAGCCCAGTCGCGCCTCAAAAGGCCCTTTTTTCGCCGGCTCAGGCCGAAATTGCCGTCGGCGGACCCAGGACGAACCCGGCACGCTGGGGGGTGCTTGGGGGCGCCAGCCGAATCGTTTTTGGCGCGTAAATCGGTGGGCCCTCCTTGGCAGCGACTTGGCTCTTCTCGTCGCTTCGTCGTCCTCATCGCCTTGGTTCCCGTGGGGGAATCAATGCCAAAGTTGCCGCGCACTGCCGCGCCGGTCAGCCTCCTCCATTGATGCCTCACGGGTGGCGTAGTGAAGACCGGGCGACGCACGTCACTCGCCCGCCACGCGTACGCACGACGACCACGCGAGCGCCGCCTATATAAGCCGCCACCTCCCGCACCGGTGAGCTACGCACACACCTCGCTCTCCACCGCCGACGCCCCCGTTCCTTCCTCTCTTCTCGATGTTTCCAATTCACCCAATGGCCGAGCGCTTCCCAGGCGATGGCGCGGCGGCGAACGGCTTCGGCGGCCGCCACCTTCATGAGGACGAAGCCCAGCTTCTCTATGAAGTCGAGTACCTGGTCCCGCCGGACATGTGGGTGTCCGGGGCGTGGAGGATAAGCGTCGACGGGGTCCCTGTGCCACCGCCGCCCACCGGGGCGGCGCGTCGCGCGGAGATCGCCCGTATCCGTGCCTCTCTGCCGCAGGCAGCAAGAGAAGGGCCGAGGTACACCCCTGATGACCCACAAGTGTAGGGGATCTATCGTATCCTTTTCGATAAGTAAGAGTGTCGAACCCAATGAGGAGCAGAAGGAAATGATAAGCGGTTTTCAGCAAGGTATTTTCTGTAAGCACTGGAATTATCGGTAACAGATAGTTTTATGATAAGGTAATTTGTAACCGGTAACAAGTAATGAAAGTAAATAAGGTGCAGCAAGATGGCCCAATCCTTTTTGTAGCAAAGGACAAGTCTGGACAAACTCTTATAAAGTAAAGCGCTCCCGAGGACACATGGGAATTATCGTCAAGCTAGTTTTTATCACGCTCATATGACTCGCATTTGGTACTTTGATAATTTGATATGTGGGTGGACCGGTACTTGGGTACTATCCTTCCTTGGACAAGAATCCCACTTATGATTAAGCCCTATTGCAAGCATCCGCAACTACAAAAGAAGTATTAAGGTAAACCTAACCATAGCATGAAACAGATGGATCCAGATCAGCCCCTTACGAAGCAACGCATAAACTAGGGTTTAAGCTTCTGTCACTCTAGCAACCCATCATCTACTTATTACTTCCCAATGCCTTCCCCTAGGCCCAAACAATGGTGAAGTGTCATGAAGTCGACGTTCACATGACACCACTAGAGGAAAGACAACATACATCTCATCAAAATATCGAACGAATACCAAATTCACATGACTACTTATAGCAAGACTTCTCACATGTCCTCAGGAACAAACGTAACTACTCACAAATCATATTCATGTTCATAATCAGAGGGGTATTAATATGCATAAAGGATCTGAACATATGATCTTCCACCGAATAAACCAACTAGCATCGATTACAAGGAGTAATCAACACTACTAGCAACCCACAGGTACCAATCTGAGGTTTTGAGACAAAGATTAGATACAAGAGATAAACTAGGGTTTGAGATGAGATGGTGCTGGTGAAGATGTTGATGGAGATTGACCCCCTCCGATGAGAGGATCATTGGTGATGATGATGGTGATGATTTCCCCCTCCCGGAGGGAAGTTTCCCTGATAGAACAGCTTCACCGGAGCCCTAGATTGGTTCCGTCAAGGTTCCGCCTCGTGGCGGCGGAGTTTCGTCCCGTGAGCTTGCTTATGATTTTTTTTCCTCGACGAAAGACTCCATATAGCCAAAGATGGGCATCGGAGGGCCACCAGGGGGCCCATGAGGCAGGGGGTGCGCCCAGGGGGTAGGGCGCGCCCCTACCCTCGTGGACGGTGGGTGGCCCCCTCTGGTATTTCTTTCGCCCAATATTTTTTATATAATCTAAAAATAATTTCTGTGGAGTTTCAGGACTTTTGGAGATGTGCAGAATAGGTCTCTAATATTTGCTCCTTTTCCAGCCCAGAATTCCAGCTGCCGGCATTCCCCCTCTTCATGTAAACCTTGTAAAATGAAAGAGAAAAGGCATAAGTATTGTGACATAATGTGTAATAACAGCCCATAATGCAATAAATATCGATATAAAAGCATGATGCAAAATGGACGTATGTCCTGACCCAAATCCTTCCTTGCCAGATCTCTCGCATCGGCCCCCAAATCGAATCTCAATCCGAAGGCCATGTACCACGGCAATGCACGAATGATTCCCTCGAAGTTCTCTAGCGGCGGCAATAAAGTAGCGACAACAACGGCTCAACGGTCACTTAGACCCGGCCGGCCGGCCGGCCATCTCGACGGCGAAGCCATGAAACCGACGACCTTCTACGACGGTGATGATGCGGAACGATGAGGCACCAACGCCGCCCTGGATGGCCTCCTCCGCGGGCGATGATTCCTATTACATAGGAAGCTGCAGCCTCTCGTCCATAGGAAGTTGTAGCTCTAACCTGTAGCCTGTACAAAATGTACTGGTGCTATGCTCATATGAGTAAACTGTATCAGTATTTGCACCTAAATAAATGGCATCGTGTGAGCTGCTTGTATGTGTTTCTAATATTTTCTAAATTCCTTACCAATACGTGATATGCCTTACCAAGCTTGTTCAGATCAGAGGCTTTTGTTGAGATTTTCCCTTGTTCAAAACCATGTATGCTGTTGCCACAAAATTCAGTGACTAGTTCAGTTACGAACGGAAGTGCTGAAAAAAATCAGTGATCTTCTCAGTCATGTGGTCAAACCATATATTGTTCAGCAAAGATTTTGAGTTGCAGAAGAGGGTTGGGATGGCTTTGTCTAGTTTTGATATCTAAGCTATAAGCAGCAAGTCACTATCCAAAATATCCTGGACATTCACAAAGTTCAAGGACTAAGCTCCATATGTGTTGAACAAAATCGGTGACTTATTCAGAAAATCTTCTGAATTACCAGAAGTGGCCTAGAATGGCCGTAATCAGTTTTAAGATAAAAAAGGCTATAAAAACAAGTCCATATCCAAAGTTTCCTGAACATTTACTGTAGTTCTTGATTGATCATGTATAACAAGTATATTGACAAACTGTATTTTCTGCTCCGGTATGATGCAGGTCTGAGCAAAGAATTTATTTAACATGATGAAAATTTGACAATCATCGCCCGACTGATGTTCATATAATGTAGTAATTTGATAATCATAAAAAATATAATCAAGTCAAATTTGATTTAACATAGTGCAAATCCCCGTCCATTACATGGTTCCTGTACATCAAAGGCTAAATCATAACATATATAAAATCATTCTTTGCATCACAAAATTTGGCATAAGCAAGCACCATTTAGTTGCATATCTTCCACAATCAGGCTCCTTTTCCCTTTGCTTCGACAATTGCGACTATCATGAAATACTATTTGCTTGCATGTCTTGTACAAGCGTGCTACCATTGCCTTTACTTCTTTGTACTTCTTTTTTCGACTATCCTCCTTGGTCTCCTTTCCACTCTTTATTCTTTTGCATCTCCCCACCGTATGAACATCAGTGGGTGGATGTATATGAACTTTAGTAGGAATATTGCAACCAATAAAAGCCTCATATTCCTCAATGTTCAACACACTTGATGTTAAGAAGTCCATGCCTACTCCCTCTGTTCCATATTACTCGTCATGGTTAAAACCACGACGAGTAATTTGGAACGGAGGGAGTACATCTGAGCGCTTCGCCTTCTGAATCATATCTTCCATCTTATTACGTATAGTTGAAATCTTCTCTCTTGTGGCCGCAACCAATGCATCAGTGGGTTTTTCTATTGGAAATATGCCCTAGAGGCAATAATAAAATGGTTATTATTATATTTCCTTGTTCATGATAATTGTCTATTGTTCATGCTATAATTGTGTTATCTGGAAATCATAATACATGTGTGAATACATAGACCACAACACGTCCCTAGTGAGCCTCTAGTTGACTAGCTCGTTGATCAAAAGATAGTCATGGTTTCCTGACTATGGACATTAGATGTCATTGATAACGGGATAATATCATTAGAAGAATGATGTGATGGACAAGACCCAATCCTAAGCATAGCTCAAAGATCGTACAGTTCGTTTGCTAGAGCTTTTCCGAATGTCAAGTATCATTTCCTTAGACCATGAGATTGTGCAACTCCTGGATACCGTAGGAGTGCTTTGGGTGTGCCAAACGTCACAACGTAACTGGGTGACTATAAAGGTGCACTACGGGTATCTCCGAAAGTGTCTATTGGGTTGGCACGAATCGAGACTGGGATTTGTCACTCCGTATGACGGAGAGGTATGTCTGGGCCCACTCGGTAATGCATCATCATAATGAGCTCAATGTGACCAAGTGGTTGATCACGGGATCATGCATTACCGTACGAGTAAAGTGACTTGCCGGTAACGAGATTGAATGAGGTATTGGGATACCGACGATTGAGTCTCGGGCGAGTAACGTACCGATTGACAAAGCGAATTGTATACGAGATGGATTGAATCCTCGACATCGTGGTTCATCCGATGAGATCATCGAGGAGCATGTGGGAGCCAACATGGGTATCCAGATCCTGCTGTTGGTTATTGACCAGAGAGTCGTCTCGGTCATGTCTGTGTGTCTCCCGAACCCGTAGGGTCTACACACTTAAGGTTCGGTGACGCTAGGGTTGTAGAGATATTAGTATGCGGTAACCCGAAAGTTATTCGGAGTCCCGGATGAGATCCCGGACGTCACGAGGAGTTCCAGAATGGTCCGGAGGTGAAGAATTATATATAGGAAGTCCAGTTTCGGCCATCGGGAAAGTTTCGGGGGTCACCGGTATTGTACCAAGACCACCGGAAGGGTATGTAGATGCACTCCCCTTTCCCTCGTTGCTAGATAACTCCATAGATTGATCTTGGTGGTGCGTAGAAAATTTTAAATTCTGCTACGTTCCCCAACAGTGGCATCATGAGCTAGGTCTATGCATAGTTTCTATGCACGAGTAGAACACAAAGTAGTTGTGGGCATCGATATTGTCAATTTACTTGCCGTTACTAGTCTTATCTTGATTCGATGGCATCGTGGGATGAAGCGGCCCGGACCGACCTTACACGTACGCTTACGTGAGACTGGTTCCACCGACTGACATGAACTAGTTGCATAAGGTGGCTAGCGGGTGTCTGTCTCTCCCACTTTAGTCGGATCGGATTCGATGAAAAGGTTCCTTATGAAGGGTAAATAGAAATTGGCATATCACATTGTGGTTTTGGCGTAGGTAAGAAACGATCTTGCTAAGAAACCTATAGCAGCCACGTAAAAACTTGCAACAACAATTAGAAAACGTCTAACTTGTTTTTGCAGCATGCACCGTGTGATGTGATATGGCCAAAAGGATGTGATGAATGATATATGTGATGTATGAGATTGATCATGTTCTTGTAATAGGACTCATGACTTGCAAGTCGATGAGTATGACCACCGGCAGGAGCCATAGGAGTTGTCTTAATTTATTTATGACCTACGTGTCAACATAAACGTCATGTAATTACTTTACTTTATTGCTAAACCATTAGCCATAGTAGTAGAAGTAATAGATAACGAGACAACTTCATGAAGACACGATGATGGAGATCATGATGATGGAGATCATGGTGTCATGTCGGTGACGATGATGATCATGGCGCCCCGAAGATGGAGATCAAAAGGAGCAAATGATATTGGCCATATCATGTCACTGTTTGATTGCATGTGATGTTTATCATGTTTTACATCTTATTTGCTTAGAACGACGGTAGCTTAAATGATATGATCCCTCGTAATAATTTCAGGAAAGTGTCCCCCCTAACTGTGCACCGTTGCGAAGGTTCGTTGTTTCGAAGCACCACGTGATGATCGGGTGTTATAGATTCTAATGTTTGAATACAACGGGTGTAAGCCAGATTTACACACGCAATACACTTAGGTTGACTTGACGAGCCTAGCATGTACAGACATGGCCTCGGAACACGGAAGACCAAAAGGTCGAGCATGATTCGTATAGAAGATACGATCAACATGAAGATGTTCACCGATGTTGACTAGTCCGTCTCACGTGATGATCGGACACGGCCTAGTTGACTCGGATCATGTTTCACTTAGATGACTAGAGGGATGTCTATCTGAGTGGGAGTTCATTGAATAATTTGATTAGATGAACTTAATTATCATGAACTTAGTCTAAAATCTTTACAATATGTCTTGTAGATCAAATAACCCACGCTAATGTTGCCCTCAACTTCAACGCGTTCCTAGAGAATACCAAGCTGAAAGATGATGGCAGCAACTATACGGACTGGGTCCGGAACCTGAGGATCATCCTCATAGCTGCCAAGAAATATTATGTCCTAGAAGCACCTCTAGGTGACGCACCCATCCCAGAGAACCAAGACGTTATGAACGCTTGGCAGTCACGTGCTGATGATTACTCCCTCATTCAGTGCGGCATGCTATACAGCTTAGAACAGGGGCTCCAAAAGCGTTTTGAGCAACACGGAGCATATGAGATGTTCGAAGAGCTGAAAATGGTTTTCCAAGCTCATGCCTGGGTCGAGAGATATGAAGTCTCCGACAAGTTCTTCAGTTGTAAGATGGAGGAAAATAGTTCTGTCAGTGAGCACATACTCAAAATGTCTGGGTTGCATAACCGCTTGACTCAGCTAGGAGTTAATCTCCCGGATGACGCGATCATTGACAGAATCCTTCGGTCGCTTCCACCGAGCTACAAGAGCTTTGTGATGAAATTCAATATGCAGGGGATGGAGAAGACCATTCCTGAAGTATATTCAATGCTGAAATCAGCAGAGGTGGAGATCAAAAAGGAACATCAAGTGTTGATGGTGAATAAAACCACTAAGTTTAAGAAAGGCAAGGGTAAGAAGAACTTCAAGAAGGACGACAAGGGGGTTGCCATGCCCGGTAAGCAAGCTTCCGGGAAGAAGCCAAAGAATGGACCCAAGCCCGAGATTGAGTGTTTTTATTGCAAGGGAAGTGGTCACTGGAAGCGGAACTGCCCCAAATACTTAGCGGACAAGAAGGCCGGCAACACTAAAGGTATATGTGATATACATGTAATTGACGTGTACCTTACCAGTACTCGTAGTAGCTCCTGGGTATTTGATACCGGTGCGGTTGCTCACATTTGTAACTCAAAGCAGGAGCTGCGGAATAAGCGGAGACTAGCGAAGGACGAGGTGACGATGCGCGTCAGGAATGGTTCCAAGGTCGATGTGATCGCCATCGGCACGCTACCTCTACATTTACCTACGGGATTAGTTTTAAACCTCAATAATTGTTATTTAGTTCCAGCTTTGAGCATGAACATTGTATCAGGATCTCGTTTAATTCGAGATGGATACTCATTTAAATCCGAGAATAATGGTTGTTCTATTTATATGAGAGATATGTTTTATGGTCATGCCTCGCTAGTGAATGGTTTATTCTTAATGAATCTCGAGCGTAATGTTACATATATTCATAGTGTGAATACCAAAAGATGTAAGGTTGATAATGATAGTCCCACATACTTGTGGCACTGCCGCCTTGGTCACATAGGTGTCAAACGCATGAAGAAGCTCCATGCAGATGGACTTTTGGAGTCTCTTGATTATGAATCATTTGACACGTGCGAACCATGCCTCATGGGTAAAATGACCAAGACTCCGTTCTCAGGAACAATGGAGCGAGCAACCAACTTATTGGAAATCATACATACTGATGTGTGCGGTCCAATGAGTGTTGAGGCTCGCGGTGGCTATCATTATGTTCTCACCCTCACTGATGACTTGAGTAGATATGGGTATGTCTACTTAATGAAACACAAGTCTGAGACCTTTGAAAAGTTCAAGGAATTTCAGAGTGAGGTTGAGAATCAACGTGACAGGAAAATCAAGTTCTTGCAATCAGATCGTAGGGGAGAATACTTCAGTCACGAATTTGGCACGCACTTAAGGAAATGTGGAATAGTTTCACAACTCACACCGCCCAGAACACCTCAGTGTAATGTTGTGTCTGAACATCGTAATCGCATTCTATTGGATATGGTGCGATCTATGATGTCTCTTACCGATCTACCGCTGTCATTTTGGGGCTATGCTTTAGAGACTGCCGCATTCACTTTAAATACGGCTCCATCGAAATCCGTTGAGACGACACCGTATGAATTATGGTTTGGGAAGAAACCTAAGCTATCGTTTCTAAAAGTTTGGGGATGCGATGCTTATGTCAAGAAACTTCAACCTGAAAAGCTCGAACCCAAGTCGGAAAAATGCGTCTTCATAGGATACCCTAAAGAAACTATTGGGTATACCTTCTACCTCAGATCCGAAGGCAAGATCTTTGTTGCCAAGAATGGATCCTTTCTAGAGAAAGAGTTTCTCTCGAAAGAAGTAAGTTTGAGGAAAGTAGAACTTGATGAAGTATTGCCTCTTGAACCGGAGAGTGGCGTAGCTCAAGAAAATGTTCCTGAGGTGCCTGCACCGACTAGAGAGGAAGTTAATGATGATGATCATGAAACTTCAGATCAAGTTGCTACTGAACTTCGTAGGTCCACAAGGACACGTTCTGCACCAGAGTGGTACGACAACCCTGTCCTGGAAATCATGTTGTTAGACAATGGTGAACCTTCGAACTATGAAGAAGCGATGGCGGGCCCAGATTCCAACAAATGGCTGGAAGCCATGGAATCTGAGATAGGATCCATGTATGAAAACGAAGTATGGACTTTGAATGACTTGCCCGATGATCAGCGAGCCATAGAAAATAAATGGATCTTTAAGAAGAAGACAGACGCGGATGGTAATGTAACCATCTATAAAGCTTGGCTTGTCGCTAAGGGTTATCGACAAGTTCAAGGGGTTGACTACGATGAGACTTTCTCACCCGTAGCGAAGCTGAAGTCCGTCCGAATCATGTTAGCAATTGCTGCATTCTATGATTATGAGATATGGAAAATGGACGTCAAAACGGCTTTCCTTAATGGTTTCCTTAAGGAAGAATTGTACATGATGTAGACGGAAGGTTTTGTCGATCCTAAGAATGTTGACAAGGTGTGCAAGCTCCAATGCTCGATCTATGGGCTGGTGCAAGCATCTCGGAGTTGGAACATTCATTTTGATGAGATGATCAAAGCGTTTGGGTTTACGCAGACTTATGGAGAAGCCTGCATTTACAAGAAAGTGAGTGGGAGCTCTATAGCATTTCTCATATTGTATGTGGATGGCATACTGTTGATGGGAAATGATATAGAATTCATGGAAAGCATAAATGCCTACTTGAACAAGTGTTTTTCAATGAAGGATCTTGGAGAAGCTGCTTACATATTAGGCATCAAGATCTATAGAGATAGATCGAGACGCCTCATTGGTCTTTCACAGAGTATGTACCTTGACAAGATATTGAAGAAGTTCAATATGGATCAGTTAAAGAAGGGGTTCTTGCCTGTGTTGCAAGGTACGAGATTGAGCACGGCTCAATGCTCGACCACGACAGAAGATAGAGAAAAGATGAGTGTCGTCCCCTATGCCTCGGCCATAGGGTCTATCATGTATGCTATGCTGTGTACCAGACCTGATGTAAACCTTGCCGTAAGTTTGGTGGGAAGATACCAAAGTAATCCCGGCATGGAACACTAGACAGCGGTCAAGAACATCCTGAAGTGCCTGAAAAGGACTAAGGATATGTTTCTCGTTTATGGAGGTGACGCAGAGCTCGTCGTAAAGGGTTACGTCGATGCTAGCTTCGACACAGATCTGGATGACTCCAAGTCACAAACCGGATACGTGTATATTTTTAATGGTGGGGCAGTCAGCTGGTGCAGTTGCAAGCAAAGCGTTGTGGCGGGATCTACATGTGAAGCGGAGTACATGGCAGCCTCGGAGGCAACACAAGAAGCAATCTGGGTGAAGGATTTCATTACTGACCTAGGAGTCATTCCCAATGCGTCGGGCCCGATGACTCTCTTCTATGAAAACACTGGAGCTATTTCCCTTGCCAAGGAGCCCAGGTTTCACAGGAAGACCAGGCATATCAAGCGTCGCTTCAACTCCATTCGTGAAAGTGTACAAAATGGAGACATAGATATTTGTAAAGTACATACGGACCTGAATGTAGCAGATCCGTTGACTAAACATCTCCCTAGAGCAAAACATGATCAACACCAGAACTCTATGGGTGTTCGATTCATCACAATGTAACTACATTATTGACTCTAGTGCAAGTGGGAGACTGTTGGAAATATGCCCTAGAGGCAATAATAAAATGGTTATTATTATATTTCCTTGTTCATGATAATTGTCTATTGTTCATGCTATAATTGTGTTATCCGAAAATCGTAATACATGTGTGAATACATAGACCACAACACGTCCCTAGTGAGCCTCTAGTTGACTAGCTCGTTGATCAAAAGATAGTCATGGTTTCCTGACTATGGACATTAGATGCCATTGATAACGGGATCACATCATTAGGAGAATGATGTGATGGACAAGACCCAATCCTAAGCATAGCTCAAAGATCGTGTAGTTCATTTGCTAGAGCTTTTCCGAATGTCAAGTATCATTTCCTTAGACCATGAGATTGTGCAACTCCCGGATACTGTAGGAGTTCTTTGGGTGTACCAAACGTCACAACGTAACTGGGTGACTATAAAGGTGCACTATGGGTATCTCCGAAAGTGTCT
The DNA here is from genome assembly GCF_018294505.1 of Triticum aestivum. Taxonomy (NCBI): domain Eukaryota; kingdom Viridiplantae; phylum Streptophyta; class Magnoliopsida; order Poales; family Poaceae; genus Triticum; species Triticum aestivum. The sequence continues at coordinate 553,936,590 of NC_057800.1, read as the reverse complement.
GTTGGGTTGGCACGAATCGAGACTGGGATTTGTCACTCCGTATGACGGAGAGGTATCTCTGGGCCCACTCGGTAATGCATCATCATAATGAGCTCAATGTGACCAAGTGGCTGATCACGGGATCATGCATTACGGTACGAGTAAAGTGACTTGCCGGTAACGAGATTGAACGAGGTATTGGGATACCGAGGATCGAGTCTCGGGCGAGTAACATACCGATTGACAAAGGGAATTGTATACGGGATTGATTGAATCCTCGATATCGTGGTTCATCCGATGAGATCATCGAGGAGCATGTGGGAGCCAACATGGGTATCCAGATCCCGCTGTTGGTTATTGACCGGAGAGTCGTCTCGGTCATGTCTGCGTGTCTCCCGAACCCGTTGGGTCTACACACTTAAGGTTCAGTGACGCTAGGGTTGTAGAGATATTAGTATGCGGTAATCCTAAAGTTGTTCGGAGTCCCAGATGAGATCCCATACGTCACGAGGAGTTCCGGAATGGTCCGGAGGTGAACAATTATATATAGGAAGTCCAGTTTCGGCCATCGGGAAAGTTTCGGGGTCACCGGTATTGTACTGAGACCACCGGAAGGGTCCCGAGGGTACACCGGGTGGGGCCACCTATCCAGGAGGGCCCCATGGGCTTAAGTGGGGAAGGGAACCAGCCCCTGGTCGGCTGGTGCGCCCCCTTGGGCCTTCCCCTGCGCCTAGGGTTGGAAACCCTAGGGGTGGGGGGCACCCCACTTGGCTTGGGGGGTAAGCCACCCCCCTTGGCCGCCCCCCCCCCTTGAGTTTCAATCTCTAGGGCCGGCGCCCCCCCTAGGGGCCCTATATATAGTGGGGGGGAGGGAGGGCAGCCGCACCCTAGCCCCTGGCGCCTCCCTCTCCCTCCCATGACACCTCTCCCTCTCGTTGAGCTTGGCGAAGCCCTGCCGAGATCACCGTTGCTTCCACCACCACGCCGTCGTGCTGCTGGATCTCCATCAACCTCTCCTTCCCCCTTGCTGGATCAAGAAGGAGGAGACGTCTTCCCAACCATACGTGTGTTGAACGCGGAGGTGCCGTCCGTTCGACGCTCGGTCATCGGTGATTTGGATCACGACGAGTACGACTCCATCAACCCCGTTCTCTTGAACGCTTCCGCGCGCGATCTACAAGGGTATGTAGATGCACTCCCCTTTCCCTCGTTTCTAGATAACTCCATAGATTGATCTTGGTGGTGCGTAGAAAATTTTAAATTCTGCTACGTTCCCCAACATTTTCTTCTAGTAAATTTCCTTGTTCATCAAAAAACTCTCCCTGCAAAGAATTTATTTTTGTTAGTCATATTATTTTTTAACAATAAGGAATCAATAGTTATGCCTTAGTTTTTGTAGGTTGTTCTCCCCCCAAAGTCTAACAAAGATGTGTGCATCACAACCATATCGTGTGTTGGCCTGCTTACGCTTTTTCCTCAAGGGGTCATCGACCTCCTTACTATCTTTCGACTTGAATCCTTCCCTATTACTCATAAAGCGCTTAGTTCGTACCACCTTATTCCCAGTCTTCTTCTATTGTCCGATACGAACTCGAAAACCTGCATTATGTGCATATGCCTTGTAGAACTTCTCCATTGCCTCGAGTCCTTCAAATGCCATACCTACTTTAGGCTTCAAGTTCTCATCACATTCAGGTGTAAAAGACAAAAACTTCAACATCAAGAATCATTGTTCAAGAAATCGGTAACTGGTAGCTGCTCGGCCGGCTTGGGAGTAGTGATTAATCGGCAAATCGGCCTATTAATCAAATTAATTGGTCGACCATTAATCAGTAGATTAAATAGGAACTTGCCAAGATACATCTAGTTTTTATGTATTATACCATACTCTCATGCTCTCAGCTATGTATACTATACCAAAATATGCTATTGTTTGGTCGAACCTGAGCTATTGAGGAGCGAGAGGGGGACCGGAGGGGTTATGGGGCAAAATTTTGGGCTTTGTTTGTCCACAAGTTAATGGGCCAGAAGTGATGAACCGGCCTAACAACCGATTAATCGGTCTAGCAGCCCACCTAGTCGGTCTGACGAGTTAACACGATGAATAGGTGTTATTCGATTCGGCCACCCAGCGAGTAGCGATTAACTGGCCTATTAACTGATTAATCGGACGAATTCTTGAACAGTGTCAAGAATAAATTGTGACCACCACATTCACACATAGATCTATAAAGGATTAGTTGTAAGGTAGTACAAACTAATCAAACTTACAGCTAGGGGTATGGCTGCATTCTTTTTGGGTGTGCCAAACTCTTCGTCATTCATATGCATTTGCAAGTAACTAGTTGGCTCCATGTGACTGCAAGCACACCTACAGGATCAAGTTCACACGTGGCAATGACACATTGATACGTCCATTTTGCATCATGCTTCTATATCAATATTTATTGTATTATGAGTTGTTATTACACATTATGTCACAATACTTATGCCTTTTCTCTTTCATTTTACAAGGTTTACATGAAGAAGGGGAATGCCGGCAGTTGGGATTCTGGGCTGGAAAAGGAGCAAATATTAGAGACCTATTCTGCACAGCTCCAAAAGTCCTAAAACTTCACGGATGATGTTTTCCAAATATATAAAAAATACTAAGCGCAAGAACCTCGCCAGGGGGGCCACACCCTTCCCACGAGGGTGGAGGCACGCCCTACCCCACAGGGCGCGCCCCCCTACCTCGTGGGCCCCCTGGTGGCCCTCCGGTGGCCATCTTCTAATATATGGAGTCTTTCGATGGAAAAAAAAATCATAAGCCATCTTCTCGGACGAAACTCCGCCGCCACGAGGTGGAACCTTGGCGGAATCAATCTAGGGCTCTGGCGGAGCTGTTCTGCCGGGGAAACTTCCCTCCCAGAGGGGGAAATCATCGCCATCGTCATCACCAACACTCCTCTCATCGGGAGAGGGCAATCTCCATCAACATCTTCATCAGCACCATCTCATCTCAAAACCCTAGTTCATCTCTTGTATCCAATTCTTGTCTCCAAGTCCGGGATTGGTGCTAGTAGCTTGCTAGTAGTGTTAATTACTCCTTGTAGTTAATGCTAGTTGGTTTAATTGGTGGAAGATCATATGTTTAGATCCTATATGCATATTAACACCCCTCTGATTATGAACATGTTTATGCTTTTTGAGTAGTTACTTTTGTTCCTGAGGACATGGGAGAAGTATTGCTATTAGTAGTCATGTGAATTTGGTATTCGTTCGATATTTTGATGAGATGTATGTTGTGTCTCCTCTAGTGGTGTCATGTGAACATCGACTACATGACACTTCACCATTATTTGGGCCTAGAGGAAGCCATTGGGAAGTAATAAGTAGATGATGGGTTGCTAGAGTGACAGAATGTAACACCCCGTATGTAACCTGCCATATTTGTATTCCAACTCTTGCCATTTTCGGCACTAAGTTATGATATTTCCTCGTTGTCAGGTTGTTGTCTTCGTGTTGTTTTGTCTTTGTCATGCATCTCATATCATGTCATCTTGTGCATCGCATTTGCATACGTGTTCGTCTCATGCATCCGAGCATTTTACCCGTTGTCCGTTTTGCATTCCGGCACCCCTATGTCCTCCGGTGTCCCTTTCTACCTCTTTTCGTGTGCGGGCACTAAACGTCCTCGGATTGGACCAAGACTTGCCAAGCGGCCTTGGTTTACTACCGGTAGACCGCTTGTCAAGTTTCGTACCATTTGGACTTCGTTTGGTACTCCAACGGTTAACCGAGGAGCCGAAGAGGCCTCGTATGTGTTGCAGCCCAACACCTATCAAAAGTGGCCCAAAACACACCTAAATCTCCTCCATCATCTAGGCCTTTCGATCACGATCGCGTGGCTGCAAACCATGCTCAATTTGGAGCCTCCTAGCTCCCTCTACTTATAAAAAAGTCCCTGCACCAAAAATCCCGGATCAAACCACCCTAAACCTAGCCCTCTTCCCCTCTGCGCGGTCGGACACGTCCGCCCGCCACCGGACACAACCACCGCCGCCCCTCACCGCCCGCCACATGGCAGCGCGCCCACATCGCCGCCTCGCCACGCGCCGGCCCGCCAGGCCTAGCATCGGCCCCCGAGGGCCCGAAGCCGCCGCCCGCCTCCTTCGCTCCCCGCCGCCCGCGCCTCGTTGTGCCGCCTCCCCGCCGCCATCGCCGGCCGCTGCCTCGCCTTCGTCGCCGGCCGCCGCGCCACCACACCGCCCCGCGCCGCGGCTGCCGTCCTCCGCCGTCCCGTGCCGCCCCGGCCAAGCTCCGGCCAGATCCGGGGAAGGAGACCCCGGATCCGCCATCTCCTCCCTTCGGCAAGCCCCCCTCCAACTCCGTCGCGTCTCCAGCGAGCTCCCTCCGACGAACCTCGAAGATCATGCTGATCCAGATCTCGAATCTCGAGGGTTCACTTTTGCCCTAATTTCCAGTAATTTTAGCATTTTTCATCGCATCATAACTCATCATCTGTGGCTCCGTTTTGGACGTGTAGCATATCAAATTGTTCGCCTCGAAAAGTACTTCATTTCATTCCATTGCACCATGTTCATTTGAGCTCATCTTGATGCCCTAAATGCTGTTGCAAGAGTGCTAGTTTATTTTAGTTTCATACTCTTATCAGTATTTGGACATTTGTTATTTTTGCCATGATTATTGTGTGCCTCCTATGAACTTGAGCCCTATATGAGTTTTGAAGTATGCCATGCCATCTTTACAAGGGTGTATGCCTTGTATTTTTGTGATCTTTGTGGTGACTAGCACAAGCATGCAAAGTAGCTCTCGTAATGTTGCTATTTTCAGGGACTTAGAAATCTTCGAAGTCATTTCCCTGATTATATTTTTATGCCATGTATTCATGTTGCTACAAAGTGATCCATGCCTCTTTTGAGCATGATCAGTAAGGATGTTTTGTTGATATTGTTGTGCTCTATCCATCCATGTCTTTGTTTGCAATTATGCAGCACCTTAGCTTGACTCAATCGAGCTCTACTTTTGCTATAAAATGTTCCTGGCAGAATGTTTACGTATTAAGCATTTTTGCCGAGGTTGTTGTAGTTGATCCATGCATGCTATGTTGTTTTTCTTGCCATGTTTAGCTTCTATGCCATGTCTACTTGCTGGGTGTATGCTTAGTTTGTCATGCAATGCCTTGTGGTGAGTGCATCAAGCTCATAAACATGCCTACTTAATATCTGTTTTGCCATGTTCCAGTTTTCTACTAAGTCTGAATTTGTTAATGAAAGTTGCTATGTTCACATGGTTGCCATTGTATTTTCTGATCCCTTTTGGCTTATGGTCAGTAAGGGACTTTTGTTGTATGCTTTGAGTAGCTTCATTCCATGCCTTGCTTTGCCTTGATACGTTCCTGTAGCATGTTGTTATCTTGCTCTAAATATTGCTTCCTGATGTTAAATTCCTGGCATGTTGTTAATTTCACTAAGTCTGTAACCTGATATCTTTTGCACTTTTGCCATGCTTGTTTGAACCTGCTATTGAGTGAATTAGCCGTAGCTCAGTGTTCATCTTTTGTCGAGCATTTTGAGTGGATCCCTGACATGTATTTTGCTGCTATGTTAGAGTGCAGTAGCTTGTTGTTCTTGATGCATTTAGATGGCCTCGTGCTGTTAATCGCAGATCGGTGCCATATTTGTTTTGCTTGTCATTTGCAAACCGTGCTTCCGATTCCAGTGATCTTTATATCGATTTCGACCGAAATCAACTCATCTTTCCAGTGGCACTCTTGGATTTACAAGTTGAGGCCAGGTTCAATCATTCCTTTCCGAAACATGCATATGCATTGCATATCACATCCCGCATATCATGCCATGTTTTGCATCATGTTGCTTGTGCATTGCACGTGGTTGATTGTATCTCCCTTTGCTTGTTGTTCTTGCTTTGGGTAGAGCCAGGAGACGAGTACGTGATCGAGGAACCCGTTGAGTACGCTTACGAGGATCAAGCTAACGTCAACTCGGAGAACTTTGTAGGCAAGATGACCATACCCTCGAAATTACTTCTATCTTTGCTTGCTAGATGCTCGCTCTATTGCTATGCCTATGCTACGATACCTACCACTTGCTTATCATGCCTCCCGTATTGCCATGTCAAACCTCTAACCCACCTTGTCCTAGCAAACCGTTGTTTGGCTATGTTACCGCTTTGCTCAGCCCCTCTTATAGCGTTGCTAGTTGAAGGTGAAGATTGGAGTTTGTTCCTTGTTGGGACATGTTTATTGTTGGGATATCATCGTATTATCTTGTTTATTTTAATGCATCTATAAACTTGGTAAAGGGTGGAAGGCTTGGCCTTATGCCTGGTGTTTTGTTCCACTCTTGCCGCCCTAGTTTCCGTCATACCGGTGTTATGTTCCTTGATTTTGCGTTCCTTACACGGTTGGGTTATAATGGGAACCCCTTGATAGTTCGCCTTGAATAAAACTCCTCCAACAAGGCCCAACCTTGGTTTTACCATTCGCCACCTAGCCTTTTTCCCTTGGGTTTCACGGACTCAAGGGTCATCTTTATTTTTAAACCCCCGGGCCAGTGCTTCTCTATGTGTTGGTCCAACCCAGAGCACCGTGTGGGGCCGTCCCTTGGCAACTTGGTTTACGTTGACTCCCGTACGCTTAGCTTATCCGGTGTGCCCTGAGAACGAGATATGTGTAGCTCCTATCAGGATTTTTCGGCACAGCGGGTGGTCTTGCTGGTTTAGTTTTACCATTGTCGAGATGTCTTGTAACCGGGATTCCGAGTCTGATCGGGTTATCTTGGGAGAAGGAATATCCTTCATTGACCGTGAGAGCTTGTGACGGGCTAAGTTGGGACACCCTTGCAGGGATTTGAACTTTCAAAAGCCATGCCCGCTGTTATGGGCAGATGGGAATTTGTTAATGTTCGGTTGTAGAAAACCTTACTCTTAACTTAATTAAAATGAATCAACAGAGTGTGTGGCCGTGATGGTCTCTTTTCGGCGGAGCCCGGGAAGAGAACACGGTCTCGTGTTATGCTTGAACGTACGTTGTTCTAGGATCACTTCTTGATCAAAGTTTACCGATCATGCCTTTGCCTTCTCTTCTCGCTCTCATTTGCATATGTTAGCCACCATATATGCTAGTGCTTGCTGCAGCTCCACTTCATACCTTTTACCCTTCCTATAAGCTTAAATAGTCTTGATCGCAAGGGTGTGAGATTGCTAAGTCCCCGTGACTCACAAATTACTTCCAAAACCAGATGCAGGGACCAATGATACCACTCCAGGAGATTCGACTGAGCTCAAGTGGGAGTTCGATGAGGACTCAGGACGATACTACATTTCCTTTCCAGACGATCAGTAGTGGGAGCCCAGTTGGGGCGATCGGGGACTTTGTTGCATTTGGGGTTGTCCTTATTTTGGTTTCGTAGTCGGACCTTGATTGTATCTGGATGATTGTAATGATTTATTATGCTATTGTGTGATGTGGCAATTGTAAGCCAACTATATACCTCTTTTCCTTATTCATTACATGGTTGTGTGAAGATTACCTCACTTGCGACATTGCTTACAATGCGGTTATGCCTCTAAGTCGTGCTTCGACACGTGGGAGATATAGCCGCATCGTGGGCATTACAAGTTGGTAATCAAAGCCTTCCCCGACTTAGGAGCCCCCTGCTTGATCGAATCGTTGGCATTGTTGAGTCTAGAAAAATGTTTTGAGTCATTTAGGATTATATATATCGGAGAGTAGGATTCTTTTTACTCCTCAGTCCCTTCGTCGCTCTGGTGAGGCATCCTGACGTAGAGTTTTGACTCTTCTCTTCTCAAATTTCACTAAAAAAAATTTAGGATCACGCGGGTATCTTGGAATCGTTCTGATGGTTTTGTGACGAGAACATTGTTCTTGGTGCCTCCTGACATTTTGGGGTTGTGGCAGTGTCCCGGGGAGTTGAGCTCCGAGGTGTTGTCGTCACAATTTTATCGTTGCAATTCTGGGATACCTGAGTTTCGCCGACATCGAAAATCTCTTTTATGCAGTTGTTGGTGAGATAACCTCGATGCCACCCAGTACTGGGGCGGGAGTTCGGGAGTATTTCCATAACTCGTATAACGGATGCTTTTCAAAGGTTGAGGTAAATGATTTCCGAAGGTTTCTTGGTTATGTGTTGAAGGATGGATACAGCTGGATGTAGGATTTGCTAGCTTTGGGTGAGATATTATGCTTCCCCTGTATCCCCAACCCCTGATTGCATAACCGGAAAGGTTCAGGAGTTTCATAGGTGGGAATTCATGTAGCTCTAGTATTTCTTCCGCGGATATTTGGTTTGTGATTGGGTAATCCTTACCAAGTATTTGTTCTTATCACAGCCATACACTCTGTTGATTCATTTTAATTAAGTTAAGATTAAGGTTTTCTACAACCGGACATTAACAAATTCCCATCTGCCCATAACCACGGGCACGGCTTTCGAAAGTTCAAATCCCTGCAGGGGTGTCCCAAATTAGCCCATCACAAGCTCTCACGGTCAACGAAGGATATTCCTTCTCCCAAGATAACCCGATCAGACTCGGAATCCCGGTTACAAGACATCTCGACAATGGTAAAACTAAACCAGCAAGACCACCCGCTGTGCCGACAAATCCCGATAGGAGCTGCACATATCTCGTTCTCAGGGCACACCGGATAAGCTAAGCATACGGGAGCCAACGTAAACCAAGTTGCCAAGGGACGGCCCCGCACGATGCTCTGGGTTGGACCAACACTTAGAGAAGCACTGGCCCGGGGGTTTAAAAATAATGATGACCCTTGAGTCCGCAAAACCCAAGGGAAAAAGGCTAGGTGGCGAATGGTAAAACCAAGGTTGGGCCTTGCTGGAGGAGTTTTATTCAAGGCGAACTGTCAAGGGGTTCCCATTATAACCCAACCGTGTAAGGAACGTTAAATCAAGGAACATAACACCGGTATGACGGAAACTAGGGTGGCAAGAGTGGAACAAAACACCAGACATAAGGACGAGCCTTCCACCCTTTACCAAGTGTATAGATGCATTAAAATAAACAAGATAATACGATGATATCCCAATAATAAACATGTTCCAACAAGGAACAAACTCCAATCTTCACCTTCAACTAGCAACGCTATAAGAGGGGCTGAGCAAAGCGGTAACATAGCCAAACAATGGTTTGCTAGGACAAGGTGGGTTAGAGGTTTGACATGGCAATATGGGAGGCATGATAAGCAAGTGGTAGGTATCATAGCATAGGCATAGCAATAGAGCGAGAATCTAGCAAGCAAAGATAGAAGTGATTTCGAGGGTATGGTCATCTTGCCTGCAAAGTTCTTCGAGTTGACGTTAGCTTGATCCTCGTAAGCATACTCAATGGGTTACTCGATCACATACTCGTCTCCCGGCTATACCAAAGCAAGAACAACAAGCAAAGGGAGATACAATCAACCACGTGCAATGCACAAGCAACATGATGCAAAACATGGCATGATATGCGGGATGCGATATGCAATGCATATGCATGTTTCGGAAAGGAATGATTGAACCTGGCCTCAACTTGGAAATCCAAGAATGCCACTGGAAAGATGAGTTGATTTCGGTCAAAATTGATATAAAGATCACCGGAATCGGATGCACGGTTTGCAAATGACAAGCAAAACAAATATGGCATCGATCTGCGATTAACAGCACGAGGCCATCTAAATGCATCAAGAACAACAAGCTACTGCACTCTACCATAGCAACAAAATACATGGCAGGGATCCACTCAAGATGCTTGAAAAAAGATGAACACTGAGCTACGGCTAATTCACTCAATAGCAGGTTCAAACAAGCATGGAAAAAGTGCAAAAGATATCAGGTTACAGACTTAGTGAAATTAACAACATGCCAGGAATTTAACATCAGGAAGCAATGGTTAGAGAAAGATAACAACATGCTACAGGAACATATCAAGGCAAAGCAAGGCATGGAATGAAGCTACTCAAAGCATACAACAAAAATCCCTTACTGACCATAAGCCAAAAGGGATCAGAAAATACAATGGCAACCATGTGAACATAGCAACTTTCGTTAACAGATTCAGACTTAGTAGAAAACTGGAACATGGCAAAACAAATATTAAGTAGGCATGTTTATGAGCTCGATGCACTCACCACAAGGCATTTCATGACAAACTAAGCATACACCCAGCGAGTAGACATGGCATAGAAGCTAAACATGGCAAGAACAACAACAACATAACATGCATGGATCAACTACAACCTCGGCAAAAATGCTTAACACGTAAACATTCTGCCAGGAACATTTTATAGCAAAAGTAGAGCTCGATTGAGTCAAGCTAAGGTGCTCCATAATTGCAAGCAAAGACATGGATGGATAGAGCACAACAATATCTACAAAACATCCTTACTGATCATGGTCAAAAGAGGCATGGATCACTCTGTAGCAACATAAATACATGGCATAAAAATATAATCAGGGAAATGACTTAGAAGATTTCTAAGTCCCTGAAAACAGCAACATTACGAGAGTTACTTTGCATGCTTGTGCTAGTCACCACAAAGATCACAAAAATACAAGGCATACACCCCTGTAAAGATGGCATGGCATACTTCAAAACTCATGTAGGGCTCAAGTTCATAGGAGGCACACAATAATCATGGCAAAAATAACAAATGTCCAAATACTGATAAGAGTCTGAAACTAAAATAAACTAGCACTCTTGCAACAGCATTTAGGGCATCAAGATGAGCTCAAATGAACATGGTGCAATGGAATGAAATGAAGTACTTTTCGAGGCAAACAATTTGATATGCTACACGTCCAAAACGGAGCCACAGATGATGAGTTATGATGCGATGAAAAACGCTAAAATTACTGGAAATTAGGGAAAAAGTGAACCCTTGAGATTCCAGATCTGGATCGGCATGATCTTCGAGGTTCGTCGGAGGGAGCTCGCCGGAGACGCGTCGGAGTCGGAGGGGGGCTCGCTGGAGGGAGGAGATGGCGGATCCGGGGTCTCCTTCCCCGGATCTGGCCGGAGCTTGGCCGGGGTGGCACGGGACGGCGGAGGACGGCAGCCGCGGCGCGGGGCGGTGTGGTGGCGCGGTGGCCGGTGACGAAGGTGAGGCGGCGGCCGGCGATGGCCGGTGACGAAGGTGAGGCGGCGCAGCGAGGCACGGGCGGCGGAGAGCGAAGGAGGCGGGCGGCGGCTTTGGGCCCTCGGGGGCCGGTGCTGGGCCTGGCGGGCCGACGCGGGCGAGGCGGCGATGTGGGCGCGCTGGCACGTGGCGGGCGGTGAGTGGTGGCGGCGGCTGTGTTCGGCGGCGGGTGGACGCGTCCGGCCACGCGGAGGGGAAGAGGGCTAGGTTTAGGGTGGTTTGATCCGGGATTTTTGGTGAAGGGACCTTTTTATAGGTAGAGGGAGCTAGGAGGCTCCAAATTGAGCATGGTTTGCGGCCACGCGATCGTGATCGAACGGCCTAGATGATGGAGGAGGTTTAGGTGGGTTTTGGGCCACTTTGGAGTGGTGTTGGGCTGCAACACACACGAGGCCTTTTCGGCTCCTCGGTTAACCGTTGGAGTACCAAACGAAGTCCAAATGGTACGAAACTTGACAAGCGATCTACCGGTAGTAAACCAAGGCCGCTTGGAAAGTCTCGGTCCAATCCGAGGACGTGTAATACCCGCACACGAAAAGAGGTAGAAAGGGACACTGGAGGACATAGGAGCGCTAGAATGCAAAACGGACAATGGGGAAATGCTCGGATGCATGAGACGAACACGTATGCAAATGCGATGCAAAAGATGACATGATATGAGATGCATGACAAAGACAAAACAACATGAAGACAACAACCCGACAATGAGGAAATATCATAACTTAGTGCCGAAAATGGCAAGAGTTGGAATACAAATATGGTAGGTTACATACGGGGTGTTACAACACTCCACCACTATGAAAGGATCTCGTCCCGAGATCTAGGAGTGGAAAAACTCCGGGTACTCAGAACGGAGGTGGTCCTCGCGTTCCCAGGTGGCTTCACGGTCGGAATGATGTGACCACTGCACTTTCAGGAATTTGATAGACTTGTTGCGAGTCTTGCGCTCAGTTTCTTCAAGAATAGCAACGGGGTGCTCATGACAAGACAGGTCTTCTTGGAGATTAATCTCTTCAAAGTTGATGGTGCAATCAGGAGTCTTGAAACACTTGCGGAGCTGAGACACGTGAAACACGTCATGCATGTTTGCAAAGTTGGACGGAAGCTCAAGTTGATAGGCGAGATCGCCTCTTTTGCCAATGATCTTGAAAGGACCCACGTATCTAGGGGCAAGCTTCCCTTTGATACCGAAGCGACGAGGACCTTTCATTGGAGAGATGCGGAGGTAGACATGGTCTCCGATCTCGAAAGCCAAGTCACGATGTTTGCTATCATAGTAACTCTTCTGGCGCGATTGCGCGGCTTTGAGATTTTCACGAATGACTTTGCACATTTCTTCAGCCTCTATGATCAAGTCATTGCCAAGAAGTTGGCGTTCACCAGTCTCTGACCAGTTAAGAGGAGTACGACACTTCCTGCCATAGAGAATCTCGAATGGGGCCTTTCCCGAACTCGCTTGGAGGCTGTTATTGTAGTAGAACTCAGCATATGGAAGACAATTTTCCCACTTCATACCGAAAGAAATGACACAAGCCCTGAGCATATCTTCAAGAATTTGATTGACTTGCTCGACTTGGCCACTGGTTTGAGGATGAAAGGATGTGCTGAAGCGAATGTTGGTGCCCATGGCCTTCTAAAAAGAATCCCAAAACTTGGAGGTGAAGATGCTCCCACGATCTGAAGATATCAACTGCGGAATGCCGTGCAGAGAGACAATCCTGGAGGTATATAGCTCTGCCAACTGAGTTGCTGTGATAGATTCTTTGATAGGAAGAAAATGAGCCACTTTAGCGAGCTTGTCGATGACAACAAAGATAGCATCATTGCCACGCTTGGACTTGGTAAATCCAGTCACAAAGTCCATCTCAATATGGTCAAACTTCCATTCTGGAATGGCAAGAGGTTGGAGGAGACCAGCTGGTCGTGTTGGGGAACGTAGTAATTTAAAAAAATTCCTACGCACACGCAGGATCATGGTGATGCATAGCAATGAGAGGGGAGAGTGTTGTCTACGTGCCCTCGTAGACCGTTCGCGGAAGCATTGTATCAACGCGGTTGACATAGTCGTACGTCTTCATGATCCGACTGATCCAAGTACCGAAACACGGCACCTCCGAGTTCTACGCACGTTCGGCTCGGTGACGTCCTCGCCTTCTCGATCCAGCAAGAGGGGCGAAGTAGTAGATGCGTTCCGGTAGCACGACGGCGTGGTGACGGTGTTGGTGAAGAACAATCTCCATAGGGCTTCGCCTAAGCACTACGAAAACTATGACGGAGGATAAACTAGAGGGGACGGGGTAGCCGGCACACGGCTTGGTGTTTCTTGATGTGTCTTGGGTGCTAGCCCTACCCCTCTATTTATATGTTGAGCCTTGTGGTCGAAACTTGGAGTAAAAGCCTCCACAAAGTCGGTTTCACCCGAAAGGCAAGAGTCCTTCTCGGACTCCAGGGCCAGACGCCAGGGTTCCCAGCGTCTGGACCCAGATGCCATGGACCCTGGTGTCTGGCCCCTTTTGCGCTTTCCAAAAACCTTGTGGGCTTTCCCCTTTGGCCCAAATAAAGTGTTCTCGTACCCAAACATTTCGGGAAACATCCGGAACCCCTTCCGGTGAATTCCGGAAACCTTCCGGTGACCAAACACTATTATCCCATATATCAAACTTTATCTCCGGACCATTCTGGAGTTCCTCGTCATGTCTGTGATCTCCTCCCGGACTCCGAACAACATTCGGTCACCAACATACATAACTCATATAGTACTATATCATCAACGAACATTAAGCGTGCGGACCCTACGAGTTTGAGAACTATGTAGACATGACCGAGACACCTCTCTGGTCAATAACCAATAGCGGGACCTAGATGCCCATATTGGCTCCTACATATTCTACAAAGATCTTTATCGGTCAGACCGCATAACAACATACGTTGTTCCCTTTGTCATCGGTATGTTACTTGCCTGAGATTCGATCGTCCGTATCTCAATACCTAGTTCAATCTCGTTACCAAAAAGTCTCTTCACTCATTCCATAATACATCATCCCGCAACTAACTCATTAGTTGCAATGCTTGCAAGGCTTATAGTGATGTGCATTATCGAGTGGGCCCAGAGATACCTCTCCGACAATCGGAGTGACAAATCCTAATCTCGAAATACGCCAACCCAACAAGTACATTTGGAGACACCTGTAGAGCACCTTTATAATCACCCAGTTACGTTGTGACGTTTGGTGGCACACAAAGTGTTCCTCCGGTAAACGGGAGTTGCATAATCTCATAGTCATAGGAACATGTATAAGTCATGAAGAAAGCAATAGCAACAAACTAAACGATCTAGTGCTAAGCTAACGGAATGGGTCAATTCAATCACATCATTCTCCTAATGATGTGATCCCGTTAATCAAATGACAACTCATGTCTATGGTTAGGAAACTTAACCATCTTTGATCAACGAGCTAGTCAAGTAGAGGCATACTAGTGACACTCTGTTTGTCTATGTATTCACACATGTATTATGTTTCCGGTTAATACAATTCTAGCATGAATAATAAACATTTATCATGATATAAGGAAATAAATAATAACTTTATTATTGCCTCTAGGGCATATTTCCTTCAGTCTCCCACTTGCACTAGAGTCGATAATCTAGTTCACATCGCCATGTGATTTAACATCAATAGTTCACATCACCATGTGATTAACACCCATAGTTCACATCTTCATGTGACCAACACCCAAAGGGTTTACTAGAGTAAATAATCTAGTTCACATCAATATGTGGTTAACACCCAAAGAGTACTAAGGTGTGATCAAGTTTTGCTTGTGAGAGAAGTTTAGTCAACGGGTTTGCCACATTCAGATCCGTAAGTATTTTGCAAATTTCTATGTCAACAATGCTCTGCGCGGAGCTACTCTAGCTTATTGCTCCCACTTTCAATATGTATCCATATTGAGACTTTGAGTCATCTGGATCAGTGTCAAAACTTGCATCGATGTAACCCTTTACGACAAACCTTTTGTCACCTCCATAATCGAGAAACATATCCTTATTCCACTAAGGATAATTTTGACCAATGTCCAGTGATCTACTCCTAGATCACTATTGTACTCCCTTGCCAAACTCAGGACAGGGTATACAATAGGTCTAGTACACAGATGGCATATTTTATAGAACCTATGGCCAAGGCATAGGGAATGACTTTCATTATCTTTCTATCTTCTGCTGTGGTTGGGCTTTGGGTCTTACTCAGTTTCACACCTTGTAACACAGGCAAGAACTCTTTCTTTGACTGTTCCATTTTGAACTACTTCAAAATCTCGTCAAGGTATGTACTCATTGAAAAACTTATCAAGCGTCTTGATCTATCTCTATAGATCTTGATGCTCAATATGTAAGCAGCTTCGCCGAGGTCTTTCTTTGAAAAACTCCTTTCAAACACTCATTTATGCTTTGCAGAATAATTCTACATTATCTCCGATCAACAATATGTCATTCACATATACTTATCAGAAATGGTGTAGTGCTCCCAATCACTTTCTTGTAAATACAGGCTTCACTGCAAGTTCGTATAAAACTATATGCTTTGATCAACTTATCAAAGTGTATATTCCAACTCCGAGATGCTTGCACCAGTCCATAGATGGATCGCTGGAGCTTGCATATTTTGTTAGTACCTTTAGGATTGACAAAACCTTCTGTTGCATCATATACAATTCTTCTTTAATAAGTCCATTAAGGAATGTCATTTTGTTTATCCATTTGCCAGATTTCATAAAATGTGGCAATTGCTAACATGATTTGGACAGACTTAAGCATAGATACGAGTGAGAAACTCTCATCATAGTCAACACCTTGAACTTGTCGAAAACCTTTTGCGACAATTCTAGCTTTGTAGATAGTAACACTACTATCAACGTCCGTCTTCCTCTTGAAGATCCATTTAATCTCAATGGCTCGCCGATCTTTGGGCAAGTCAATCAAAGTTCATACTTTGATCTTATACATGGATCTCATCTCAGATTTCATGGCCTCAAGCCATTTCGCGGAATCTGGGCTCATCATCGCTTCTTCATAGTTCGTAGGTTCGTCATGGTCAAGTAACACGACCTCCAGAACAGGATTACCGTACCACTTTGGTGCGGATCTCACTCTGGTTTACCTACGAGGTTCAGTAGTAACTTGATCTGAAGTTACATGATCATCATCATTAGCTTCCTCACTAATTGGTGTAGTAGTCACAGGAACATATTTCTGTGATGAACTACTTTCCAATAAGGGAGCAGGTATTGTTACCTCATCAAGTTCTACTTTCCTCCCACTCACTTCTTTCGAGAGAAACTCCTTCTCTAGAAAGGATCTATTCTCAGCAACAAATTTTCCTTTGGATTTGTGATAGAAGGTGTACCCAACAATTTCGTTTGGGTATCCTATGAAGATGCACTTCTCCGATCTGGGTTCAAGCTTATCAGTTTGAAACTTTTTCACATAGGCATCACCGCCCCAAACTTTAAGAAACGACAACTTTGGTTTCTTGCCAAACCATAGTTCATAAGGCGTCGTCTCAATAGATTTCGATGGTGCCCTATTTAATGTGAGTGTAGTTGTCTCTAATGCATAACCCCAAAACGATAGTGGTAAATCGGTAAGAGACATCATAGATTGCACTATATCAAATAAAGTATGGTTATGATGTTCGGACACACCATTACGCTGTGGTGTTCTAGGTGGCATGAGTTTGTGAAAATATTTCACATTGTTTTAATTGAAGACCAAACTCGTAACTCAAATATTCGCCTCTGTGATCAGATCATAGAAACTTTATTTTCTTGTTACGATGATTTTCCACTTCACTCTGAAATTCTTTGAACTTTTCAAATGTTTCAGACTTATGTTTCTTTAAGTAGATATAACCATATCTGCTCAAATCATCTGTGAAGGTTAGAAAATAACGATACCTACCGCGAGCCTCAACACTCATCGGACCTCATACATCAGTATGTACTATATCCAGTAAGTCAGTTGCTCGCTCCATTGTTCTAGAGAACGGAGTCTTAGTCATCTTTGCCCATGAGGCATGGTTCGCAAGCATCAACTGATTCATAATCAAGTGATTCCAAAAGCCCATCAACATGGATTTTCTTCATGCGCTTTACACCAATATGACCTAAACGGCAGTGCCACAAATAAGTTGCACTATGATTATTAACTTTGCATCTTTTGGCTTCAATATTATGAATATGTGTATCACTACGATCGAGATTCAACAAACCATTTTCATTGGGTGTATAACCATAGAAGGTTTTATTCATGTAAACAGAATAATAATTATTCTTAACTTAAATGAATAACCGTATTGCAATAAACATGATCAAATCATATTCATGCTCAACGCAAACACCAAATAACACTTATTTAGGTTCAACACTAATCCCGAAAGTATAGGGAGTGTGCGATGATGATCATATCATTATTGGAACTACTTCCAACACACATCGTCACTTCACCCTTAACTAGTCTCTGTTCATTCTGCCACTCTTGTTTCAAGTCACTACTCTGAGCAACTGAACTAGTATCAAATACCGAGGGGTTGCTATAAACACTAGTAAAGTACACATCAATAACATGTATATCCAATATACCTTTGTTCACCTCGTCATCCTTCTTATCCGCCAAATACTTGGGGCAGTTCCGCTTCTAGTGACCAGTCCCTTTGCAGTAGAAGCACTCAGTCTCAGGCTTAGGTCCAGACTTGGGCTTCTTCACTTTAGCAGAAACTTGCTTGCCGTTCTTCTTGAAGTTCCCTTTCTTCCCTTTGCCCTTTTTGAAACAAGTGGTCTTTGTCAACCATCAACACTTGATGCTTTTCTTGATTTCTACCTTCATCGATTTCAGCATCACGAAGAGCTTGGGAATTACTTTTGTCATCCCTTGCATATTATAGTTCATCACTAAGTTCTAGTAACTCGGTGATAGTGAATAGAGAAATTTGTAAATTACTCTCTTATCTGGAAGATTAACTCCCACTTGATTCAAGCAATTGGAGTACTCAGACAATCTGAGCACATGCTCACTGGTTGAGCTATTCTCCTCCATCTTGTAGGCAAAGTACTGTCAGAGGTCTCATACCTCTCGACACGGGCATGAGTATGAAATACCAATTTCAACTCTTGGAACATCTTATATGCTCCATGGCATTCAAAATGTCTTTCAAGCCCCGATTCTAAGACGTTAAGCATGGTGCACTAAACTATCAAGTAGTCATCATATTGAGCTAGCCAAGTGTTCATAACGGCTGCATCTGCTCCTGCAATAGGTCAGTCACCTAGCGGTGCATCAAGGTCATAATTATTCTGTGCAGCAATGAGGATAAACCTCAGATCACGGACCCAGTCCGCATCATTGCTACTATCATCTTTCAACTTAGTTTTCTCTAGGAACACATATAAAACATAGGGAAGCAATAACGCGAGCTATTGAACTACAACATAGATATGCAAATACTATCAGGACTACGTTCATGATAAATTAAAGTTCAATTAATCATATTACTTAAGAACTCCCACTTAGATAGACATCCCTCTAATCATCTAAGTGATCACGTGATCCATATCAACTAAACCATAACCAATCATCACGTGAAATGGAGTGGTTTTCAATGGTGAACATCATTATGTTGATCATATCTACTATATGATTCACACTTGACCTTTCGGTCTCCTGTGTTCCGAGGCCATATCTGCATATGCTAGGCTCGTCAAGTTTAACCCGAGTATTTCTGCGTGTGCAAAACTGGCTTGCACCCATTGTAGATGGACGTAGAGCTTATCACACCCGATCATCACGTGGTGTCTGGGCACGAAAAACTTTGGCAACGGTGCATACTCAGGGAGAAAACTTTTATCTTGAAATTTAGTGAGAGATCATCTTATAATGCTACCATCATAACTAAGCAAAGTAAGATGTATAAAAGATAAACATCACATGCAATCAAAAAATATGTGACATGATATGGCCATCATCATCTTGTGCCTTTGATCTCCATCTCCAAAGCATCGTCATGATCTCCATCATCACCATCATGACACCATGATATCCATCATCTTGATCTATATCAATGTGTCGTCACATGGTTGTCTCGCCAACTATTGCTCTTGCAACTATTGCTATCACATAGCGACAAAGTAAAGCAATTATTTGGCACTTGCATCTTATGCAATAAAGAGACAACCATAAGGCTTCTGCCAATTGCCGATAACTTCAACAAAACATGATCATCTCATACAACAACTTATATCTCATCACGTCTTGACCATATCACATCACAACATGCCCTGCAAAAACAAGTTAGACGTCCACTACTTTGTTGTTGCAAGTTTTACGTGGCTGCTACGGGCTGAGCAAGAACCGTTCTTACCTACGCATCAAAACCACAATGATAGTTCGTCAAGTTAGTGATGTTTTAACCTTCTCAAGGACCGGGCATAGGCACACTCGGTTCAACTAAAGTTGGAGAAACTGACACCCGCCAGCCACCTATGTGCAAAGCACGTTGGTAGAACCAGTCTCGCGTAAGCGTACGCGTAATGTCGGTCCGGGCCGCTTCAACCAACAATACCGCCGAACCAAAGTATGACATGCTGGTAAGCAGTATGACTTATATCGCCCACAACTCACTTGTGTTCTACTCGTGCATATGACATCTACGCATAAGACCTGGCTCGGATGCCACTGTTGGGGAACGTAGTAATTTAAAAAAAATTCCTACGCACACGTAGGATCATGGTGATGCATAGCAACGAGAGGGGAGAGTGTTGTCTACGTACCCTTGTAGACCGTTCGCGGAAGTGTTGTATCAACGCGGTTGATGTAGTCGTACGTCTTCATGATCCGACCGATCCAAGTACCGAAAGCACGGCACCTCCGAGTTCTGCACACGTTCGGCTCGGCGACGTCCTCGCCTTCTCGATCCAGCAAGAGGGGCGAAGTAGTAGATGAGTTCCTGTAGCACGATGGCGTGGTGATGGTGTTTGGTGAAGAACAATCTGCGCAGGGCTTCACCTAAGCACTACGAAAACTATGACGGAGGATAAACTAGAGGGGACGGGGTAGCCGGCACACGGCTTGGTGTTTCTTGATGTGTCTTGGGTGCTAGCCCTACCCCTCTATTTATATGTTGAGCCTTGGGGTCGAAACTTTGAGTAAAAGCCTCCACAAAGTCGGTTTCACCCGGAAGGCAAGAGTCCTTCTCGGACTCCAGGGACAGACGCCAGGGTTCCCGGTGTCTGGACCCAGACGCTAGGGACCCTGGCGTATGGCCCCTGGACTCCACAAAACTTCCTTTTGCGATTTCCAAAAACCTTGTGGTCTGGCCCCTTTCAGGAAACATCCGGAACCCCTTCCGGTGAATTCCGGAAACCTTCCGATGACCAAACACTATTATCCCATATATAAAACTTTATCTCCGGACCATTCCGGAGTTCCTCGCCATGTCTGTGGTCTCATCCCGGACTCCGAACAACATTCGGTCACCAACATACATAACTCATATAGTACTATAATGTCAATGAACATTAAGCGTGCAGACCCTACGTGTTCGAGAACTATGTAGACATGACCGAGACACCTCTCTGGTCAATAACCAATAGCGGGACCTGGATGCCCATATTGGCTCCTACATATTCTATGAAGATCTTTATCAGTCAGACCGCATAACAACATACGTTGTTCCCTTTGTCATCGGTATGTTACTTGCCTGAGATTCGATCGTCGGTATCTCAATACCTAGTTCAATCTCGTTACCGGCAAGTCTCTTTACTCGTTCCGTAATACATCATCCCGCAACTAACTCATTAGTTGCAATGCTTGCAAGGCTTATAGTGATGTGCATTACCGAGTGGGCCAAGAGATACCTCTCCGACAATCGGAGTGACAAATCCTAATCTCGAAATACGCCAAACCAACAAGTACCTTTGGAGACACCTGTAGAGCACCTTTATAATCACCCAGTTACGTTGTGACGTTTGGTGGCACACAAAGTGTTCCTCCGGTAAACAGGAGTTGCATAATCTCATAGTCATAGGAACATGTATAATTCATGAAGAAAGCAATAGCAACAAACTAAACAATCAAGTGCTAAGCTAACAGAATGGGTAAAGTCAATCACATCATTCTCCTAATGATGTGATCCCGTTAATCAAATGACAACTCATGTCTATGGTTAGGAAACTTAACCATCTTTGATCAACGAGCTAGTCAAGTAGAGGCATACTAGTGAAACTCTGTTTGTCCATGTATTCACAAATGTATTATGTTTCCGGTTAATACAATTCTAGCATGAATAATAAACATTTATCATGATATAAGGAAATAAATAATAACTTTATTAGTGCCTCTAGGGCATATTTCCTTCAGGTTCTTGGTGTTCTGCTTTCACTCTTCTGCAGACATCACATTCATTCACGAACTGAGCAATCTCGCGCTTCATTCGAGTCCACCAATATGACTGCTTGAGGTCCTGATACATCTTTGTACTTCCAGGGTGAATAGAGAGGAGAGAATTGTGAGCCTCGTTCATAATGACTTTACGAAGGTCACCTTTAGGCACAAGAATGCGATCCTCGAAGAATAGAGTATCCTTGTCATCAAGACGATAGCACTTGTACTTGGGTTGACTCTTGGCAATCCCAATCTTCACCTTCTTCACCATAGCATCAAGAAGTTGAGCCTCACGAATCTGATCTTCCAAAGTAGGAGAGACTTGGAGATTGGCAAGGAATCCCTGAGGAACAACTTGGAGATTAAGTTTGCGGAAAGCTTCAACCAGTTCCTCGCAAACCAGCCAAAGACCTTCAGCAACTGTGTCGAGGCAACAGACGCCGATGATTGGCTCATGGATATCTGCAAGCATTTCGAGTGCAGCAACGTCAGGCCTGAGGACTTTGTCAAGTTTGCTTCGTTCCAACTCAAAGACCAAGCTACAGAGTGGTGTCAGCAATACAAAGATTCCAGAGGAGGTCGTATGATTACCTGGGATGAATTCCGTCAAGACTTCAAAGCTCACTAAAGCGGGCGTTACACAGAAGCTTAAACCCTAGTTTATGTGTTGCTTCGTAAGGGGCTGATTTGGATCCATATGTTTCATGTTATGGTTAGGTTTACCTTAATACTTTTGGTGTATTTGCGGATGCTTCCAATAGAGGTTAATCATAAGTGGGATGCTTGTCCAAGTAAGGGCAGCACCCAAGCACCGGTCCACCCACATACCAAATTATCAAAGTACCGAACGCGAATCATATGAACGTGATGAAAACTAGCTTGACGATATTCCCATGTGTCCTCAAGAGCGCTTTACAACATATAAGAGTTTGTCCAGGCTTTTCCTTTGCTACAAAAGGATTGGGCCACCTTGCTGCACTTTATTTACTTTTGTTACTTGTTGCTTGTTACAAATTATCCTATCACAAAACTATCTGTTACCACTTATTTCAGTACTTGCAGAGAATACCTTGCTGGAAACCGCTTATCATTTCCTTCTGCTCCTCGTTGGGTTTGACACTCTTACTTATCGAAAGGACTACGATAGATCCCCTATACTTGTGGGTCATCAAGACTCTTTTCTGGCATCGTTGCCGGGGAGTGAAGCGCCTTTGGTAGGTGCAATTTGGTAAGGAAAAATTTATATAGTGTGCTGAAATTTACTGTCACTTGTTACCATGGAAGGTAATCCTCTGAGGGGCTTGTTTGGGGTATCTTCCCCCGACCAGTAGAGCAAAGAGTTGCTCCTCAACCTACTGAACCTACTGAAAATGAAAATGAAAATGCTTGCTTTGAAGTTCCTTCGGGTATGATAGAAAAACTGCTAGCTAATCCGTTTCTAGGAGATGGAACAAAACATCCTGATGAACATCTGATATATGTGGATCAAGTTTGTGGATTATTTAAGCTTGCAGGTGTACCCAGAGATGTTGTTAAGAAGAAGGTCTTTCCCTTATCTTTGAGGGGAGATGCATCGACATGGTATAGGCTATGTGATGATATGAGGTCTTGGCATTACAAACGATTGATATTGGAATTTCATCAGAAGTTTTATCCTATGCATCTTGTTCATCGTGATCACAATTATATATATAATTTTTGTCCTCGTGAAGGAGAAAGCATCGCTCAAGCTTGGGGGAGGCTTAAATCAATGTTATATTCATGCCCCAATCATGAGCTCTCAAGAGAAATGATTATTCAAAAAAATTATGCTCGGCTTTCTGGTAACAATTGCACCATGCTTGATACTTCTTGTGCTGGCTCTTTTATGATGAAGACTATTGAATTCAAATGGGATTTATTGGAAAGAATTAAACGCAATTCTGAATATTGGGACCTCAACAATGGTAAGGAGTCAGGTATGACACCTAGTTTTGATTGTGTTAAATCTTTTATGGACACCGATATTTTTCGTAAATTTAGCACTAAATATGGACTTGACTCTGAGATAGTAGCTTCTTTCTGTGACTCTTTTGCTACTTATGTTGATCTCCCCAAGGAGAAGTGGTTTAAATATCACCCGCCCATAGAAGTAAAAGTAGCTGCACCTATTAAAGTTAAAGAAAAGACTATTACTTATAATGATCATATTGTTCCTACTTAAAAGTAGCTGCACCTATTAAAGTTAAAGAAAAGACTATTACTTAAAAGTAGCTGCAGGGGAGCGCCAAGGCGTGTCGCATGGCGCGCAGGCCAGCAGCGGGGGGAGGCGAGGTGATGCAGCAGCAGGCCGGCGGCGGGGCGCTGCGCCACGAGGCGAGGTGAGCGACGGGCGCGCGAGGAGGGGCGGGAGGATGCACGGTGAGCGTGCGGGGACGGGGAAGAGAAGGAAGGGTGCGATAGCGAGGCGCGAGCGGCGAGGGGAGCAGGGCGGCGCGCTGGCCGTGGCTGGAGCGGGCGCATGGCTGCAGCGGAGGTAGGTGGAGTGCGGCGTGCAAGGTCGGGGTGCGGCGTCATGGCCTCGGCCCGGTGGTGCAGGGCGGCTGTGTGTGCGTGCACACAAGGACAAGGGAAGAGGAGGAGAGTGGGGCTCACGGTGGCTGTAGGGAAAGGGCAGCGGGGTCGGGGTCAACCGATGAGGAGGAGACAGGGGACGGGGCTGCGCCGGCGTGGTCGACGGAGGCAGAGGCGTGCGGACGAAGGTGGCGGCCGGTGGTGAAGGTGCGACCAGCACGGGGCCCGCTGGTGGCAGCGGCGCGGGGCGGCCCACCGGGAGCAGCGGCGGCCGCAGCAAGTACGGCGAGGCGCGGGGTCGGGTCCCTGGGCGCGGGCGGCCGCCCAGATCGAGCGGGGGGGAGGGGGCGTGTGAGAGAGAGTGGGGAATCGATGGGAAAGTGGGTTCGTGGGGGGGGGTTAGGGTTTGACCGTGTGGGGTGATAAGGGGGTGGGGTGGGCCGGCCCATTCGGGCCGCCGGGGTCCGTGTGGACGGCCAGCTGGGCCAAAAGGCCCAGCGGGGGGAGGGTTTTCTCCTTTTCTTATTTTTTGTTTTGTTTTTACATTTTACTTATTTTTCTTTTTTGTTTTCTTTTATTTCTTTAATACTTTATAGTTTTATAAAAAGCAAGACCCACACCTAAAATAGAGTTACAATTCCAACTACTGTCTGAAAAAGTTTTACCCCTGAACAAAATAGTTTAGTATGTTATAAAATTCAAAAGTCATTTATTTAATTGTTTTAGCTACTATTTTATCCATTTTAGATTATTTAATCATTTTATAAAAGTGTGGTTCCCCTACCATAATAACCTATGCAATATTAGGTTCACTCCGAACATTTTAGTTTTAATATTTGAAACCTTTATTGTTTGATGGATTTTGAATTTCAATTTGAATCGGTTTCGAACTACTGCGAGATTAGCAACAGTAATTGAAGTGACGTGGCATCATTAGCAGAGGGTTGCTGTAGCTTAATTATCCAGGCATCACACAAACACCCTTAAACCAGTATTGCCATAAGAGTCCACCATATCTACCTATGGATTGAGTAAGATCCATCAAGTAAGTTGTCATCGGTGCAAGCAATAAAAATTGCTCTCTAAATATGTATGATTGATTAGTGTAGAGGAAATAAGCTTTATACGAGCGTGTGATATGGAAGTAATAAAAGCGACAGACTGCATAATAAAGGTCCATATCACAAGTGGCAATATAAAGTGACATTCTTCGCATTAAGATTTTGTGCATCCAACCCATAAAAGTGCATGACAACCTCTGCTTCCCTCTGCGAAGGGCTTATCTTTTACTTTTATCTCCTACATTGCATAAGAGTCATGGTGATCTTCACCCTTCCTTTTTACATTTTATCCTTTGGCAAGCACAATATGTTGGAAAGATCCTGGTGTATATGGCCAATTGGATGTGAGTTTTCATGAACTATTACTGTTGACATTACCCTTGAGGTAAAACATTGGGAGGCAAAACTATAAGCCCCTATCTTTCTCGGTGTCCGATTAAAACTCCATACCCATAAGTGTTGCGTGAGTGTCAGCAATTGTGAAAGATTATATGATAGTTGAGTATGTGGACTTGCTGAAAAGCTCTTATACATTGACTCTTTCCTATGTTATGATAAATTGCAATTGCTTCAATGACCGAGATTTTAGTTTGTTAGTTTTCAATGAAGTTTACGATTCATACTTGATATTGTGATTGAATTATTACTCTAGCATCAGATATTATATGACAAAGAATTATGTAAGTTGATGTTCTAAGAATGATCATGATGCCCTCATGTCCGTATTTTATTTTTATCGACACCTCTATCTCTAAACATGTGGACATATTTTCCGGTTTAGGCTTTTTGCTTGAGGACAAGCGAGGTCTAAGCTTGGGGGAGTTGATACGTCCATTTTGCATCATGCTTTTATATCAATATTTATTGCATTACGGGCTGTTATTACACATTATGTCACAATACTTATGCCTATTCTCTCTTATTTTACAAGGTTTACATAAAGAGGGAGAATGCCGACAGCTGGGATTCTGGGCTGGAAAAGGAGCAAAAATTAGAGACCTATTCTGCACAGCTCCAAAAGTCCTGAAACTTCACGGATGATGTTTTCCAAATATATAAAAAATACTGAGCGCAAGAACGTCACCAGGGGGCACACCCTTCCCACGAGGGTGGGGGGCGCTCCCAGGGCGCGCCCCCTACCTCGTGGGCCCCCTGGTGGCCCTCCGGTGGCCATCTTCTGCTATATGGAGTCTTTCGATGGGAAAAAAATCATAAGCCATTTTCTTGGACGAAACTTCGCCGCCACGAGGCGGAACCTTGGCAGAATCAATCTAGGGCTCTGGCGGAGCTGTTCTGCCGGGGAAAGTTCCCTCTCGGAGGGGTAAATCATCGCCATCATCATCACCAACGCTCCTCTCATTGGGAGAGGGCAATCTCCATCAACATCTTCATCAGCACCATCTCATCTCAAAACCCTAGTTCATCTCTTGTATCCAATTCTTGTCTCCAAGTCTGGGATTGGTGCTAGTAGGTTGCTAGTAGTGTTAATTACTCCTTGTAGTTGATGCTAGTTGGTTTAATTGGTGGAAGATCATATGTTCAGATCCTATATGCATATTAATACCCCTCTAATTATGAACATGTTTATGATTTGTGAGTAGTTACTTTTGTTCCTGAGGAAATGGGAGAAGTCTTGCTATTAGTAGTCATGTGAATTTGGTATTCGTTCGATATTTTGATGAGATGTATGTTGTCTCTCCTCTAGTGGTGTTACGTGAACGTCAACTACATGACACTTCACCATTATTTGGGCCTAGAGGAAGGCATTGGGAAGTAATAAGTAGATGATGGGTTGCTAGAGTGACAGAAGCTTAAACCCTAGTTTATGCGTTGCTTCATAAGGGGCTGATTTGGATCCATATGTTTCATGCTATGGTTAGGTTTACCTTAATACTTTTGTTGTATTTGCGTATGCTTGCAATAGAGGTTAATCATAAGTGGGATGCTTGTCCAAGTAAGGGCAGCACCCAAGCACCGGTCCACCCACATACCAAATTATCAAAGTACCGAACGCGAATCATATGAACGTGATGAAAACTAGCTTGACGATATTCCCATGTGTCCTCGGGAGTGCTTTACATCATATAAGAGTTTGTCCAGGCTTGTCCTTTGCTACAAAAGGATTGGGCCAACTTGCTGCAGTTTATTTACTTTTGTTACTTGTTGCTCGTTACAAATTATCCTATCACAAAACTATCTGTTACCACTTATTTCAGTACTTGCAGAGAATACCTTGCTGGAAACCTCTTATCATTTCCTTCTGCTCCTCGTTGGGTTCGACACTCTTACTTATCTAAAGGACTACGATAGATCCCCTATACTTGTGGGTCATCAAGACTCTTTTCTGGCGTCGTTGCCGGGGAGTGAAGCGCCTTTGGTAGGTGGAATTTGGTAAGGAAAAATTTATATAGTGTGCTGAAATTTACTGTCACTTGTTACCATGGAAGGTAATCCTCGGAGGGGCTTGTTCGGGGTATCTTCCCCCGACCAGTAGAGCAAAGAGTTGCTCCTCAACCTACTGAACCTACTGAAAATGAAAATGAAAATGCTTGCTTTGAAGTTCCTTCGGGTATGATAGAAAAACTGCTAGCTAATCCTTTTCTAGGAGATGGAACAAAACATCCTGATGAACATCTGTTATATGTGGATCAAGTTTGTGGATTATTTAAGCTTGCAGGTGTACCCGGAGATGTTGTTAAGACTAAGGTCTTTCCCTTATCTTTGAGGGGAGATGCATCGACATGGTATAGGCTATGTGATGATATGAGGTCTTGGAATTACAAATGATTGAAATTGGAATTTCATCAGAAGCTTTATCCTATGCATCTTGTTCATCGTGATCGCAATTATATATATAATTTTTGGCCTCGCGAAGGAGAAAGCATCGCTCAAGCTTGGGGGAGGCTTAAATCAATGTTATATTCATGCCCCAATCATGAGCTCTCAAGAGAAATGATTATTCAAAAAATTTATGCTCGGCTTTCTAGTAACAATCGCACCATGCTTGATATTTCTTGTGCTGGCTCTTTTATGATGAAGACTATTGAATTCAAATGGGATTTATTGGAAAGAATTAAACGCAACTCTGAAGATTGGGACCTCGGCAATGGTAAGGAGTCAGGTATGACACCTTGTTTTGATTGTGTTAAATCTTTTATGGATACCGATATTTTTCGTAAATTTAGCACTAAATATGGACTTGACTCTGAGATAGTAGCTTCTTCCTGTGAATCTTTTGCTACTTATGTTGATCTCCCCAAGGAGAAGTGGTTTAAATATCATCCGCCCATAGAAGTAAAAGTAGATGCACCTATTAAAGTTGAAGAAAAGACTATTACTTATAATGATCATATTGTTCCTACTTCTTATGTTGAGAAACCACCTTTCCTTGTTAGGATAAAGGATCATGCTAAAGCTTCAACTGTGGTTCGTAAAAGCAATATTAAAACATATACACCTCCTGAGCAAGTTAAAGTTGAACCTAATATTACTATTGTTAAAGATCTCTTGTCTGATAGTATTGATGGGCATGTTATTTATTTTTTTAATGAAACTGCTAGAATTGCTAAACCCCGTGATAAAGATAAACCTAGACCTGTAGTAGGAATGCCTATTATTTCTGTTAAAATAGGAGATCATTGTTATCATGGCTTATGTGATATGGGTGCTAGTGCTAGTGCAATACCTTATTCCTTATACAAAGAAGTTATGCATGATATTGCACCTGCTGAGATGGAAGAGATTGATGTCACAATTAAACTTCCAATAGAGATACTATTTCATTAATGAGAATTGTTAGAGATGTTGAAGTCTTGTGTGGGAAAACTAAATATCCTGCTGATTTTCTTGTTCTTGGTTCCCCACAAGATAGTTGTTGTCCCATTATATTTGGTAGACCCTTCTTAAATACTGTTAACGCTACCATAGATTGCAAAAGAGCTGTTGTTACTATCGGTTTAGATGATATGACTCACGAATTTAATTTTTCTAAATTCAGTAGACAACACCGTGAAGAAGAATTACCTAGTAAGGATGAAATTATTGGTCTTGCTTCTATTGCCGTACATCCTAGTGATCCTTTAGAACAATATTTGCTAGACCATGAAAACGATATGTTTATGAATGAAAGAAGGGAATTAGATGAAGTATTCTTTAAACCGGAACCTATTCTGAAAAATAAGTTACCTGTTGAAATCCTAGGGGATCCTCCTCCACCCATGGGTGATCCCGTGTTTGAGCTTAAACCGTTAACTGATACCCTTAAATATGCTTATCTTGATGAGAAAAAGATATATCGTGTTATTATTAGTGCTAACCTTTCAGAGCATGAAGAAGAGAGATTATTGAAAACTCTGAAGAAGCACCGTGATGCTATTGGGTATACTCTTTATGATCTTAAGGGCATTAGTCCCACTCTATATCAACATAAAATTAATTTGGAAGAAGATGCTAAACCAGTTTGTGATCATCAACGTCGGCTGAATCCTAAAATGAAAGAAGTGGTAAGAAAGGAGATACTAAAGCTCCTTGAGGCAGGTATAATTTATCCCGTTGCTGATAGTCAGTGGGTAAGCCCTGTCCATTGTGTCCCTAAGAAGGGAAGTATTACTGTTGTTCCTAATGATAAAGATGAATTGATTCCTCAAAGAATTATTACAGGTTATAGGATGGTAATTGATTTCTGCAAATTAAATAAGGCTACTAAAAAAGATCATTACCCCTTACCCTTTATCAATCAAATGCTAGAAAGATTATCTAAACATACACATTTTTGCTTTCTAGATGGTTATTCTGGTTTTTCTCAAATACCCGTGTCAGCCAAAGATCAATCAAAGACTACTTTTACATGCCCTTTTGGTACTTTTGCTTATAGACGTATGCCTTTTGGTTTATGTAATGCACCTGCCACCTTTCAAAGATGCATGATGGCTACATTCTCTAACTTTTGTGAAAAGATTTGTGAGGTTTTCATGGACGACTTTTCTGTCTATGGATCTTCTTTTGATGACTGCTTGAGCAACCTTGATCGAGTTTTGCAGAGATGTGAAGAAACTAATCTTGTCTTAAATTGGGAAAAGTGCCACTTTATGGTTAATGAAGGTATTGTCTTGGGGCATAAAGTTTTTGAAAGAGGTATTGAAGTTGATAAAGCCAAGGTTGATGCTATTGAAAAGATGCCATGTCCCAAGGACATCAAAGGTATAAGAAGTTTCCTTGGTCATGCCAGATTTTATAGGAGGTTCATTAAGGACTTCTCAAAAATCTCTCGGCCTCTGACTAATTTATTACAAAAAGATATACCATTTGTCTTTGATGATGATTGTGTAGAAGCATTTGAAATACTTAAGAAAGCATTGATCTTTGCACCTATTGTTCAACCACCTGATTGGAATTTACCCTTTGAAATTATGTGTGATGCTAGTGATTATGCTGTAGGTGTTGTTCTAGGACAAAGAGTTGATAAGAAACTAAATGTTATTCAATATGCTAGGAAAATTCTAGACAATGCTCAAAGAAACTATGCTACTACTGAAAAAGAATTCTTAGCGGTTGTATTTGAAGGAAATATGCCCTACAGGCAATAATAAAGTTATTATTTATTTCCTTAAATCATGATAAATGTTTATTATTCATGCTAGAATTGTATTATCCGGAAACATAATACTTGTGTGAATACATAGACAAACTAAACGTCACTAGTGTGCCTCTACTTGACTAGCTCGCTAATCAAAGATGGTTATGTTTCCTAACCATAGACATGTGTTGTCATTTGATTAACGGGATCACATCATTAGGAGAATGATGTGATTGACATGACCCATTCTATTAGCTTAGCACCCGATCATTTAGTATGTTGCTATTGCTTTCTTCATGACTTATACATGTTCCTATGACTATGAGATTATGCAACTCCCGTTTGCCGGAGGAACACTTTGTGTGATACTAAACATCACAACGTAACTGGGTGATTATAAAGGAGCTCTACAGGTGTCTCCAAAGGTACATGTTGGGTTGGCGTATTTCGAGATTAGGATTTGTCACTCCAATTGTCGGAGAGGTATCTCTGGGCCCTCTCGGTAATGCACATCACATAAGCCTTGCAAGCATTGCAAATAATGAGTTAGTTGCGAGATGATGTATTACAAAATGAGTAAAGAGACTTGCCGGTAATGAGATTGAACTAGGTATTGAGATACCGACGATCGAATCTCGGGCAAGTAACATACCGATGACAAAGGGAACAATGTATGTTGTTATGCGGTCTGACCGATAAAGATCTTCGTAGAATATGTGGGAGACAATATGAACATCCAGGTTCCGCTATTGGTTATTGACCGGAGACATGTCTCAGTCATGTCTACATTGTTCTCGAACCCGTAGGGTCCGCACGCTTAAGGTTTCAATGACAGTTATATTATGAGTTTATGAGTTTTGATGTACCGAAGTTAGTTTGGAGTCCCGGATGTGATCACGGACATGACGAGGAGTCTCGAAATGGTCGAGACATAAAGATTGATATATTGGACGGCTATATTCGGACACCGGAAGTGTTCCAGATGATTTCGTAGAAAACCGGAGTGCCGGAGGGTTACCAGAACCCCCCGGGAGAAGTAATGGGCCTCATGGGCCCTAGTGGAGAGAGAGAGGGGCGGCCAGGGTGGGCCGCACGCCCCCTCCCCCTCTGGTCCGAATTGGACTAGGAGAGGGGGGGCGGCGCCTCCCTTTCCTTCTCCCTCTCCCCCTTCCTTTCCCCCTCCTAGTAGGAGTAGGAAAGAGGGGAGTCCTACTCCTACTAGGAGGAGGACTCCTCCTCCTTGGCGCGCCCTAGGGCCGGTCGGCCTCCTCCCCTTGCTCCTTTATATACGGGGGCAGGGGGCACCCCTAGACACACAAGTTGATCCACATGATCGTTTTCTTAGCCGTGTGCGGTGCCCCTTTCCACCATACTCCTTGATAATATTGTCGCGGTGCTTAGGCGAAGCCCTGCGACGGTAGAACATCAAGATCGTCACCACGCCGTCGTGCTGACGGAACTCTTCCCCGACACTTTGCTAGATCGGAGTCCGGGGATCGTCATCGAGCTGAACGTGTGCTAAAACTTGGAGGTGCCGTAGTTTCGGTGCTTGATCGGTCGGGCCGTGAAGACGTACGACTACATCAACCGCGTTGTCATAACTCTTCCGCTGTCGGTCTACGAGGGTACGTAGATCACACTCTCCCATCTCGTTGCTATGCATCACCATGATCTTGCGTGTGCGTAGGAATTTTTTTGAAATTACTACGTTCCCCGACAGTGGCATCCGAGCCTAGGTTTTATGTGTTGATGTTATATGCACGAGTAGAACACAAGTGAGTTGTGGGCGATATAAGTCATACTGCTTACCAGCATGTCATACTTTGGTTCGGCGGTATTGTTGGATGAAGCGGCCCGGACCGACATTACGCGTACGCTTACGCGAGACTGGTTCTACCGACGTGCTTTGCACACAGGTGGCTGGCGGGTGTCAGTTTCTCCAACTTTAGTTGAACTGAGTGTGGCTACGCCCGGTCCTTGCGAAGGTTAAAACAGCACCAACTTGACAAACTATCGTTGTGGTTTTGATGCGTAGGTAAGATTGGTTCTTGCTTAAGCCCGTAGAAGCCACGTAAAACTTGCAACAACAAAGTAGATGACGTCTAACTTGTTTTTGCAGGGCATGTTGTGATGTGATATGGTCAAGACATGATGCTAAATATTATTGTATGAGATGATCATGTTTTGTAACCGAGTTATCGGCAACTGGCAGGAGCCATATGGTTGTCGCTTTATTGTATGCAATGCAATTACGCTGTAATGCTTTACTTTATCACTAAGCGGTAGCGATAGTCGTGGAAGCATAAGATTGGTGAGATGACAACGATGCTACGATGATGATCAAGGTGTCGCGCCGGTGACAATGGTGATCTTGACGGTGCTTCGAAGATGGAGATCACAAGCACAAGATGATGATGGCCATATCATATCACTTATATTGATTGCATGTGATGTTTATCTTTTATGCATCTTATCTTGCTTTGTTTGACGGTAGCATTTTAAGATGATCTCTCACTAATTATCAAGAAGTGTTCTCCCTGAGTATGCACCGTTGCAAAAGTTCTTCGTGCTGAGACACCACGTGATGATCTGGTGTGATAGGCTCTATGTTCAAATACAACGGGTGCAAAAGAGTTGCACACGTAGAATACTCAGTTTATACTTGACAAGCCAAGCATATACAGATATGGCCTCGGAACACGGAGACCGAAAGGTCGAGCGTGAATCATATAGTAGATATGATCAACATAGTGATGTTCACCAATGAAACTACTCCATCTCACGTGATGATCGGACATGGTTTAGTTGATTTGGATCACGTAATCACTTAGAGGATTAGAGGGATGTCTATCTAAGTGGGAGTTCTTTAGTAATATGATTAATTGAACTTAAATTTATCATGAACTTAGTACCTGATAGTATCTTGCTTGTTTATGTTTGATTGTAGATAGATGGCCCGTGCTATTGTTCCGTTGAATTTTAATACGTTCCTTGAGAAAGCAAAGTTGAAAGATGATGGTAGCAATTACACGGACTTGGTCTGTAACTTGAGGATTGTCCTCATTGCTGCACAGAAGAATTATGTGCTGGAAGCACCGCTGGGTGCCAGGCCTACTGCTGGAGCAACACCAGATGTTATGAACGTCTAGCAGAGCAAAGCTGATGACTACTCGATAGTTCAGTGTGCCATGTTTTACGGCTTAGAATCGGGACTTCAACGACGTTTTGAACGTCATGGAGCATATGAGATGTTCCAGGAGTTGAAGTTAATATTCCAAGCAAATGTCCGGATTGAGAGATATGAAGTATCCAATAAGTTCTATAGCTGCAAGATGGAGGAGAACAGTTTTGTCAGTGAGCATACACTCAAAATGTCTGGGTATAATAATCACTTGATTCAATTGGGAGTTAATCTTCCAGATGATTGCGTCATTGACAGAATTCTCCAATCACTTCCACCTAGCTACAAGAGCTTCATGATGAACTATAATATGCAAGGGATGAATAAGACTATTCCCGAGCTCTTCGCAATGCTGAAAGCTGCGGAGGTAGAAATCAAGAAGGAGCATCAAGTGTTGATGGTCAACAAGACCACTAGTTTCAAGAAAAAGGGCAAAGGGAAGAAGAAGGGGAACTTCAAAAAGAACAGCAAGCAAGTTGCTGCTCAAGAGAAGAAACACAAATCTGGACCTAAGCCTGAAACTGAGTGCGCTTCTACTGCAAGCAGACTGGTCACTGGAAGCGGAACTGCCCCAAGTATTTGGCGGATAAAAAGGATGTCAAGGTGAATAAAGGTATATGCGATATACATGTTATGGATGTGTACCTTACTAATCCTCGCAGTAGCACTTGGGTATTTGATACTGGTTCTGTTGCTAACATTTGCAACTCGAAACAAGGACTACGGATTAAGCGAAGATTGGCTAAGGACGAGGTGACGATGCGCGTGGGAAATGGTTCCAAAGTCGATGTGATCGCGGTCGGCACGCTACCTCTACATCTACCTTCGGGATTAGTATTAGACCTACATAATTGTTATTTGGTGCCAGCGTTGAGCATGACCATTATATCTGGATCTGGTTTGATGCGAAACGGTTATTCATTTAAATCAGAGAATAATGGTAGTTATATTTATATGAGTATTATCTTTTATGTTCATGCACCCATGAAGAATGGTCTATTCTTATTAAATCTCGATAATAGTGACACACATATTCATAATGTTGAAGCCAAAAGATGCAGAGTTGATAATGATAGTGCAACTTATTTGTGGCACTGCCGTTTAGGTCATATCGGTATAAAGCGCATGAAGAAACTCCATACTGATGGACTTTTGGAACCACTTGATTATGAATCACTTGGTACTTGCGAGCCGTGCCTTATGGGTAAGATGACAAAAACACCGTTCTCCGGTACTATGGAGAGAGCAACAGATTTGTTGGAAATCATACATACAGATGTATGTGGTCTGATGAATGTTGAGGCTCGTGGCGGATATCGTTATTTTCTCACTTTCACAGATGACTTAAGCAGATATGGGTATATCTACTTAATGAAACATAAGTCTGAAACATTTGAAATGTTCAAAGAATTTCAGAATGAAGTTGAAAATCATCATAACAAGAAAATAAAATTCCTACGATCTGATCGTGGAGGAGAATATTTGAGTTACGAGTTTGGTGTACATTTGAAACAATGCGGAATAGTTTCGCAACTCACGCAACCCAGAACACCACAGTGTAATGGTGTGTCCGAATGTCGTAATCGTACTTTATTTGATATTGTGCGATCTATGATGTCTCTTACTGATTTACCGCTATCGTTTTGGGGTTATGCTCTAGTGACAGCCGCATTCACGTTAAATAGGACACCATCAAAATCCATTGAGACGACACCTTATGAACTGTGGTTTGGCAAGAAACCAGAGTTGTCGTTTCTGAAAGTTTGGGGCTGTGATGGTTATGTGAAAAAGCTTCAACCTGATAAGCTCGAACCCAAATCGGAGAAATGTGTCTTCATAGGATATCCAAAGGAAACTATTGGATACACCTTTTATCACAGATCCGAAGGCAAGACTTTTGTTGCTAAATTCAGAAACTTTCTAGAGAAGGAGTTTCTCTCGAAAGAAGTGAGTGGGAGGAAAGTAGAACTTGATGAGGTAACTGTACCTGCTCCCTTATTGGAAAGTAGTACATCACATAAACCGGTTTCTGTGACACCTACACCAATTAGTGAGGAAGCTAATGATGATGATCATGAAACTTCAGAACAAGATACTACTGAACCTCGTAGATCAACCAGAGTAAGATCTGCACCAGAGTGGTACGGTAATCCTGTTCTGGAAGTCATGCTACTAGATCATGATGAACCTACGAACTATGGAGAAACGATGGTGAGCCTAGATTCCGCAAAATGGCTTGAAGCCATGAAATCTAAGATGGGATCCATGTATGAGAACAAAGTGTGGACTTTGGTTGACTTGCCCAAAGATCGGCAAGCAATTGAGAATAAATGGATCTTCAAGAAGAAGACCTACGCTGACAGTAATGTTACTGTATACAAAGCTCGACTTGTCGCAAAAGGTTTTCGACAAGTTCAAGGGATTGACTACGATGAGACCTTCTCACCCGTAGCGATGCTTAAGTCTGTCCGAATCATGTTAGCAATTGCCGCATTTTATGATTATGAAATATGGCAGATGGATGTCAAAACTGCATTCTTGAATGGATTTCTGGAAGAAGAGTTGTATATGATGCAGCCAGAAGGTTTTGTCGATCCAAAGGGAGCTAATAAAGTGTGCAAGCTCCAGCGATCCATTTATGGACTGGTGCAAGCCTCTCGGAGTTGGAATAAACGCTTTGATAATGTGATCAAAGCATTTGGTTTTGTGCAGACTTTTGGAGAAGCCTGTATTTACAAGAAAGTGAGTGGGAGCTCTGTAGCATTTCTGATATTATATGTAGATGACATATTACTAATCGGAAATGATATAGCATTTCTGGATAGCATAAAGGGATACTAGAATAAGAGTTTTTCAATGAAAGACCTTGGTGAAGATGCTTACATATTGGGCACTAAGATCTATAGAGATAGATCAAGACACTTAATTGGACTTTCACAAAGCACATACCTTGACAAAGTTTTGAAGAAGTTCAAAATGGATCAAGCAAAGAAAGGATTCTTGCCTGTGTTACAAGGTGTGAAATTGAGTAAGACTCAATGCCCGACCACTGCAGAAGATAGAGAGAAAATGAAAGATGTTCCCTATGCTTCAGCCATAGGCTCTATCATGTATGCAATGCTGTGTACCAGACCTGATGTATGTCTTGCTATAAGTCTAGCAGGGAGGTACCAAAGTAATCCAGGAGTGGATCACTGGACAATGGTCAAGAACATCCTGAAATACCTGAAAAGGACTAAGGATGTGTTTCTCATATATGGAGGTGACAAAGAGCTCACCGTAAATGTTTACGTTGATGCAAGCTTTGACACTGATCTGGATGATTCTAAATTGCAAACCAGATACGTGTTTACATTAAATGGTGGAGTTGTCAGTTGGTGCAGTTCTAAACAAAGCGTTGTGGCGGGATCTACATGTGAAGCAGAGTACATAGCTGCTTCGGAAGCAGCAAACGAAGGAGTCTGGATGAAGGAGTTCATATCTGATCTAGGTGTCATACCTAGTGCATCGGGTCCAATGTAAATCTTTTGTGATAATACTGGTGCAATTTCCTTGGCAAAGGAATCCAGATTTCACAAGAGAACCAAGCACATCAAGAGACGCTTCAATTCCTTCCGGAATCTAGTCCAGGTGGGAGACATAGAGATTTGCAAGATATGTACGGATCTGAATGTAGCAGACCCATTGACTAAGCCTCTTCCACGAGCAAAACATGACCAGCACCAAAGCTCCATGGGTGTTAGAATCATTACTGTGTAATCTAGATTATTGACTCTAGTGCAAGTGGGAGACTGAAGGAAATATGCCCTAGAGGCAATAATAAAGTTATTATTTATTTCCTTAAATCATGATAAATGTTTATTATTCATGCTAGAATTGTATTATCCGGAAACATAATACTTGTGTGAATACATAGACAAACTAAACGTCACTAGTGTGCCTCTACTTGACTAGCTCGTTAATCAAAGATGGTTATGTTTCCTAACCATAGACATGTGTTGTCATTTCATTAACGGGATCACATCATTAGGAGAATGATGTGATTGACATGACCCATTCTATTAGCTTAGCACCCGATCGTTTAGTATGTTGCTATTGCTTTGTTCATGACTTATACATGTTCCTATGACTATGAGACTATGCAACTCCCGTTTGCCGAAGGAACACTTTGTGTGCTACCAAACGTCACAACGTAACTGGGTGATTATAAAGGAGCTCTACAGGTGTCTCCAAAGGTACATGTTGGGTTGGCGTATTTCGAGATTAGGATTTGTCACTCCGATTGTCGGACAGGTATCTCTGGGCCCTATCGATAACGCACATCACATAAGCCTTGCAAGCATTGCAACTAATGAGTTAGTTGCGAGATGATGTATTACGAAACGAGTAAAGATACTTGCCTGTAACCAGATTGAACTAGGTATTGAGAAACCGACGATCGAATCTCGGGCAAGTAACACACCGATGACAAAGGGAACAACGTATGTTGTTATGCGGTCTGACCGATAAAGATCTTCGTAGAATATGTGGGAGCCAATATGAGCATCTAGGTTCTGCAATTGGTTATTGACCGGAAACATGTCTCGGTCATGTCTACATTGTTCTCGAACCCGTAGGGTCCGCACGCTTAAGGTTTCAATGACAGTTATATTATGAGTTTATGAGTTTTGATGTACCGAAGTAAGTTCGGAGTCCCGGATGTGATCACGGACATGACGAGGAGTCTCAAAATGGTCGAGACATAAAGATTGATATATTGGACGGCTATATTCAAACACCGGAAGTGTTCCAGATGATTTCAGAGATAACCAGAGTGCCGGAGGGTTACCGGAACCCCCCCCCCCCCGGGAGAAGTAATGGGCCTCATGGGCCCTAGTGGAGAGAGAGAGAG
This sequence comes from Triticum aestivum, assembly GCF_018294505.1. NCBI lineage: Eukaryota > Viridiplantae > Streptophyta > Magnoliopsida > Poales > Poaceae > Triticum > Triticum aestivum. The sequence continues at coordinate 553,897,736 of NC_057800.1, read as the reverse complement.
GGGCGGCCAGGGTGGGCCGCGCGCCCCCTCCCCCTCTGGTCCGAATTGGACTAGGAGAGGGGGCGGCGCCCCCCTTTCCTTCTCCCTCTCCCCCTTCCTTTCCCCCTCCTAGTAGGAGTAGGAAAGAGGGGAGTCCTACTCCTACTAGGAGGAGGACTCCTCCTTGGCGCGCCCAAGGGCCGGCCGGCCTCCTCCCCTTGCTCCTTTATATACGGGGGCAGGGGGCACCCCTAGACACACAAGTTGATCCACATGATCGTTTTCTTAGCCATGTGCGGTGCCCCTTTCCACCATACTCCTCGATAATATTGTAGCGGTGCTTAGGCGAAGCCCTGCGACGGTAGAACATCAAGATCATCACCATGCCATCGTGCTGACGGAACTCTTCCCCGACACTTTGCTGGATCGGAGTCTGGGGATCGTCATCGAGCTGAACGTGTGCTAAAACTCGGAGGTGCCATAGTTTCGGTGCTTGATCGGTCGGGTCATGAAGACGTACGACTACATCAACCGCGTTGTCATAACGCTTCCGCTATCGGTCTACGAGGGTACGTAGATCACACTCTCCCATCTTGTTGCTATGCATCACCATGATCTTTCGTGTGCGTAGGAATTTTTTTGAAATTACTACGTTCCCCGACAGTATTTGCTTGTGATAATTTAGACCTTATATTGTGATTCTAAAGTAACTATTCACACTGATCATGTTGCTATTAAATATCTTATGGAAAAGAAAGATGCTAAACCTAGACTTATTAGATGGGTTCTCTTACTACAAGAATTTGATTTGCATATTGTTGATAGAAAAGGAGCTGAGAACCCCGTTGCAGACAACTTGTCTAGGTTAGAAAATGTGCTTGATGACCCACTACCTATTGATGATAGTTTTCCTGATGAGCAATTGAATGTCATAAATGCTTCTCATACTGCTCCATGGTATGCTGATTATGCTAATTACATTGTTGCTAGGTTTATACCACCTACTTTCACATACCAGCAAAAGAAAAAGTTCTTCTATGATTTGAGGCATTACTTTTGGGATGACCCACATCTTTATAAAGAAGGAGTAGATGGTGTTATTAGACGGTGTGTACCTGAGCATGAACAGGAACAAATCCAACGCAAGTGTCACTCCGAAGCTTATGGAGGACACCATGCTGGAGATAGAACTGCACATAAGGTACTGCAATCTGGTTTTTATTGGCCTACTCTCTTCAAGGATGCCCGTAAGTTTGTCTTATCTTGTGATGAATGTCAAAGAATTGGTAATATTAGTAGATGTCAAGAAATGCCCATGAATTATTCACTTGTTATTGAACCATTTGATGTTTGGGGCTTTGATTATATGGGACCTTTTCCTTCCTCTAATGGTTATACACATATTTTAGTTGCTGTAGATTATGTTACTAAGTGGGTAGAAGCTATTCCAACTAGTAGTGCTGAGCATAACACTTCTATTAAAATGCTTAAAGAAGTTATTTTTCCAAGATTTGGAGTCCATAGATATTTAATGACTAATGGTGGTTCACATTTTATTCATGGTGCCTTCCGTAAAATGCTTGCTAAATATGATGTTAATCATAGAATTGCATCTCCTTATCACCCTCAGTCTAGTGGTCAAGTAGAATTGAGTAATAGAGAGCTCAAATTAATTTTGCAAGAGACTGTTAATAGGTCTAGAAAGAATTGGTCCAAGAAACTTGATGATGCATTATGGGCCTATAGAACTGCATATAAAAATCCTATTTATATGTCTCCATATAAAGTGGTTTATGGAAAAGCATGTCACTTGCCTCTCGAACTAGAACACAAGGCTTATTGGGCTATTAAAGAACTTAATTATGATTTTAAACTTGCCGGTGAGAAGAGGTTATTTGATATTAGCTCACTTGATGAATGGAGAACCCAAGCCTACGAAAATGCCAATTTGTTTAAAGAAAAAGTTAAAAGATGGCATGACAAAAGGATACAAAAGTGTGAGTTTAATGTAGGTGACTATGTATTGTTATACAACTCCCGTTTAAGATTTTTTGCAGGAAAGCTTCTCTCTAAATGGGAAGGCCTTTACGTTATCGAGGAGGTCTACCATTCCGGTGCCATAAAAATCAACAACTTCGAAGGCACCAAGCCGAAGGTGGTGAATGGTCAAAGAATGAAACACTCTATCTCAGGTAATCCCATAAATGTTGAAACCAATGTTATCAAAACCGTAACCCCAGAGGAATACATAAAGGACACTTTCCGGAACGTTTCAGACTCCGAAAAGGAATAGGTATGTGGTACGGTAAGTAAACCGACTCCAAAACAGTTTTTAAGGCAAAATTTCTCCGTTTTGGAATATTTAGAAAAATAGAAAAATAAGCAGCAGTCCGGGAAGGACACGAGGGCTCCACGAGGGTGGATGGCGCGCCCTACCCTACTAGGCGCGCCCCCTACCTCGTGGGCACCTCGTGTGCTCTCCGGAGTCCGTTTTCGTACACGACACGTATTTTGGTCGGTAAAAATTCATTATATAATCTCCCGGGGGTTTTGACTCCCGTATCATGCAAAAATCTCATGTCTTTGTTTCGAGCTATTTTCTGTCAGGGTTATCAAGGCCAGGCACTATGTCGTCTCCCTCCTCCTCCAACCATGAGGGAAATGATGCTTGGCTAATGAAGATAGAGCTGAAGAGAGAAGAACCTATGGAGATCAATAAGGATGAAGGGATCAAGAAGGCCATGGAGGACCAAGTTCCAGCAACAGAAGACACCCTTCAACTGGATCACAATCTTCTTACCCCAACAGAAATCAAAGATTTCAAGATGATTGAGTTGGCTCGTATACAAAATAAGTATCTCACACATGAAAATATTTTGTTGAAGGAGCATATCATCGCACTCAAGGGCATTATCCGCAAATTAGAAGACCTCCTACGCTCGATGTGCGACTATCCATCATCAACAACCCCACCTTCTTCACTAGCAAAGGAGACATAATCACATGGGTATGGGCACTCCACTTGGCAACTGCCAAGCTTGGGGGAGTGCCCCGGTATCGTATCACCATCACTCTATCTTTACAATTTTTCTTAGTTCGATCCTGTTGGTAATATCTTGATCTAGTAGAATAAAAGTTCTTAGTATGATCTAGTTGTGAGTTTTGCTTTATTATCCTTCTATGTAATCGAGTTCGTGAGCTATATAATAAAGATTAGTGTTGAATCAAGGGCTTGATTATTTTGCCATGATCCTAAAGGAATAAAAGAAAAGAGAAAGAAATAAAAAGAAACAAAGAGATCATATGAGTCTTATGGAGAGTAATGAGCTCACATAGAAAGAGTATGATGAATAAAAGTTATTAAGGGTTGATAAACACAGTTTTGGTCATCATTGCAATTAATAGGAAGTAATAAAGAAAGAGAGGTCTTCACATATAAATATACTATCTTGGACATCTTTTATGATTGTGAGCACTCATTAAAATATGACACGCTAAAGAGTTGACGTTTGACAAGGAAGACAACGTAATGGGTTATGTTTTCTTACACCTGAGATAAATTATATTGTCTTGGATCTTCCAACAAGATGAGCTTGCCTTTCCCCCTCATGCTAGCCAAATTCATTGCACCAAGTAGAGATACTACTTGTGCTTCCAAACTATGACGCCCCCAATTTGACCGTACACTAATCATACATGCAAACGTGTATGATCAAGATCAGGGACTCACGGGAAGATATCACAACACAACTCTACAAATAAAATAAGTCATATAAGCATCATATTACAAGCCAGGGGCCTCGAGGGCTCGAATATAAGAGCTCAATCATAGACGAGTCAGCGGAAGCAACAATATCTGAGTACAGACATAAGTTAAACAAGTTTGCCTTAAGAAGGCTAGCACAAACTAGGATACAGATCGAAAGAGGTGTATGCCTCCTACCTGGGATCCTACTAAACTACTCCTGGTCGCCGTCAGTGGGCTGCACGTAGTAGTAGGAACCTCCAGTGTAGCAGGAGTCGTCGTTGACGATGGCGTCTGGCTCCTGGGCTCCAACGTCTGGTCGTAGCAATCGAGTATAGAAAAGGGAAAAAGGGGGAGCAAAGCAACCATGAGTACTCATCCAAAGTACTCGCAAGCAAGGAGCTACACTACATATGTATGCATTGGTATCAAATGGAAAACGGTAGCATATGTGGACTGAACTGCAGAATGCCAGAATAAGAGGGGGGATAGCTAGTCCTATCGAAGACTACGCTTCTGGTAACCTCCATCTTGCAGCAAAAGAAGAGAGTAAATGGTAAGTTCACCAAGTAACGTCACATAGCATAATCCTAACCGATTATCCTCCCCTCGTTGCCCTGTGAGAGAGCGATCACCGGTTGTATCTGGCACTTGGAAGGGTGTGTTTTATTAAGTATCCAGTTCTAGTTGTCATAAGGTCAAGGTACAACTCCAAGTCGTCCTGTTACCAAAGACCACGGCTATTCGAATAGATTAACTTCCCTGCAGGGGTGCACCACATTTCCCAACACACTCGATCCCCTTTGTCCGGACACACTTTTCCGGGTCATGCCCGGCCTCGAAAGATCAACATGTCGCAGCCCTACCTAGGCACAACAAAGAGGTCAGCACGTCGGTCTGAATCCTATGGGGCAGGGGTCTGGGCCCATCGCCCATTGCACACCTGCACGTTGTGAGGGCGACCGGAGAGTAGACCTAGCAACCTCCATTACAAAGGAAGTTGCGTTACACGGACCAACCCGGCGTGCGCCGCTCAATCGCTGACGTCACGAAGGCTTCGACTGATACCGCGACGTCGAGTGCCCATAACTGTTCCCGCGTAGTTGGTTAGTGTGTATAGGCCAGTGGCCAGACTCAGATCAAATACGAAGATCTCGTTAAGCGTGTTAATTGAAGTATCTGCAAACGCCGACCAAGGCCAGGCCCACCTCTCTCCTAGGTGGTCTCAACCTGCCCTGTCGCTCCGCCTCAAAGTAACAGTCGGGGCCGTCGGGGACTCAGGCCCACCACTACATGGATGGAGCCACCTGCCCCTTCAGCCCCCACATCAAGATCACTTGCGGGTACTCAACGAGCCGACCCGACTTTAGTCACCACCTGTATAGTATGTATATATGTATGTATTTACCCGTGATCAACACCCGACGTGATCACGGCCCGATAGTATAGCATGGCATACTGACAAGAATGTAGGGCCACTGATGATAATCTAGCATCATATACTAAGTATTTAGGATTGCAGGTAAGGTATCAACAGTTATAGCAACAATGACAGGCTATGCATCAGAATAGGATTAACGGAAAGCAGTAACATGCTACACTACTCTAATGCAAGCAGTAGAGAGAAGAGTAGGCGATATCTGGTGATCAAGGGGGGGCTTGTCTGGTTGCTCTGGCAAGAAAGAGGGGTCGTCAACAGCATAGTCGAACGGGGCACCAGCAGCGGCGTCAGTCTAGTAGTCTATCGGAGAGAAGAGGGGGAAGAAGCAATGAATATAATGCAAACATATGCATAGCGATGCATGACATGACAAGTAGCGGTGCTAGGGGTGCCCTAACGCGGTATGAGGTGATACCGGTGAAGGGGGAAAACATCCGGGAAAATATCCCCTGTGTTTCGCCTTTTCGGACAGATGAATCGAAGGGAGAAAGTTGTGTGTTCTCTATGATAGGGATACGTGGCGGACGAACGGGCTGCTTATCCGGATTCGTCTCGTTGTTCTGAGCAACTTTCATGTACAAAGTTTTTCCATCCGAGCTACGGTTTATTTTATATTGATTTTAAAAGATTTAAATAATTTTTAGGATTTATTTAATTATTTAAATTCAACATTATCTAGAACAGTGCATGCTGATGTCAGCATGATGTCAGCATGACGTCAGCAGTCAACAGGGGTGTTGACTGGTCAACGACGTGTGGGTCCCGTTCGTCATTCTGTGTTAACTAATTAACTAAATTAATTAGTTTAATTAACAGATTAGTTAGGTTAGTTAGTTAATTAGGTTAATTAAACACAATTAATTAAGTTAATTAATTAATTACTATTTGTTTTTATTTTTATTTTTAAAATTCATTTTTTATCTTTATCTTCTACTTTTTTAACGTTTCTGGGCCTGGGCCCCGTTGTCCAGTGGCATAGGGCCTTAACAGGCAGGGCGCAGTTGCGGGCGCCCTGACGGGCGCTGCAGGACGGGGCAGAACCGGGCGGCGGCTAGCGGGTGAAGGGGGCCGGCGTGTGGCCCGGGGCCGGCGACGGTAGCCGGAGCGGGGCGACACAGCGAGCAGCGGGTGGCGCAGTTGGCGGGCCGGCAAGGGCGTGCGTGCGGGTGCGGGTGCGGGAGCGGCCAGGGAGTCGCGGGAAGAGGCAGGTTCACGGCGGGGGAAGGCAGGGCGACAGGGGAAGGCAGGGGAAGTGATCACGAGATCCTAATGTTAGATTTAGCAAAATTTGTTTAACTCGAATAAAAGAGAGATCAGAGTCCGAGAGTATAGACGAGGAGTAAAAGATCCTAATACCACCCAATAGCGACGTGGGCTCGTAAGCCACACAGCCATGTTAGAAAAAAAATTGTAATGACTAGACTCAACTTCGGCCAAGGAGTTGGAAAGGGGGATTCCTACAGGCAGTCGGCTCTGATACCAACTTGTGATGCCCCTGATTTGACCACACACTAATCATACATGCAAATGTGTACGATCAAGATCAAGGACTCACGGGAAAATATCACAACACAACTCTAGACACAAATTAAAATAATACAAGCTATATATTACAAGCCAGGGGCCTCGAGGGGTCGAATACATAAGCTTGAATACACAAGAGTCAGCGAAAGCATCAATATCTGAGTACAGACATAAGTTAAACAAGAACGCCTTAAGAAGGCTAGCACAAAAGTAGCAATGATCGAAAAGGCAAGGCCTCCTGCCTGGGACCTCCTAACTATTCCTCGAAGGCGAACTCCACGTAGGATCATCCTCGGGATCCTCTGGCTCCTGGACTCCATCATATGATCGCAATAACCAAGAAAGGGGAAAAGGTAGCAAAGCAACCGTGAGTACTCATCCAAAGTACTCACAAGCAAGGATCTACACTACATATGCATTGATATAAATGAAATGGGTAGTATCTGTGGACTGAACTGCAGAATGCCAGAATAAGAGGGGGATAGCTAGTCATGTCGAAGACTACCCTTATGGCAACCTCCATCTTGCAGCATGTAGAAGAGAGTAGATGGTAAATTCACCAAGTAACATCGCATAGCATAATCCTACCCGGCGATCCTCTCCTCGTCGCCCTGTTAGAGAGCGATCACCGGGTTGTATCTGGCACTTGGAAGGGTGTATTTTATTAAGTATCTGGTTCTAGTTTTCATAAGGTCAAGGTACAACTCTGGGTCGTCCTTTTACCGAGGGACACAACTATTCGAATACATAAACTTCCCTACAGGGGTGCACCACATTTCCCAACACGCTCGATCCCGTTTGGCCGGACACACGTTCCTGGGTTATGCCCGGCCTCGGAAGATCAACAAGTCGCAGCCCCAACTAGGCACAACAGAGAGGTCAACACGCCGGTCTAAATCCTATGGCGCAGGGGTCTGGGCCCATCGCCCATTGCACACCTGCACGTTGCGTACGCAGTCGGCGAGCAGACCTAGCCTCCCTTATACAAGAGCAGGCGTTCCAGTCCAACCCGGTGCGCGCCGCTCAGTCGCTGACGTCAAGAAGGCTTCGGCTGATACCACGACGTTGAGTGCCCATAACTGTTCCCGCGTAGTTGGTTAGTGCGTATAGGCCAGTGGCCAGACTAGGATCAAATACCAAGATCTCGTTAATCGTGTTATTCTTAAAATAACCGCGGACACCGACCAGGGCCAAGCCCACCTCTCTCCTAGGTGGTCTCAACCTGCCCTGTCGCTCTGCCACCAAAGTAAAAGTTTGGGGCCGTCGGGAACTCAGGCCCACCACTACCTGCATGGAGCCACCTGTCCCTTCAGCCCCCACATCGGAATCACTTTCGGGTACTCTACGAGCCGACCCAACTTTAGACACAACATGTATCATGTGTAATATGTATAGTATATACCCGTGATCAACACCCACGTGATCACGGCCTGATAGTATAGCATGGCAGACTGACAAGAATGTAGGGCCACTGATGATAAACTAGCATCCTATACTAAGCATTTAGGTTGCAGGTAAGGTATCAAAAACGGTAGCAACAATGACAGGCTATGCAACAGAATATGATTAAGCGAAAGCGGTAACATTCTACACTACTCTAATGCAAGCAGTAGAGAGGATAATAGGCGATCTTGGGTTGATCAAGGGGGGGGGGTTGCCTGGTTGCTCTAGCAAGAGGGAGGGGTTATCTTCGATGTAGACGAACACACGGACATTGACAACGGTCTCGGAGTCTACCGGAAATAAGTAACGGAGGGGGAACACAATAAATAACCGAGCAATCAGATGTAACACAAAGTAAGATGCAGCAATACATTGTGCTAGGGTGACCTAACACGGTACTAGGTGATACCGGAAAGGGGGATACACCCGGGAAAGTATCCCCGAAGTTTTGCGTTTTCGGGCAGATGAACCGAAGGGGAAAAATTGCATGTTCGCTATGCTAGGGATGTACGGGCTACGTAATCGGATTTGTCTCGTCGTTCTGAGCAACTTTCATGTACAAAGTTTTTCCATCCGAGCTACGGTTTATTTTATATTAATTTTCAAAGTTTTTAAATCATTTTCTAAATTATTTAAATACTAATTCGAATTAAAACAGTGTAATACATTTTATACCCACAGTGGGCTAGCCACTATGGATGGCAGGTGGGGTCCAGGTGGCCAGTTGACCCAGTCAATATTTGACTGGTCAGCTGATGAACAGTGCAGGTGGTTCCAACTAGTCATTGACATAGAATTTTAATCAGGCTTTTAAAAGAAATGGGTCCACATGTCATTGGGTCTCTGGGCTAATTAATTACTAATTTAACTTAACTTAATCTTATTCCTAATTAAACAGGGGCGGTCCCATCAAATAGTGGGACAGCCGGCACGGCTGTGCTCGGCCATGGCCTCGCGCGAGGCAGAGCAGCAGCCTAGCGCGGCAGCGGCCAAGGGCCGGCGATAGCGGGCATCGGCGAGGCGTGGTGGGGGCGAGCCGCGGCAGCGGTGGGCGGACCTGGCGCGGCCCGACGGGCATGGCCGGCCGGAGTAGGTGTGGCGGGGATGAGGGGAGCTGGGCAGGCGACCACGGGAGGCGCCGCGACAGAGGCCCGGGGCGAGCAGCGGGGGAAGCCCGAGCGCGGGGGCAGCAGCGTGGGAGAGCACGGCCGGGCGGAGGCCGGTGGCAGCGGCGCCGCGAGGACGCGAGACGGTAGTGGTGGTGCTGCAGGCGGGCGAGCGTGGTGGTGGAGGAGCAGCAGCAACTGTGTGGCGAGGCGGGGTGCGCGTACGGGCGTTGAGCGAGCGGAGAGTGGCCGACGCGAGTGAGCACACAGGCAGGGGGATGAGAGCATGGAAGGCAAAGGCTCGCGGTGTGGCCAGAGGGCTTGAGGACGCGCACATCATGACGGTGAGCTTCGGTCATGACGAAAATAACGGCGACAGGTTTCGGCCACGACAGAGATTAGCGCTAGAGGACGAGCACGCGCAAATTAGCAGAGGGGATTTACGGAAGAGCTCACCTAGGAGCTCAAGGAGGCTCGTTGAGCGAATGGGTTGTCACACCTGCACCTGCAAGTGCCACGGTGGACCTGATCAGCCAATAGGGAAAGGAGGGACAAGTCATCGCTAGGCCAGATCATCAGTGGGCCTAGCTGTTGAGTGGTTATATGCCAGCCCCTGCGTGGGCGCGTGAGGCATGCGTATGGTGTGTGGTCACTTTGCTCTCTCACCTGTACTCTGAATCTTTCCTCTCCTGCAAGTAAAGCTGCCCTCCTTCGTCCTGTATCTCATCCCCTTTTCCCTTCCGTGCGATATGATCTTCATCGGGTCGTCACAACTGGTTATCAGAGCCATCTTGATTTCGGCCGATTTTTTCCCACCGCTTTCGCCGATTGATCTGTAACATCCACTGCTCTAGGTGTTGAATTGCTTTGGCAAATCGACGCGAAATCCCAAGCGGGGTTAGATCGATCGAGCAGGTACGGCGCCATCGTCCCAGCCGTCTGTGCAGGCGAAGCATATCCTCCTCACCATGACGGAATCGTCAGAGGAACTCAAGTCCATGCTCTCATCGCCGCTCACCCGCTTCGACGAGAGCAAACTCGCCGGTGACAAGCAAGCAGAGGCGCAGATCGCCTTCAACAAGCAGGTCTCCGCCGATCTCGCCCACCTGCGCCGGCAAGTGGATCTGACGCAGGCCGACATCGATGAGGCGCGCCAGCAGCGCGAGACCGCACCACCACCGCCCGCAACCTCGCCGCACGACCGCCCTCCAAGTACGCCATGGGGCGGCCCCCTGACCGGTTCCTCCGCGGCACCAGTGGATCCGCACGCGCAGCAACCTCGCCTCGTCTACAACGGACCACCTCTTCTTCAACTTCGGCACGGAGGAGGCCACGTCGACGGTCCACACCACAGCGACCCCGCTCAAGACCACCACGACCCGGAGATGCTGCGGTACGAGGAGTATTTCACCAAGCCGCCCAAGCACGATTTCCCACGGTTCGACGGCTCAGCCCCGTACCTGTGGATCGATCGATGTGTCGCCTACTTCAAGATGTACCGCGTTTCGCCACACAATTGGGTGACCACGGTGATGTTGTACATCGAGGGACAGGCGGCTCAGTGGCTTCAGGCGTACCGTCAAGCTCATCACGCGCTCGGGTGGGACGCCTTCTGTGCGGCGATCCGCGAAGAATTTGGGGCGGACGAGTTCGAGCTGGAGATGCATCAACTCCTGCAACTTCGGCAAACTAGCACGGTGGCGGAGTATCCAGCAGCGTCCGAAGCTCACATGTACCATCTACTCGCCCTCGACGCCTCGCTGAGCCCGCGCTTCTTCGTCACCCAGTTCCTCCTCGGGCTGCGGGATGACCTACGCGTTGCAGTACATCATAAGGCTCCGACCAGCATCACGCTTGCCTCGGTGCTGGCCCGTATCCAGGAGGAAGAAAACGACGCTCGTCGCCCACGCCCTCAACTGATCCCTGCCGAACGTCCCCCGCCGCTACCCGCCGCGATTCCCCCGTGGCCACCAGTAGCGGCAGCATCGGCTCGGCCGGCCAACGACAAGTTCGCCCGCGAGCGCCAACTCCGCGACTTCCGATGCGCCAACGGGCTCTGTTTCAAGTGCGGCGACCGATACTCCCGCGAGCACCGTTGCAAGCAACAGACGCAGTTACTCACCATTCAAGTGGGCGACTACAGCGAGGTGCTCACTGACGATGCGGTGCACGCACTCGACCTACTGGATGCGCATGTACCGGAGCAACCCGCACCAAGAGTGCTGCCTCATCTCCACACACTCAGTCTCTGGCAGGGACTCACCGCGCACCATCCACCTTTGAGCTATGGTGGAGAATCAAGTGATGTTGCTGCTCGTGGACTCGGGTAGTACACACAGCTTCATATCTCAGGCATTCGCGGAGCGGATCAAGGCAACAAGCACGCCCCTGTCACCCGTGGAGGTGCGTGTCGCCAATGGTGAGCACCTGGTCTGCGACAGCATGATTCCGGCTGTCCAGTGGTGGTGCCAGGGACACACTTTCAGCATGAACATGCGCCAGCTTGCGCTTGGGGCGTACGACGGTGTGCTGGGCATGGACTGGCTCAAGCAAAACAGTCCCATGTATTGTCACTGGTTAGAGAAGACCATCTCCTTTGCGCACTAGGGCGAGACCGTGACAGTGCAAGGCGTTCGTCCCAAGGGCACCACTACCAACATCGACTACATCGAGCCGGACCAGTTCGCCAAGTGGCACGCCGGGAACGACATATGGTACATGGCGGTCATGGACTGGGGCGCCCGAGCACGAACAAGGACAAGCCCCCTCCGCCAGCAGTGCAAGCATTCCTCGACGACTTCGCCGACGTGTTTGATGAACCCAAGAAGCTGCCACCACATCAGCAGTACGACCATGCGGTCACTCTGGTGGACGGCGCACCGCCGGCGAACGGGCGCCCGTATCGGTACTCGCCGCTGTAGAAGGACGAGATCGAATGCCAAGTCAAAGAGATGCTGCAATCCGGTGTCATCACCCGCAGCGTGAGCCCCTTCGCGGCGCCAGTACTCCTCGTCAAGAAGAAGGACGGTACTTGGCGGTTCTGCATCGACTACAGGCGGCTCAACGACATCACCATCAAGAATCGGTTTCCCCTCCCGATCATGGACGAGCTACTCGACGAACTCACAGGCGCGGCCTACTTCTCCAAACTCGACTCCGCGCCGGCTACCACCCAATTCGTATGCGCGAGGAGGACGAGCACAAGACGGCATTTAAAACCCACCACGGGCACTTTCAGTTCTGCATCATGTTGTTCGGTCTAACGAACGCGCCGGCGACCTTCCAGTGTCTAATGAACGCGATCTTCGGCAAGCACGCGTGCAAGTTCATCATCATCTTCCTCGACGACATATTGGTCTTCAGCAGCACCTTGGAAGAGCACGTCGAGCACCTGCGGCAAGTGTTCGAGCTTCTTCGCCGGCACGAGCTGTTCGTCAAAGCCTCGAAGTGTTCGTTTGCGCAAGACAGCATCGAATACCTGGGCCACATCATCTCCAAGGAGGGCATAGCCACGGACGTGGACAAGACGCGGGTGATGCTACAGTGGCCTACACCGACGACAGCCACCGAGCTCCGCGGGTTCCTCGGCCTCACCGGCTACTACAGGAAGTTTGTCGTGCGCTATGGCATCATTGCCAAGCCGCTCACTAACTTACTGACGAAGAAAGGTTCCGAGTGGTCTGAACAGGCGCAGGCCGCTTTCGACTTACTCAAGCGTGCCATGGCAAGCACACCTGTTCTTGCCCTGCCCGACTTCGACAAGCCGTTCGTCGTCGAGACAGACACGTGTGACACTGGCATCGGCGCTGTGCTCATCCAGGAGGGCCATCTGGTGGCATACTTAAGCAAGGCGTTGGGTACCCGCAATCAGAAGTTGTCGGCATACGAGAAAGAATTTCTGGCAGTGATGATGGCCATCGAGAAATGGCGTGCCTATCTGCAGCGCGGACCGTTCACCATCCTTACAGATCACAAGAGTTTATCCAATTTGGGGGATCAACAACTGGAGACAGACCTGCAACGCAAGGCGATGTCCAAACTGGTGGGACTGCAGTTCACGTTTCAGTACATGCGCGGGGCAGAGAACGGCGCGACCGATGCTCTGTCTCGGGTGGGCGCTGCGCTGAGCATGGCCGCGCTCTCCCTCTGCCAACCGGCCTGGGTGCAGGAGGTCGCCAATTCTTACGCGACTGACGCCACCGTGCAAGAGATGCTCTCCCACCTTGCCATTCACAGTCCAGACGAGGAGGGGTTTGAGCTGCACCAAGGGTTGATTCGCCACGGTGACCGGCTCTGGATCGGCAGCAACACGGCACTCCGCACCAAACTCATTAGCGCTTTCCACGACAGCGCGGTGGGTGGCCACTCGGGCATCACCACCACTCACCAGCGCGTCAAGAAGCTCTTCCTCTGGCCTGGACAGAAGCGCGACGTTGACGAGTTCGTCAAGCAGTGCTTGGTGTGCCAGCAGGCCAAGCACGAGCACTGCCGGCCACCCGGCCGGTTGGCTCCATTGCCCGTACCCACGGCACCGTGGCAAGAGCTCACAATGGACTTCGTCGAAGGACTGCCTACATCGGAAGGTTACGACTCCATCATGGTGGTCATCGATCGTCTCACCAAGTTCTCCTACTTCATCCCTCTTCGCCACCCATTCAACGCAACCAAGGTGGCGCGCGTTCTGGGACAACGCTGTCAAGCTCCACAGTGTGCCAAGTTCTATCGTCTCCGACCGCGATCGCGTCTTCACAAACGCGCTCTGGCGTGAACTGTTCATGGCCGTGGGCACCAAGCTGCTGTACTCTACGGCGTACCTCCCCCAAACGGATGGACAAAGCGAGCGGGTCAACCAATGCATGGAGATGTACCTGCGCTGCGCGATCCACGACGACCCCCATCACTGGCGCCGGTGGCTTCAGACCGCCGAGTTCTGGTACAACTCCTCCTTCCACGCATCCATTAACTGCACCCCATTCAAAGCACTGTATGGCACCGAGCCCAATTTGGGTGCCACGACGCTCTGGGATGACAGGACGGCACCGGTCATCGACAACGAGTAGTGGGACTGGGGCGCACACACGGCCCGCCTCCACGTGCAGTTGTTGCGAGCTCAATGCCGTTTCAAGAAGAAGGCGGACCGCCATCGCACGGAACGAAGCTTCTAGGTCGGCGAGGACATGCTGCTCAAACTACAGCCGTACGCGCAGTCCTCCGTCGTCAATCGACCCTGCGCCAAGCTAGCTTACAAGTTCTTCGGGCCATTCAAGGTGGAGGCCAAGATCGGGACACTCGCCTACAGGCTGATACTGCCGCCAGACAGCCGCATCCACAACGTCTTCCATGTCTCCTAGCTGAAGCCGTACACACCCAACTACGCGCCCGTCTTCACAGAGCTGCCCAAGCTGCTGGATTTGTCCACGGTTGAGACGGCGCCCGTGGAGATCCTCGACAGACGCATGGTCAAGCGCGGCAATGCGGCGCTGGTGCAACTTCAAGTACGCTGGAACTCTTCTTTGCCTTCAGCAACGACTTGGGGAAGACTACGACACACTCAAGCTTCGTTTTCCGGCAGCAGCGATCTGGCAAGGGGCGGCCGAAGTGCCAGGTGACGCTCCTTCTGAAGAAGGGGGAAATGTCACACCTGCACCTGCAAGTGCCACGGTGGACCTGATCAGCCAATAGGGAAAGGAGGGACAAGTCATCGCTAGGCCAGATCATCAGTGGGCCTATCTGTCGAGTGGTTATATGCCAGCCCCTGCGTGAGCACGTGAGGCATGCGTATGGTGTGTGTGGTCACTTTGCTCTCTCACCTGTACTCTGAATCTTTCCTCTCCTGCAAGTAAAGTTGCCCTCCTTCTTCCTACATCTCATCCCCTTTTCCCTTCCGTGTGATCTGATCTTCATCAAGTCGTCACACGGGTGCAACAGGGGTCGATGGATTTTGCGACGAACGTCGGCGACAGCAGAGGGGGACACGGTCGATCCCGGCGCGGTGGCAATCTTCTGCTAGGGCTCGAGGTCGGAGAGGAAGAAGTGGGCAGTGGCGGTGCTTCCATGCATAGTCCTAGGCGACGGGGAGGTCGCTGGCCACCCAGGCGAGGGTGATCATGGCGACGGAGGTCTCGGATTGTCGCGGGTAGGAAGAAGCAGCGCAGGCGGAGGGGGAAAGTGGGGTTAGGGTTCGCCTGGCGTCGAGGGGGCATCTTGTAGGCAGACAGAGGGGCCGGATCGCCGGCACGTGGCCACGGCCGGCCATGGTGCCATGGATGCGGTGCCACGATCCGCTGTGAACAGGAGGAGGAAGAAAACAAGGGGGTTTGGGTTGAGATGCTACTGTAGACTTACGGCCCAAACAGCATAGTAGGTTTCAGCTGTTTTCCCCTTTTTCTAATTTCTGTTATAATGCTTCAACTCTATTTTCTATTTCTTTCTTCTAGCAAATAATTCTTGCTTAATATGAAACTTTGCACATAAATTCTAGTCCACACTAAAGGGTTTCACAAAAAGTTTGAGGTCAAATTGGAACTGTTCAAATTTACTTTCGAATTTAAATATGCTTATTTAATGCTGGTTGCACTGTTTTAAATAGGTTAATGGCATTTAATTATTTCAAAAGATGTTGCTTCCTACATCACAATTACCTAGTGAATATTTGCAACTCATCGAACATTTTTGTTTTATTGTTTGAATAATTAAAACTTTGACATCCAAATTTAAATAACTTGAACTGGGTTTTAATCAAGTGAGGTTTAGTCAAATAATTTTGATAACATGGCATCATTAGTAGAGGATTATTGTAGCGTAATTATCCGGGCGTCACATGACCAAGGAAACTTCTTATACCTTTAATGTCCTTGGGACACGACATCTTTTCAATAGCATCAACTTTAGCTTTATCAACTTCAATACCTCTTTCAGAAATTTTATGCCCCAAGACAATACCTTCATTAACCATAAAGTGGCACTTCTCCCAATTCAAAACAAGATTAGTTTCTTCACATCTCTGCAAAACTCGATCAAGGTTGCTTAAGCAATCGTCAAAAGAAGTCCCATAAACGGAGAAATCATCCATGAATACATCAACAATCTTTTCACAAAAGTCAGAGAATATAGCAGGCATACATCTTTGAATGGTAGCAGGTGCATTACATAAACCAAAAGGCATACGTCTATAAGAAACGGTACCGAAAGGGCAAGTAAAAGTTGTGTTTTCTTGATCCTCTTTTAACACTGGTATTTGAGAGAAACCAGAATAACCATCTAGAAAGCAAAAATGTGTATGCTTGGATAATCATTCTAGCATTTTATCAATAAAAGGTAAAGGGTAATGATCCTTTTTAGTAGCTTTATTTAATTTGCGGAAATCAATTACCATTCTATAACCTGTAACAATTCTTTGTGGGATCAATTCATCTTTATCATTAGGAACAACAGTAATACCTGAAGGAAATATGCCCTAGAGGCAATAATAAAGTTATTATTTATTTCCTCATATCATGATAAATGTTTATTATTCATGCTAGAATTGTATTAACCGGAAACATAATACATGTGTGAATACATAGACAAACATAGTGTCACTAGTATGCCTCTACTTGACTAGCTCGTTGATCAAAGATGGTTGAGTTTCCTAGCCATAGACATGAGTTGTCATTTGATCAACGGGATCACATCATTAGGAGAATTATGTGATTGACATGACCCATTCCGTTAGCTTAGCACTCGATCGTTTAGTTTACTACTATTGCTTTCTTCATGACTTATACATGTTCCTATGACTATGAGATTATGCAACTCTCGATTACCGGAAGAACACTTTGTGTGCTACCAAACGTCACAACAACTGGGTGATTATAAAGGTGCTCTACAGGTGTCTCCGATGGTGTTCATTGATTTGGCATAGATCAAGAATACGATTTGTCACTCCAATTGTCGGAGAGGTATCTCTGGGCCCTCTCGGTAATACACATCACTATAAGACTTGCAAGCAATGTGACTAATGAGTTAGTTACGGGATGATGCATTACAGAACGAGTAAAGAGACTTGCCGGTAACAAGATTCAACTAGGTATTGAGATACCGACGATCGAATCTCGGGCAAGTAACATACCGATGACAAAGGGAACAACGTATGTTGTTATGCGGTTTGACCGATAAAGATCTTCGTAGAATATGTAGGAACCAATATGAGCATCCAGGTTCTGCTATTGGCTATTGACCGAAGATGTGTCTCGATCATGTCTACATAGTTCTCGAACCCGTAGGGTCCGCACGCTTAAATTTTTGTGACGACCGGTATTATGAGTTTTTGTGTTTTGATGTACCTAAGGTTTTTCGGAGTCCCAGATATGATTACGGACATGGCGAGGAGTCTCTAAATGGTCAAGACGTAAAGATCGATATATTGGACGACTATGTTCGGACACCGGAAGAGTTTCGGGAGGTTTCGGACATATACCGGAGTACCGCGGGGTTACCGGAACCCCCCGGGGAGTATATTGGGCCTATTGGGCCTTAGTGGATAAGAGGAGGGGCGGCTAGGGCAGGCCGCGCCCCCCCTCCCCCTCTAGTCCGAATTGGACAAGAAGGGGGGCGGCGCCCCCCTTTCCTTCCTCCTCTCTCCTTCTGTCGTGGAATTGTCACGACAGATGTCCTAGCAAAAGGACTTAGTCGTTGGGCCATCGCAACTAGGAAGCTTAGAGGGGTTAATCAGGACAAAGGACACGAGAGGTTTATACTAGTTCGGCCCCTTACGGTGAAGGTAAAAGCCGACGTCTAGTTGTGTTGGAATTACTGGGGTTTCAATGACCAAGGAGCTAATCCACTAGCTTGGCTATCAATCTCTTCTTTCTTGTCCTAAGCCGCCGCCGGTCATCCCCTTATATACATGGGTTGATGCCTGGCGGCCTACAGAGTCCCGGTCGGCTCATACGTGTCTGGCTCGGTGACTTCTTTTATATGCCTTTCTTTACAAGTATTTCTTTACATACGACGGTTTACAATATTGGGCCTTAAGCCGCCTCTGGGCTTAGGCCTTCTACAAGTCTTATTAAACTATCACCTTGAATATTACTGGGCTTCTTTTGTAACCCGCCATTGGGGTTGACCCGGCCCCTCCTGGGCGGGTGAGGGAGTCCTGGATTAGGGGGTGTTCGGATAGCCGAACTATACCTTCAGCCGGACTCCTAGACTATGAAGATACAAGATTGAAGACTCCGTCTCGTGTCCGGAAGGGACTTTCCTTGGCGTGGAAGGAAAGCTTGGCGATACGGATGTTCAGATCTCCTACCATTGTAACCGACTCTATGTAACACTAACCCTCTCCGGTGTTTATATAAACCGGAGGGTTTTAGTCCGTAGGACAACATACATCAACAATCATACCATAGGCTAGCTTCTAGGGTTTAGCCTCTCTGATCTCGTGGTAGATCTACTCTTGTACTACCCATATCATCAATATTAATCAAGCAGGACGTAGGGTTTTACCTCCATCGAGAGGGCCCGAACCTGGGTAAAACTTCGTGTCCCTTGCCTCCTGTTACCATCCGGCCTAGACGCACAGTTCGGGACCCCCTACCCGAGATCCGCCGGTTTTGACACCGACATTGGTGCTTTCATTGAGAGTTCCTCTTTGCCGTCGCCGTCAGGCCCGATGGCTCCTACGATCATCAATGGCGATGCAGTCCAGGGTGAGACCTTCCTCCCCGGACAGATCTTCGTCTTTGGCGGCTTCGCACTGCGGGCCAATTCACTTGGCCATCTAGAGCAGATCGAAAGCTATGCCCCTGGCCGTCAGGTCAGATTCGGAAATTTAAACTACACGGCTGACATCCGCGGGGACTTGATCTTCGGCGGATTCGAACCACCGCCAAGCGCGCCGCACTGTCACGACGAGCATGATCTAGCTCTGCCGCCGAACAGTGCCCTGGAGGCCGCACCCGCATCGGCTCCGACCCTTAGTTCGGAGCCAACCGCACCGATCGAGGATGGGCGGTTGGACGCCACCTCGGGGGCTGTGATCCCAACGGCGGTTGAGCCGAACACCAACCCCGTACTCTGCGAGACTCGTGACTCCATAGAGTCGGATTCTTCTCTGGACTCCGAACCCTCCACGCCCCCTGCCGATCGAATCCGATTGGGCGCCGATCATGGAGTTCACGGCCGCAGACGTCTTTCAGCACTCGCCTTTCGGCGATATCCTGAAGTCACTGAAGTCTCTCTCTTTATCAGGAGAGCCCTAGCCGGACTACGGTCAGCAAGGTTGGGGTACGGACGATGAAGAAATTCAAAACCCACCCACCACCCACTTTGTAGCCACTGTCGACGACTTAACTGACATGCTCGACTTCGAATCTGAAGACATCGACGGTATGGACGCCGATGAAGGAGATGATGAAGAACCAATGCCTACTAGGCCCTGGAAAGCCACCTCGTCATATGACATATACATGGTGGACACCCCAAAAGAGGGAGAGGGCGATGGAACAGCGGAGGATGACCCCTCCAAGAAACAGCCAAAGCGCCGGCGTCAGCGGCGCCGCTCAAAATCCCGCCAACACAAAAACGGTGATTCCAGCACGGGAGATAATAATACTCCGGAGAGTGCCGAAGAAAACCCCCTCCAGCAAGGTTTAGCACAGGAGGATGGAGAAACCAGCCCTCATGAGAGAGCGGCAGACAGAGAGGTTGAGGACGATAATTATATGCCTCCCTCCGAAGACGAGGCAAGCCTCGACGACGACGAATTCGTCGTGCCAGAGGATCCCGTTGAGCAAAAGCGTTTCCAACGCAGGCTTATCGCCACGGCAAGAAGGCTCAAGAAAAAACAGCAACAGCTCAGAGCTGATCAAGATTTGCTGGTTGACAGATGGACTGAAGTCCTTGCGGCCGAAGAGCATAAACTCGAACGCCCCTCCAAAAGTTACCCAAAGCGCAGGTTGCTACCCCGATTAGAGGAGGAAGCACTTGATGCGGCCGAACGGCCACCTCGTGGCCGCGACAGAGAGGCCTCCCGGCCCTCCACTCAAGCCGCACCCCGTACCAAGGCACGGGAATATGCACCGGACTTACGAGACATGTTGGAGGACAAGGCAAGGCAAACACGATCGATCTACGGATCGCGTGGGCACCCCACGGCTCGAGACGGTAATCATCACGCCGGCCACACATTCAACAGGGCCGAACACAGTAGACAAAGCTCATTGGAGCTACGTCATGATATCGCCCAGTACAGAGGCGCCGCACACCCACTGTGCTTTACAGACGAAATAATGGATCATCAAATCCCCGAGGGTTTCAAACCCGTAAACATCGAATCATATGATGGCACAACAGACCCTGCGGTATGGATCGAGGATTATCTCCTTCATATCCACATGGCCCGCGGCGACGATTTTCACGCCATCAAATACCTCCCACTCAAGCTTAAAGGACCAGCTCGGCATTGGCTCAACAGCTTGCCAACAGGATCAATCAGTTGTTGGGAGGACCTGGAAGCCGCATTCCTCGACAATTTCCAGGGCACTTATGTGCGACCCCCAGACGCCGATGACCTAAGTCACGTAATCCAGCAGCCAGAGGAATCGGCCAGACAATTCTGGACATGGTTCCTAACAAAGAAAAATCAAATAGTCGACTGTCCGGACGCTGAGGCCCTAGCAGCCTTCAAGCACAATATCCGTGACGAGTGGCTGGCCCGGCACCTCGGACAGGAAAAGCCGAAATCTATGGCAGCACTCACGACACTCATGACCCGCTTTTGCGCGGGAGAAGACAGCTGGCTCGCTCGTAGCAACAATATGACCAAGAACCCTGGTAGTTCAGACACCAGGGACATTAGTGGCAGGTCGCGTCGCAACAAGCAGAAGCGCCGCATTAACGGCGACAATGCTGAGGATACGGCAGTTAATGCCGGATTCAGAGGCTCTAAATCCGGTCAGCGGAAAAAGCCATTCAAAAGGAATCCTAGGGGCCCGTCCAGCTTGGACCGAATACTCGACCGCTTGTGCCAAATACATGGCACCCCCGAAAAGCCGGCCAATCACACCAACAGGGATTGTTGGGTGTTCAAGCAGGCAGGCAAGTTAAGCGCCGACAATGAAGACAAGGGGCTGCATAGCGATGACGACGAGGAGCCCCGGCCGCTGAACAACAATGGACAGAAGGGTTTTCCCCCACAAGTGCGGACGGTGAACATGATATACGCCACCCACGTCCCAAAAGGGAGCGGAAGCGCGCGTTAAGGGACGTATACGCGGTAGAGCCAGTCGCCCCAAAGTTCAACCCATGGTCCTCCTGCCCGATCACCTTTGATCGAAGAGACCATCCCACTAGCATCCGTCATGGCGGATTTGCCGCATTGGTTCTAGACCCAATTATTGACGGATTTCATCTCACTAGAGTCCTCATGGACGGCGGCAGCAGCCTGAACCTGCTTTACCAGGATACAGTGCGAAAAATGGGCATCGATCCCTCGAGGATTAAGCCCACCAAAACGACCTTTAAAGGCGTAATACCAGGTGTAGAGGCCAACTGTACAGGCTCAGTCACACTTGAAGTGGTCTTCGGATCCCCGGATAATTTCCGAAGCGAGGAATTGATCTTCGACATAGTCCCATTCCGCAGTGGCTATCATGCACTGCTCGGACGAACCGCATTCGCCAAATTCAATGCGGTACCGCACTACGCATACCTTAAGCTCAAGATGCCAGGCCCTCGTGGAGTAATTACGGTCAATGGAAACACCGAACGCTCCCTCCGAACGGAGGAGCACACGGCGGCCCTTGCAGCGGAAGTACAAAGCAGCCTCTCCAGGCAGTTCTCCAGTCCGGCCATTAAACGTCCGGACACCGTCAAGCGCGCCCGGAGTAACCTACAACAAGACCGCCTGGCACGTTCCGAGCAGGCATAGCAATGCGGCCCCAACCCCAACCCTAGCAAAAAGGCGACGCCAGTACTTCGCGTACATAATTATGCTCTAGAAATACCATGGGCATAGGGGGAGGGGCACCATCACGGCACGCCCAAAACACGGCTTAAACCGCACCAGGGGCTGCCGATTTTTTACTTTTCTCTTACTTCCAGGACTCTACTCTTCGGAATGCCTGTTCGGCAGTTCAATTGCCGCACAAACGATGCAAGAACCAGGGAAGCAGACAAGCCATGCCGCATTACGGAAATCCCAGGTGGTCTCTATCACGAGCAGTATACCTGTTTCGCATACTATTCCGCAGCTTGCCCCTGGAGCAGACATGTTAAATAGTCCAACTTTTCATTTATCGCATTACTTGTATCGTTCTGCTTTGATCGCAGCTATTTTTAATAAACAATGCATAGCTTTTGTCTATTTTTTGCATTATCTTTTTATAAATAAATGTTCCTTAACGACATGTTGCACCCGTACAACTTGGTATGGCCAAAATACGCCAGGGGCTTTTAGCACCCCTCAATATGGTGTGAGAAGTCCGAACACTTTCACAAGTGCGGCACCCCGAACTTATAGCACTATATGCATCGGCTCCGAATCATGTCTTGGGTCAATAGTTGGGTTTGCCCGGCTCCTATGTTTTGGTGCCTTACGTTCCGCTATATCGGCTAAGGTAGCACTAGGAGAACCACTGCGATTGTGCCCCAGTTGAGCTGGGCCGAGCACCTCAGTGGAGAAAGCTAAAACTGACTGTCATGATGAAGCGAGAGCTGGTCGCTGTTCGAGAGGTTTTTTCGAGTCCCTAAAGACTTATGCCGCTTAGGGCGAGGAGTCGGCTCTGTCCGGCCAAGGCGTGGATAGCGCCCCGAACTCGGTCTTCCGAATACTAGGGGCTTCGCCGAAATTTAAAATTATAGAATTCTATGGCTAAGTGAGAGTGTTCACGCATTATAGTCCGATTGCCTCGTTCGTTGGGCTGAGCGCCTCCCTCGAAGGACCCAAATATGGGAAAAAGAGCGCCCAGGTTTATCCCCGAACACCCCAGCACTAGCGGCAAGGGGGCAGAAGCCGACGACTCGCCATCTCTCAGTATTGATAAACAGCCGCACAGAAGGTAATATTTTAAATTCAAGCAGCATTGCTCAGCGCATATGAACAAGTTTTCAGCGCACAGGACAAACACGAGCGAGTTTTACTCAAAAATTACATCCCTAGTACATTCATCCGCCACAAGGCGGGCACCCTTCAGAACATCCTTATAGTAATTTTCGGGCTTGCGATGCTCTTTCCCCGCTGGTGGCCCGTCCTTCACAAGCTTCTCCGCATCCAGCCTGCCCCAGTGCACCTTAGCACGGGCAAAGGCCCTACGGGCACCTTCAATACAGACGGAGCGCTTGATGACTTCGAGCCTTGGACAGGCCTCCACCAGCCGCCGCACCAGCCCGAAATAGCTCCCAAGCAGAGCCTCTCCAGGCCACAGCCGAACTAGGAGGCCCTTCATGGCCTGTTCGGCCGCCTTGTGGAGCTCGACCAGTTGCTTCAGCTGGTCGCTCAGGGGCACGGGGTGTCCGGCCTCAGCATACTGAGACCAGAACACCTTCTCCGTCGAGCTGCCCTCCTCGGCTCGATAGAATGCGGCGGCATCGGATACACTCCGGGGAAGATCTGCAAATGCCCCTGGAGAGCTCCGGATTCGGGTAAGTATCAAGTAACTCACGTTTATGTGTTTACTTTGCATAAAGAATGCCTTACCCGCCGCTATCTTCTTCACCTCATCCAACTCCTGGAGGGTCTTCTGGGATTCGGCCTTGGCAGATTTGGCATTTTCAATAGCCACCGCAAGCTCGGACGCTTGCGTCTTCGAGTCACGCTCCAAACTCTCATGTTTTTCCATGAGAGCCTGGAGCTCTTGCCGCACCTTGCCAACCTCGGCCTCATACTTCTCCCGCTCGGTGCGCTCCGAGGCCGAATTCTTCTCGGCCTCGTCCAGCGCTTGCTTAAGGGTCGCCACCTCAGACGTGGCCCCTACAATAGCCACGATAATCCTGTCATTTTTTGCAATTGCACCTTTTATATATATATATATATTTTTTAACAAGGTATTTCTTACCTTCATTGTCCTCGAGCTGCTTCTTGGCACGCTCGAGCTCTTGCTCGGACCTTTCGAGGTCCTGCTTTAGCGTGTCCACTTCCGCAGTCAGTGCGGCGGACGCAAGCAGGGTAGCCTGCACATGCATATTGACTCATTTTTGTTAGACTCATGCGAATTCTATTTGATCCTCTATTCGGCTTTTCTTCCCGAACGCCAAACAGAGCATCAGGGGCTACTGTCTATGCGGTACTATTATTTACACTTTCTTTACTTACCTCGAAGCCTGTCAAAAGGCTAGTACAAGCTTCAGTCAGTCTGTTTTTTTGCGGACTGAACCTTCTGGACCACCGCACTCATAATAGTGCAGTGCTCCTCGTCGATGGAGGCGCCTTGGAGCGCCTCCAGCATATTGTTCGGCGCCTCCGGTTGGACGGAGGCCGCCGGCACGGTGGACTTGCTCCTCTTGGAAGGAGGTCCCACGCCAAACTCCGGAACCTTTGAAGGTTCCGGAGCGGTGTCCGGCCTAGAGCCGGACTTGGAGCCCTGGGGGGTTTCATCCCCTTTACTCCTGGAGTCCGGGAGGTCGCCTTGTGGCGCCTCCGGGACCACCTCCTCCCTGCTTGGAACCTGTTGGGACAACACCTCGGTGTCGTCCGTAGGGCGGGGGGAGGAAGCCGTCAGAAGCGAGTTCACATCCGACGAGTCCAGTGAGCCGCTCGACGACACGTCGAGCCGGTCTTTGGGTGGGTTGCATAAGCATATTCGACATAAGGGAAAGCTGTGCAATAAACGAATACTATGAATTACTCCGGTATCCGTATACTTACAATTTTTCCAGGGGCTTGGCCTTGGGCTGCCACTCATCTCCGCCGTCGTCGACGTCGGCGGAGTAGTCCGGAGGAAGGGTTTTCCCCTTCTTGGACCCTCCGGCCTCCTCAGAGAGGGCGGCCTTCCTTTTCTTCTCTCCTCCCGCTGGAGGGGGAGAGGTTTCTTCTTCTTCCTCCTCGTCTTCGCGAGAGGAAGGCGCTTTGGGACTGTCGAATGATGAATCCGACACCTCCTGGCGCCGGGTGCTCTTTCGAGTCCCCATGGCCCTTTTCGTGGCCTTCTTCTCCGGCACCACATAGGGCGCCGGAACCAGCAGCTTCGCCAAGCGAGCGTCCATTAGGCCTTCGGGCAAAGGGGCCGGACAGTTGATTTGTCCGGACGTCACCTGCTAATCCTTTCAGAGGAAAGGGAGCTTAGATCCCGCATAGAGTCAAACTATGGAAATCTGATACCCTGTAGAAGGAAAAAACGGCTTACCGCGAGCGCGTGATGCTGCACGCTGGATCCGCGATCCTCGGTAGCGGATGAGGGAGCCTCGGCGCCCTTGAAAAGCATCCTCCAGGCATCTTCGGACGTCGTGTCGAAAAGCCTGTTTAGAGTTTGATGCTGCGCCGGGTCGAACTCCCATAGATTGACGGCCCGTCGTTGACACGGAAGGATCAGGCGGATGAGCATAACCTGGACTACGTTGACAAGCTTGAGCTTCTTATCCACCAGGGTTTGGATGCATGTTTGGAGTCCGGTCAGCTCTCCTTTTTTACCCCAAGACAGGCCTGTCTCCTTCCAATAGGTAAGCCGCGTAGGGGGGCGGATCGAAACTCAGGGGGTGCGACCCATTCGGCGTCGCGTGGCTCGGTGACGTAAAACCACCATGATTGCCACCCCTTCAGGGTCTCCACAAAGGATCCCTCGAGCCACAGGACGTTGGCCATCTTGCCAACCATGGCACCGCCGCACTCCGCCTGGCAACCGCGCACCACCTTTGGCTTGACGTTAAAAGTCTTAAGCCATAGGACGAAATGGGGGCGGATGCGGAGGAGAGCCTCGCACACGACGATAAACGCCGAGATGTTGAGGACAAAGTTCGGGGCCAGATCGTGGAAATCCAGGCTGTAGTAGAACATGAGCCCCCGGACAAATGGATGCAGAGGGAAGCCCAGTCCGCGGAGGAAATGGGGGAGGAATACCACCCTCTCATGGGGCCTGGGAGTGGGAATGAGCTGCCCCATTTCAGGAAGCCGGTGCGCAATGTCGCTAGCCAGATATCCGGCCTTCCTCAGCTTTTTGATGTGTCCCTCCGTGACGGAGGAGACCGTCCACTTGCCTCCCGCTCCGGACATGACTGGAGAAGGTTGAGGTGGTAGTGCAGACTTGGGCGCTGGAGCTCGAGTGCGCAAGAATGGATAGGCAAAGGAGGAAGAAGGCGTGGGTGAAAAGGTGGATCCTTATACCCTTATATGGGTGGACGCGACTACATGTCCCCACTAGCCTGGTAAAACTTGCTTATCTCCAAGCGCCGTAATCAAAGGCGCGGTTGGGTTACCCATGCCCGTATTGATGAGAATCCCGGAATAAGGGGGCACGATCTCTGCTTTGACAAGACATACCAAGGAAACCGCCTCGCATGATGCGCCGAGGTGGGATAATGAAACGATTTGGATAAAGGCTTGGTCGTGGTACGTCGCACTATGGAATACGTCAGCAGATTAGATTTGTGTAAATATTATTCTCTCTATGGCAATATGTGGAAAACTTATTTTGCAGAGCCGGACATCGTCTTTGTGTTTAAAATCTTCTATGAAGTATTTGGAGGAGGAACCCGCCTTGCAATTCTGAAGACAATTTGCGCGTTGGACTCGTCGTCATTGAAGCCTGGTTCAGGGGCTACTGAGGGAGTCCTGGATTAGGGGGTGTTCGGATAGCCGAACTATACCTTCAGCCGGACTCCTGGACTATGAAGATACAAGATTGAAGACTCCGTCCCGTGTCCGGAAGGGACTTTCCTTGGCGTGGAAGGCAAGCTTGGCGATACGGATGTTCAGATCTCCTACCATTGTAACCGACTCTGTGTAACCCTAACCCTCTCCGGTGTCTATATAAACCGGAGGGTTTTAGTCCGTAGGACAACATACATCAACAATCATACCATAGGCTAGCTTCTAGGGTTTAGCCTCTCTGATCTCGTGGTAGATCTACTCTTGTACTACCCATATCATCAATATTAATCAAGCAGGACGTAGGGTTTTACCTCCATCGAGAGGGCCCGAACCTGGGTAAAACTTCGTGTCCCTTGCCTCCTGTTACCATCCGGCCTAGACGCACAGTTCGGGACCCCCTACTCGTGATCCGCCGATTTTGACACCGACAGCGGGTCTTACCTGGTAGTTATATTCCCGACATTAGGCCCCAGGTTGACTTGAACTTTGTTCTTTGTCAATCTTCAATACTTTAAACGAAATCCATCTTCCTCTCTCTGTAAAAACTCTGTAACCTGCCATGACATCATCTTCTGAAAACACGAAAGCCTGCTAAGACGTCATCTTCAACGGATCTTTATCCTTAAATGTCTTCTGAGAATCGAGGCGTCCATTTCGTTGGATAATCATTATTTGGGTCCTCCTTGATTTTTGCGCCTTCCTGTTCGCTTATCCCCTTATAAATAGGCACAACCTGGTCTTTTCTCATTCTTATCTCTCTTCGTCTTCTTCCTCTCGCAACCCTACTGCTCCCTAAGCTCTGTCGCCGTCGCAAAGCACCTCGTCTTCGTCGACCTTGGCCGCTGCATCAACCTGAATCGGTCCAGAGAACGGCGGCGACCCTCCGCAGAAGATCCGTGGCTGTAAGTGTTTTACATTCCTGCTCCTCAGATCCACATTAGGGTTTCTAGGTTTCTACATGTTCTTCATAGTTCATCACAGTTTCTTCGTCGTTCTTCCACTGCAGCTTCTTCTTGATCCAAAAAGAACATATACTCATGCGGTAGTTGTTTTGTGCCCATTCTTGATACCAGTAGATTCCTTCTCTTGGTATAAAAAGCCTCATTAGAACTCACGAACTCATATGTGCTAGATTTTTAGGTCTAGAATATTTTCCATTTTGAATGGCCATTTGATCCAAAATAATATCAGGAAATTATGAAACTTGTTTGTCTCAATACTTAGCCAATTATGTTGCTGGTATTCCTCAAATATCTGTAGTCATGGCGGCTTATGGCGCCGGCTCACTTTTTCCTTTATATGACATTAGCCCTTACATAAGCCGCCATTACTTATCTGTATCATCATTATCTGAACTTTTATTTTCATCATTGGATTTATCCGGCACATCACTTTTCTTTCAGTCTGTTTTTCATCATGCCGTCCAAAGCACCAATTGTCTGCAATTGGGTCCCCTCCACAGTAACTGAGGATAATTTAAAGGAATTCTTTACCATAGGATTTTTACCAGGGAAGAATGTTATGCCTTACCGTGCACCTGACCCGGACGAGGAACGGCCCAATCCCAAAGACGGTGAAGTCATTGTCTTTTCTGACCACATGAATCGGGGTTTTTCACCCCCCGGCTCAAAATTCTTCAGAGACGTCCTTCACTTTTTCAAACTTCACCCTCAAGATCTTGGGCCCAATTCCATATCCATTATCTGCAATTTCCAAGTTCTTTGTGAGGTGTATCTTCAAGAAGAACCGATTGTGGAACTCTTTAGAGAGTATTTTATCTGAACCGCCAGAATGAGTGTACCAATGGCCCTAGCTTGGAACTTGGAGGCATCTCAATTCAGCGCCGACAGGGCGCCGTCTTCCCCCTAATAGTCTTGCCGAGTCATCCCAAAGACTGGGATCAGACCTGGTTCTATTGTCAAGACACTTCACTAGCCAATGAGAAACCACTGCCGGGTTACCGCGCGGAACATCTAGATTCCAAGTTTGCACTCCCTGACAAGCTCACTGCCGCCGAACGCAAGAAACTTATTCCATCAATTAAAAGGATTAACGCCTTATTGGGGAATGGCTTAACCAAAGTTGACTTGACTCGTTGTTGGGTCTCATGGCGGGTCATCCCTCTAAGCCGTCGATCCAAATTGATGTATGAATATGGTGGAGGCCCAAATGACTCTCTTCGTCACAGCTCCGTTCAACTAACTGAAGAAGATATTGTTTCAATGTTAACTCTCCTGTTGAACAGCAAATATGGAGACTGCAGTAAAGTCGGGTTAAACCCCTTCTGCAAACTTAACCCGGCACCTGAGGTAAAAAAAACCCTGACCTCTTTCTCTTTGTATTTTTCTCAACAGTTTTAAATACCTGCATGACCTTTTATCTTGTTTACTTGTTTACAGGCCAAATCTGACTTCTGGAAAGCCAAGTATGACCATGAAGCCACCAAGAAGGCTAGAGCCGCTGCTATAGTCGCCAAGAAGATGACCCGGAGGTCCAAGAAGAAAAAGAGCACCGCTGAGGACTTGTTAAAGCTTGATGATACTTCTGAGTCGGAGGTAGCCCTTGACTCCCTTGGCCAATTTTTTAATAACCTTATTGACACTGACTATTGCCAGGACGACATGGGGGGCAGTCATGCCGTATAAGAAGAGGTAACTATTTCCTCCGACTCAGCCCATTTTCCAAGACAGAAACTTCGACTGGTAACCCGAAAAGTAAGGTTTTCACACCCTTTGGCTTATTTGGACCCTCATTTTCTTTTGAAAAAGCAGCAACATGAGAGCCGCCGTCAGGCCCAGAACGACGATGAACCGCCTTCCGTTCTTCAACAAACTCCTCAAAAACGCCAGAACGAGGTCTCTTTTATCTTCATCTTTTACTTTCCATTAATGGATCTTCTCCCTTGCATTACTAACTTTATTTTATCTTTGCAGGAGGTGTCTCGCTCTTATGGCGACTCATCACAGAATCAATTTACGGCCTTCTAGACTGCCCTTGGGTAAGGAAAAATCATCTTTCCTCCGTGTCTTTCAGGCTGCATCTTTGTACTAACTATCTCATAACATCTTTCTTAGTGGTCAAGCCAAGTCCAAGAAGGCCAAGGTGACTAAACCGGTGGAAGACCCGTCAGTCCTTGCACCTGAACCCGCCATGCCAACTTCTCCCCCTTGAACTGAAGCACCAGAAGACCCGGCTGCCAATACTCAATTGGATCCTCCTGAGCCGTCAGCTGATGATACCGTTGTTAACCCCTCTACTGCTAGACCATCCAGTTCAGCTAACCCGCCATCATCTTCTGATCATGACGTTCTGGTCACTGGTAGCCGTTTTGTAGAACCGGGGACTCCTATTGTGTTAGCTCGGCACACTGCTAAACAAGAAGCCTTGAGAGACAGAGAGTGCATTTTGATATTTCTCACTACACTCATCTGAATGTTAGTGACATATTGTCCGGCTGTCTTAGCCATGTCCACTCCAGCCGTGAGTCAGAAATTGAAATGGTCAAGCAACTGCAGTTGAAATATGAGGTATGTTCTCCGGTTACTTATACTCTGCCAGCCCCCAAGTCTTCAGATGATGAACCTGAATGATCTTGGAGACTTTATAATATAGATTGATATCTTCTCCCTAAGTTTTTCAAAAGTCCAATAAAATAGTGTAACCTTCACCTATAGTCCCCAAGGGTCGGCTCAATTTATCATAAATGAAATGGTACTTAACTTCATATCTGTCTTTTACCAACCCAACAAATATTGTAATCTGGCTTAATCTTTGAGAAGCCTTCTGAATATCATGCATTAGCCCCCAAGTGCCAAGTGATGTTACTTTGTAATGCACTTGGGACTTGAAATATATAAGAGTCATAAGAAATTGTTTTGGCAGACATTAGCCCCAAGTGCCAAGTGTTATTACTTTGTAAAACACTTGGGATTTGAAACATATAAGAGTCATAAAATATTGTTTTAGCAGACATTAGCCCCCAAGTGTCAAGTAGTATTGCGGTGCAAAGTACTTGAGACTTGAATCTTTATAACTTTTAGTTTAAGCCTTGACACACATGTGTATGTTTTGTAGAACGCCCTATCTGAACTGGGCTCCCAATTAACTGATGCAAAGACCTGGCTAGCGGATCAAGAGGCAGAAATCAAGTCTGCTGATTCTAAACTTCAACTGAGTCTTTCTGAGACAGAAAAACTAAAGACCAGCTTGACTGCAAAGAAGAAATCTTGGGCCGAAGAAAAGACGCTGCTGGTTCAATGTGCCGAAAGAGCTGAGGTGGCTCTTGAAGAAGTTACCTCAGAGCTCACCGGCTTAAAGAACCGTGTCTCTCAAATGGTCTCCGCCATCTTCGGTAAGTCATTTATATTAATCACGTATACCTTATTGTGACCAGGAATATAGACCACCTACTGATCCTTTGTTGAAAATAACTCATAGGTCCACGAAGCCAAAATCTGAGCCAAGATAGTGTGACCGAACTGAAGGCAGTTTATACCATAGTGGAGCAGTTGTATACTAGTGCTCAACAAGCACTTGCTGCTATCTCCCCTGCCAACCAAGGACCCAACCGGCTGAGTGACATTTTGAAGAAATTATCGATCTTACCCGCCAGGTTTCAAGAGGTCAAATGATCTTGTGCCAGAGCCGGAGCCCTGACTTCCCTGAGCCGCTCCAAAGCCTGGGTGCCAGATCTAGACCCGACAGATGTAGCTAAGGGGTACCTTGCCATGAAGGAAGACGGGACTCTATTTGAGCAAGATGACTTCATTGCCTGCGTGAGGGGGGTTCGACCTCAAGCTACCGTCCTTGGAGATGAGACCAACATCGATAAATATCAGCCGGGTTTTGATATGGAGAATAAGAAGATGGCAACTCCCTCTTATAAAGTGATGGATCTTATCCCTCCAGTTCGCCCACATAAATTTGCCCCAGAGATTGACCCGGTCGGCTTAATTGATGATGAGGCTGAATTCATTGCTCTGAACGGCTTTGATTGGTCCAATCCCGGCTTTCAACTAGTGGAGGGAGGTGAACCGGCCAGGGGGGAGTCATAACCATCTGAACAATCCATCTTGTAGCTTAGGACCTGTCTTAAGAGAGAGAAACAGTAACCTTTTGGGCTCTTAATGCCTTGTAATAGGTTAGTTTAAAAAACTGCATATTTTGCCTATGCCATCGTGCATAATATGCCGTGTGTGACTCTTTGCTCCTGATGTCAATATATGCGTCACATCTATGGTTACATCTGTAATATTTCAACTCTGTTCCTGTAGAAAAGGAAAAAACTGGCTTGGCGGTTTAGCACCGGACGGGTCAGAACACCCGGTACAGGACCAATGATTTTATCATAGTAGAAAAAATAGAACCAGACGTGAAATAAACAAGGTTGAAACAACCTTTGAATAATGAAAAAACACAGAAAAATCTATTCATGAATAACACAGTCATACATGTGTTCTTTGCATCTCGACTACCAGTCTATATAACCATGGTGATGAGGTTGATGACCCAGTTTTTTTTAGAAGTCAATGCTTCTATATGCCTGATGACTATCATGCCTTAGCGGTTTATTGTCAAATAGTCAAGCCGGTGAAAAAACCGTGCTGATCGTTTAGATTTGAGACAACAAAGACCAGTAAAACAAAATAGCAGATTTCAAACAACATAAATTATTTTTTAACTGAAATTTGGGGGTTTCTGATTCGAATACGATTAGTAAACTGGACCAAAGGGGTTAAGCTAAGATTCGAGTACGATCATATAGCCCCCATTGGCTTTGGCGTTGCACTGATCAAGAGGGTACCGACAGCTATGTTCTCTTTGGTTCGAATACGACCTATGTTTGAACAGCAAGCCCCCAAATGACCTTGAGAGGTTTTTAACGACCCTGATTTGAATACGATCCAAGTCGGACCCAAAAGGGGTTAAGCTATGATTCGAATACGATCAAGAAGCCCCCTAGTGAGTTTGGCTTTGAGCCGATCAAGAGGGTTACGATAGCTATGTTCTCTTTGGTTGGAATACGACCTATGTTTGAACAGGAAGCCCCCAAGTGATCATGAGATTTATAGCTAGATTCGAATATGATCATAAGCCGAACCAAAAAGGTTAAACTAGATTCAGATATGATCAGCTCCTTAATAGTCATGTAAATAGTGAAAATAGTAAAGATATATGATCTTTGAAGAGGAAAAAGGCAGAGGTCATGCTTTATTACTTATCATAATATATACAACGTCAAAGTATGTACATGACGAGAGCCGGTAGCTCAGGTGTAGTATGGCCGAAGCTGAGCAATGTTCCACGGCCGGCGGGTCTCCTCCTCCGACTTACATGAATCTTTGTGCTCTCGAACATCAATGAGGTAATATGACCCGTTGTTTAAATTCTTATTGACCCCAAAAGGTCCTTCCCAAGGCGGGGATAGTTTGTGTGCATCCGACAGATCCTGAATGAACTGGAGCACCAGGTCACCTTCTTGAAAGGTCCTGGACTTAACCCGACGGCTGTGATAACGGCGCAGGTCATGTTGATAAATTGCTGATCGAGCCGCCGCCAAGTCTCTGTCCTCATTTAACAAGTCAAGTGCATCCTGTTGGGCTTGTTCATTATTAGCTTCAACATAAGCCGCCACGCAAGGCGAGTCATGACGGATGTCACTGGGCAGCACCGCTTCCGCTCCATAAACCATGAAGAAAGGTGTATAACCTGTAGACCTATTAGGAGTGGTGTTGATACTCCACAGCACCGAGGGTAATTGCTCTACCCAACAACCTAGTGTCTGTTGTAAGGGAACCATAAGCCGGGGCTTGAGACCTTTTAAGATTTCCTAATTTGCTCTCTTAGCCTGACCATTAGATTGAGGGTGAGCTACGGAAGAAACATCAAGCCGGATATGCTCATGTTGACAGAACTCCTCCATAGCACCTTGGAACAAATTAGTGCCATTGTCAGTGATAATGCTGTGTGGAAAACCAAAGCAAAAAATCACCTTTTTCATGAACTGAACCGACGTGGCTGCATCACACTTACTCACTAGCTCTGTCTCAACCCATTTTGTGAATTTGTCAACTGCCACTAAAAGATGTGTCTTTTTATCCTTAGACCTTTTGAAAGGTCCAACCATGTCAAGCCCCCAAACCGCAAACGGCCAAGTGATTGGAATCATCCGCAACTCTTGAGCCGGCACATGCGCTCGTGAAAGTGCAACTATCCCTAGGTGGTTTTGGTAATTCCTAACAACATATAGCTCATTGAGCTAATGCTATTTCAAGATTAATATCTCAGGAAAGCTCAATGATTGGCATGGCATGGATGAGAAAAGTGGACCCCTCAAAATGCTAAGGACAAAAGGATTGGCTCAAGCTCAAAGCTCAAGACTCTACATTTTCTATTTTAGTGATCCAAGATCACATTGAGTTTATAGGAAAAGCCAATACTATCAAGGAGGGATGAGGTGTTGCTTAATGAGGCTCTTGCTCAGAATGCTTAGTGATATGCTCCAAAACCCTCAATTACTCTCTCACATCCACATATGACCTAAACCAAAAGTCAAACTCAGCCCCACCGATTCTTTCTATCCGGCGCCACCGAGTTCAGATGTCATAGCCACTGCCACAAATCCTAGGAAAATCGGTCTCACCGATTCCGACATGGGATTGTAATCTC
This sequence comes from Triticum aestivum, assembly GCF_018294505.1. NCBI lineage: Eukaryota > Viridiplantae > Streptophyta > Magnoliopsida > Poales > Poaceae > Triticum > Triticum aestivum. The sequence continues at coordinate 553,863,048 of NC_057800.1, read as the reverse complement.
TCTGTTTCCCTTCGTAATGTTTTGGTCCCACCGAGATGAGCGATCGGTCCCATAGAGATTGTAATGTAAACTCTCTGTTTCCCTTTTGTAACATTTCGGTCTCACCGAAATGAGGGAATCGGTCCCACCGAGTTTACCTGACCAACTCTCTGGTTAGCTTATTACCAAAATTGGTCTCGCCGAGTTTGTGTAATCGGTCTCACCGAGATTACGTTATGCCCTAACCCTAACCATATCGGTCCTACCGAGTTGCATGTCGGTCCCACCGAAACTCCTAACGGTCACTAGCTTTGCTAAATTGGTCCGACCGAGTTTATCAATTCGGTCCCACCGAGATTGGCAAGTAGTGTGTAACGGTTAGATTTTGTGTGGAGGCTATATATACCCCTCCACCACCTCTTCATTTGAGGAGAGAGCCATCAGAACAAACCTACACTTCCAACTTACTTTTTCTAAGAGAGATAACCACCTACACTTGTGTTGAGGCCAAGATATTCCATTCTTACCATATGAATCTTGATCTCTAGCCTTCCCCAAGTTGCTTTCCACTCAAATCCTCTTTCCACCAAATCCATATCCTGTGAGAGAGAGTTGAGTGTTGGGGAGACTATCATTTGAAGCACAAGAGCAAGGAGTTCATCATCAACACACCATTTGTTACTTCTTGGAGAGTGGTGTCTCCTAGATTGGCTAGGTGTCACTTGGGAGCGTCCGACAAGATTGTGGAGTTGAACCAAGGAGTTTGTAAGGGCAAGGAGATCGCCTACTTCATGAAGATCTACCTCTAGTGAGGCAAGTCCTTCGTGGGCGACGGCCATGGTGGGATAGACAAGGTTGCTTCTTCGTGGACCCTTCGTGGGTGGAGCCCTCCATGGACTCGCGCAGCCATTACCCTTCGTGGGTTGAAGTCTCCATCAACGTGGATGTATGATAGCACCACCTATCAGAACCACGACAAAAACATCCATGTCTCCTATTGCGTTTGAATCTTCCAAACCCCTCCCCTTTACATTCTTGCAAGTTGCATGCTTTACTTTCACTGCTCATATACTCTTTGTATGCTTGCTTGAATTGTGTTAAGATTGCTTGACTTGTCCAAAGTTGCTAAAATCTGCCAAGAACTAAAATTGGGAAAAGGACAAGTTTTTATTTGGTCAAGTAGTCTAATACCCCCCCCCCCTCTAGACATACTCTCGATCCTACAAGTGGTATCAGAGCTTTGGTCTCCATTTGCTTTGATTTCCATAGCTTTTGGTTGTCATAGCCTTGGTTTCACAACCTACGAGAGTATGGCGTCTAGCGAGGGAAATTACCACCATAGAGGTCCTTACTTTGATGGTACTAATTTTGCTAGTTGGAAGCCTAAGATGAAAATGCATATTCTTGGACATAACCATGGGCTATTGTGTGTATTGGCTTGCAAGGTGAATTCTTTGATGGGAGAGAACCGAACCGTGAAGCTACCGCGGAAGAGTTGAAGATGCTGCAGTACAATTCTCAAGCTTGTGATATCCTCTTCAACGGATTGTGCCCCGAAGAATTCAACAAAATCAGCCGTCTTGAGAATGCAAAGGAAATTTGGGATACTTTATTGATATGCACGAAGGTAACGACTCCGTCAAGGAATCCAAGTTGGATGTGCTTCAAAGTCAGCTTGACAAGTTCAAAATGAAGGATGGTGAAGGTGTCGCTGAAATGTACTCTAGGCTTGCTCTTATCACAAACGAGATCGCCGGCTTAGGAAGTGAAGAGATGACCGACAAATTCATCATCAGGAAGATCCTAAGAGCTTTGGACGGAAAATATGATACCGTATGCACATTGATCCAAATGATGCCCAATTACAAAGATCTCAAGCCAACAAAAGTCATTAGAAGAATTGTTGCTCATGAGATGTCACTCAAGGATAAGGAGGAGCTCCATAACAAGTCAAGTGGTGCTTACAAAGCCTCATGCGAAGCTCCCACATCATCAAGTGAGAAACAAACCTTCAATGAAGAATTGAGCCTAATGGTGAAGAACTTCAACAAGTTCTACAAGAGTATAAGCAAAGAGAGAAGTTCCAAGTCAAGGTCCTACAATGACAAAAGATCTTCTAGTCGAGAGCGAAATTGCTACAATTGTGGAAGACTCAGACACTATTCCAATGAGTGTACGGCGCCCTACAAAAGAAGAGAATATTCTCCAAAAAGAAGAAGTAGAAGAGAAGAATCACCATCAAGAGAGAGAAGGAGTAGAGATGATCGTTATGAACGAAGAACATCCTGGAGAAGCAAGGATTCGGAAAGGAAGGACAAGTCATCAAGGAGCTACACAAAACAACGACATCAAGCTCATGTTGGTGAATGGGTATCCGGCTCCGACTCCGACAATCACTCCGAGACAAGCTATCACTCCGACTCCGAATATACTCAAGATGAAGGTGTTGCCGGTCTAGCACTTGTGTCAACCAACTCCTACGACATATTTGATTCACCAAATGAAGGACTTGGAAGATGCTTCATGGCTAAAGGCCCAAAGGTATCACACCCCGAGTATGTTGATTTCAATATTGATGAAGATGACTTGTTAGGTGATGATGATTTACTTGTTGACAACTCTAGTGATGAATACTATGATGAAACGTCAATTAATCATGCTAATCAAGATAAAACGAATGACAATGATAAGGAGAAGATTGAGTTTCTAACTAAATAACTAAACACTCTTAAGTTAGCTCATGAAACTATCTCAGGAGATCATCGAGAACTTTTAAGGGCTCATGAGGAATTACGTTTTGAAAAGCTCAATCGTGAGCAAGAGCATGAGTTCTTAAAAACAATCAATGATGATCTTCGCAAGAAAAATTCTTCTTACATTGACAAGCGTTTACTCTTATCCACTTACATGCCTCAAGTCAAGTCTAGTAACAAGAACAAGAAAGATTCTTCCTCTAGTAGTGACAATAATCATGTTAAATCCAATGTTGTTGCTTCTAGTAGTTCTCTTGATTCCACTAATGGTTCTCTTAGCCAAGTTACACTTGAGCAAGAAAATAGCTTATTGAAGGGAATTATAGAGAAAGGTGTTTACAAGAGCCTTGCTGCAAGTAAGCAATTCGAGGAAATTGTACGCAAGCAAAGAAGGCACCGGAAGAACCAAGATGTTGGTTTTGAACGAAAGTTCAATGCCAATGGAGTTGAGTGGGAAGAAGATCAATACCCCAAGACGAAGTTTGTTCCTCAACAAGAGAAGTATGATCCTACTTCCTTCAAAGGGACACAAGCTTGATCTTGCACCAAAGACCACAAGCAAAAAGGCAAGGATAAGCTTCAAGAGGAAATTGATGCATTTGAAGAAGCACCAAGGCCTTGGTCAAGTGGGTTACCAAGACTACATCAAGTTCTACTTCATCAAGTATGACTACAACTCCAAGGATTCCCATCAAGATGATGTGGATCCCTAATAAGAAGAACTAGAGATTCCTGAGGGTGACTCCGCCAACATACTTCACTCTTATCATTTTGGCAAGAACAAGTGCAATCAACTTCCACATGTTGCACTAGTTCAAGGGGTCACAAACCCTCTTGTTGGTAAGACAGTGGACAAGGTAACCTAATGCTTTCATAGACATCATATTGTGTGTGCATCACTCTATGTCTATGGATATCCTTGTTTGTTCCTTGTGGGACTAACCCGTGTAGGTATTGAAAGTGCAACTCACTCCAAAGGATTGCTCCAAATGATCTACATCAACATTGAGCATCCACATCTTCAACACCTACATGAAGTCATCATCTACAAAACCCATGGTTAGTTCATCCCTCTTAGGGGGGATCTCACATCTAGGGGGAGCTTTAATCTAAGAATTAAGCTAAAGCAACTCTAATTGTGTGAACACAACAACGCTTTATGTAAAAGTGGTAACCCCACTTGTGCTTAAACGATGAGTATGACCTATGATCAAATGTTCTCATTTGACTCCTAAGTCAATATACTCATATATAGATGACTTAGTCATCGCCAATTGCTTGATAGATGCTAGAATTGGTTGTGCATGCTTTGCCACATATTTCATTTGCCATTTTATTGTGTGAGCATGTTGGTTGTATAATTTACTCATTCAAGGACATCCACTTGTTGTTTTGATTGTTTGGTTCCTTTTTCTTTTGCCAAGTGGATGGACAAGAATGCCTAAGAACCTTCTCTAGCTATCTATGCTTTTCTCATCTCAAAGTCTATTCATGCTGCATCACAAAGTTTGATCAAGTCAGATTTGAACCACTCTGTGTGAGGAGCACTCAGAGTCCTCGGTTTGTCATAGACTTAAAATTCCAAGACTTCTTTGTGCGTTTCGGTCTGACCGATTCATCCATTTTCGTCATACCGAGATCACTAAGTCAATCTAGGTTTTCAATCTCAGTGCAACCAATTTGAACTTTTCGGTCACACCGAGTTGCAGTAACTACTTGTAGTTATGCATCTCGGTGCCACCGAGTCGTTCCACTCGGTCACACCGACAGGGTCAGGCTATATATATCCCCGGGCCAAAATTTGGAAAAATTTCCGAACCCCTTCACCCGCGCTCAGCCTGCTCTGCCTCCCTGGGTCTCCGGATCATCCTCCTCATCGCCAGCTCCGGATCGTCCTCCTCATCGCCAGATGCCTCCCGCCGCTGGTCTCCGCCGCCGTCAACGGAAATCGTCTCTATCGTTGCCGCCGTAGCAGGTCCGTCGCCGCACTTAGGGTATGGACTTGATCCTTGTGCTAATCCCCTTCCGATTCCTAGCACATTGTTTTGCCATGTATCTTGCCACGATCAAGATCACTCTATCCAACGAAATCACTCCGTAGTTTAGTTGTTGATTCAAAATTTAGGGTTAGGTTTTCGCCAAAATCATCTTGGACCAACCGAGTTGTTGAAATTGGTTCCACCGATTTGGCTAAGGCCATTGCACATGTGATTCTCGATCTGACCGAGAATTGCAATCGGTGATACCGAGTTCAATACTTTGTGAAACCCTAGCAGTCTTGGTGCCACCGAACTGTGACTCAGTCTGACCGAGTTCACTAGTTTAGGTTCCAAAAGCTACTTCGGTATCACCGAGTTTTCAAATCGGTAGATCCGAAATGCTTTCTGTGGAAAACTAAAACTAAGTGTTTGACTCATTATTTTGCAAAAACCTCTGTACTTTGTGATGCTCATCCAATCTACCTCATCTATAATCTATTCACAGGGTCTGCTGTCAGTGTTTGCATCATGTCAGATCAGAGTGACAGTCAGAACAAGTCTGAGGAGCAAGTTAACATGAGTGAGGGCACTAGTCCCTTTAGCAGCTTTGATGAGGGAAGGAGGAGTACACCCAGCAACTTGCCTAAGGCAGCCACCAGGACCAGAAAGAAGAGAACCTCAGATTCTGAGGATGAGGACTATGTGGCTGTTGAGGAAGAGGCCACCTCAAAGAGGAAAGTTCTGAAAAAGGAATATGGCACAGCTGCTGCCACTAAGCCAGGAATGAAGCAAAAGGTTCCTGCCAAGAGAGTTCCCATGTCAAAAGCCAGAACATCCACTCAAGAGACTTTGGGATCTGCACCCAAAGAACAGGTTGTGGCAGAGAAGAAAAGGAAGAAAAGGGTCAAGAAGACCACTGCCAGAGTGCTTGGCAGATCTTCAACAATGAGAGATTCTGAAGAAGAGGAAGAGGAAGAGGATGCAGCACCAGCACCCAAAGCTCAAAAGCTTATGGGAGATGCTATAAGGGCAGGGGCTGCTCCATCTAAGCCCAAAACTGCTCCTAAGACTGCTGCTCCAGCTCCAAAGCCAAAACCCAAGAGTAGCACCAGGAACATCCCTGCTGAGGAGAAGAACAAGGCCCCAGTGCCTCAAGCTGCTAAAGAAGAAGATGATTCTGTTGTTTTGAGGAAGTTGAAGCCCAAAATTCCAGATCACAATGATGCTCACCCAGTTGCAAAGAACATGAAAATCAGGAAGGATTCAGGATTAAGGCTATGGAGAGAGTCTGATCCATATGCCACCAGGAGAAGGACAGTTGTGGACTACAGGTTCCATACAAAGGAACAGCAGGACTTCTATGAGACTATTTTACTTGACAAGAAGCCCATAGTGTGTGACATGAGATGGGTTGATTGGAAATTCATTGAGGAAAATGAGGATCACTTCCATGGTGTATATGACCGCTTCAAGGCATGTGGAGTCGATGAGTTTGTGGCTCAGAAGCTCACAAAGTGGAATGTTGAGCTTATTATGCAGTTCTACTCCACAGCTCATTTCTACCGAGATGGAAGGATTGTCTGGATGTCTGAAGGTACTAGGTACCAGTCAACGGTTGAAGAATGGGAAAAATTGATCAATGCTCCTGAGGAAAATGAAGATGACTTGGATGTATATGCCAAGAAGAAGAAGGATCACAACACCATGGCACATATGTACAAAGAGATCCCAGATGCTGCTCTTGAGACACACAAGTTTGGATCAGTACATTACCTTCTGCCAGGTTTGCCAACAATCAACTGGATCCTCAGGCACACTCTATTGCCAAAGTTAGGTGATCACAAGATGATCAGAGGCCATGCAATTAACCTGCTTCACATATTTGATGTGCCTCAAAAGTTCAAAGTCATGAGCCTAATTGTGGAAACCATTAAGAGAACAGCTGCAGATCAGAAGAGAAGTTGTGGGTATGCCCCACAGATCCAGGAGCTAATCAACTCCAAGATGGGCACTGGCACATATCTCTTAGACAAGGAATACATGCCCATCTACCCAGACTTTGAGGACAACACTGTGGTGATGGATGAGAATGAACCATCTTCTGTGCAAGCACAAGAAAAGAGGGAGAAGGCAAGGACTGAAAAGGCTGCAAAGATGCCAACCATTGTTGAGGCATCTCAGTATCTTCTGAAGAGCAAGCAAGATCAACTTGGTACTTGATTGCCTCCACTCTGAGGATTGAGAAGGGATTGGCCACCTTGACTCAAAACCAGGAGAGCTTGGAGAGGATCATGGAGTAGAAGTTCTATGATTTAGATGTGAAGGTCACTGAGATCCTGTCAGTTGTTGAGCAACTTCAAGATGGAGTGTAGGAGAAGAAGGGCAAGTCTACCACTGATGCTTTTGCTAGAGTGCCCAGAGGACAGAGATCTGCTGCAGTGCCTGTTACAGACACCAAAGCAACTTCATCTACACAAGCTACAGCTTCAGTGCCACCAGCTCCACCACCCACTCCACCAGCTCCATCTACGTCAACCGATGCCTTCGTCCTTGGAGTTTTATCTACACCACCACCTGAAGACCAAGCCTAAGAGTCGATCTAGCACTATGCATTTTTATCAACTTTTTGGTAACTTGTTGCCAAAGGGGGAGAAAATGTATAGATCATAGGCTTCAAGAGAGAGTGTTGCTTTTTATTCTCTCTTATTGTTTGGTGGTTGAACTTTGTTTATTTGCTTGTTTGAGATACTTCATGCTTGTGTGTGATACTTGGATGATCATGTGTTTTATCATATGCTACCTTAATGCTTGTTGGATAACATTATCTTTTTATATCCCCATATGATTATTCAATTTGCTTGGTGATGAGTGCATGTATTTAATTATTATCATTTTGAGCGCTCCACCAAGATGTATGTGACGTGGAAGAGTAACCCTTGTTCCTAACTCATTGTGCATTTGCAGTCCAAAGCAAATCTTAATCTATGCACAAATTTAGGGGGAGCTCTTGCTTTTCACATACTTATCAAAGCGACAATGTTTTTCACTCTTATTATCATTTATCGAAGCTTTGATCTATATGTTGTCATCAATTACCAAAAAGGGGGAGATTGAAAGTGCAACTATCCCTAGGTGGTTTTGGTAATTCCTAACAACATATAGCTCATTGAGCTAATGCTATTTCAAGATTAATATCTCAGGAAAGCTCAATGATTGGCATGGCATGGATGAGAAAAGTGGACCCCTCAAAATGCTAAGGACAAAAGGATTGGCTCAAGCTCAAAGCTCAAGACTCTACATTTTCTATTTTAGTGATCCAAGATCACATTGAGTCTATAGGAAAAGCCAATACTATCAAGGAGGGATGAGGTGTTGCTTAATGAGGCTCTTGCTCAAAATGCTTAGTGATATGCTCCAAAACCCTCAATTACTCTCTCACATCCACATATGACCTAAACCAAAAGTCAAACTCGGCCCCACCGATTCTTTCTATCCGGCGCCACCGAGTTCAGATGTCATAGCCACTGCCACAAACCCTAGGAAAATCGGTCTCGCCGATACTAAGATGGGATTGTAATCTCTCTGTTTCCCTTCATAACGTTTCGGTCCCACCGAGATGAGTGATCGGTCCCACCGAGATTGCAATGTAAACTCTCTGTTTCCCTTTTGTAACATTTTGGTCTCACCGAAATGAGCGAATCGGTCCCACCGAGTTTACCTAACCAACTCTCTGGTTAGCTTATTACCAAAATCGGTCTCACCGAGTTTGTGTAATCACTACAAAAAAAGACACATTCGTGACATTTTAGGCCGAACAAAATAAATTCGGTCATACATATGACACTTCTATGATGATAATTGTGACAAAACCCGGTATCGTCATAGATGTGGTGGGATCCTACTTCTATGACAAACAATCATGACAGAAAATGGGCTTTTCGTCCTGGGCAGGCCGGAGACGCAGCTGCATGACATTCTTTGGGCCATCCATGACCCAAAAAACCGTGGTATAAGCGAGGGCGAGGAAAATTTCGGGGAGTTCCGGTTACGGTGGGAGGTCGGGGGCCGAGCGATGCACGTTTCTCTCGTACACGTATGCGCGTGTGTGCAAGGCATTGGCTCTAACTAAACCCGAGCGAGGCATTGGGCTCTAACTAAACCCGAGCAATTGCACTGCAGGCTACGCGTTACTGAACCCGAGCGATCGATCGATGGCTATTAAATGAACCCGACCGAGCGATTCCTTTGCTACTGCTGCTAACTGAAGCCGATCGATTGGATGAACAATGAGCGTTGCGGCGGGGGGGAGGGGTTGGATGAACAGTGAGCGGTGGCGTTGCCTCTGGATGAACAGGACCCCGTGGTGTGGTGGAGGGCTGGATGAACAGTAGAAGGTGGAGGGGTGCCCATGTAGGGGTGGTTGAACAGGACCCCGTGGTGTGGAGGGCTGGATGAACAGTAGATGGTGGAGGGGTGGTTGAACAGGACCCCGTGGTGTGGAGGGCTGGATGAACAGTAGATGGTGGAGGGGTGGTTGAACAGTAGCTGGTGGAGTAGCGCGCGGTGGAGGCTGGATGAACAGGAGCCCGTGGAGGCTGGAGGAGGTCGACGGTGGAGATGAACAGTATCCCGTGGAGTCCCGTTTTGCGGTACGCTACACCCCTCCCGATGAACAGGACCCCCGTTTCGACCATAGGAGGTCCGTTTTGTCCGTTTTGCGGTATGCCACACCCCTCCCGATCAACAGGACCCCCGTTTCGACCGTAGGAGGTCCGTTTTCTCCATTTTGCTGTACGCCACACCCCTCCCGATCAACAGGACCCCCATTTCGACCGTAGAAGGTATGTTTCCTCCGTTCTGCAATACGCCAGGCCTCATTTCCATCGCATGTTCCGTCCAAGCTCTCCCGATGAACACGACCACGCATTCCGCCCAGCCGGTTGGCTCCCACGCATTTTGTTGCCTCCCGATGAACATGACGCATTCCGTTGCCTCCCCATGAACACGACGCATTCCGTTGCCTCCCCATGAACACGACGCATTCCGTTGCCTCCCCATGAACACGACGACGACGATGTTTCTCCGTTCCGCCCCAGCCATGTACACGAGCCCTGGCCATACGTATGCGCGAGTAGGCGTTCGAGACCTTGCCCATATGTACACATACATGGCCGTATTTTCTTTCTTGCACTCTGGCCGTTGTACGTACGTGTACATGCTACGTGTGCGCCTCTACTACGACACGTGTGTGCCTCTACTACAACACGTGCGCGCCTCTACATCAACCAGTATGTACGTACACGTTCGCGACCAGAATGACAACGCTACGTACGCTTCGACCAGGTGGGTCCCGACTGTCAGACACTTCCTTGCCTGCGAAGATGTAGCTGGTGGGTCCCAGCAGTCAGGGGGGCGAATTGTTTTGTTTTTTTTTCCTGGATGCACTTCCTTGCGTGTGAAGGTCTAGCTGTTGGGTCCCAGCAGTCAGGGGGCGAATCATTTTTTTTGCCCGAACGCACTTCCTTGCGTGCGAAGGTGTAGCTGGTGGGTCCCAACAGTCGGGGGGCGAATCATTTTTTTTGGACTCACTTCCTTGCGTGTGAAGATGTAGCTAGTGGGTCCCAGCAGTCAGGGGGCGAATCATTTTTTCGGACGCACTTCCTTGCGTGCGAAGATGTAGCTCGTGGGTCCCAGCAGTCAGGGGGCGAATCATTTTTCACGAAATATGGTGGCCCGTTCGGTGGGTCCCTGCTGTCAGGTGGAGGAATAATTATTTTGTGCGTAATAAGGAGCCACTTCCTTGCGGCTATCATGGACCCAGCTGTCAGCCTCTCCACGTACATTCCACGTCCGATGGAAGTAGCTCCTTGACCATGTTGACCACGCCGCGCCGAGAGCACCAGGGCGGTGGACAACGGCGAGGCCTAGGAACGGGACGACACGGAGCCGGGGAAGATGCGGCAGTGGATGCACACGCGGAGAGGAGTATGAGGGTTCACTGGTTCGGCTGTGCTGCCGTCGCCGCAGAATAACAGGGGGTGTGGGTGAGTGGAGGGATGGCCTGGCCACCCGTGGGAGTAGTAGGGGGCGGTGAGGCCTCCGCGGCAACACAGCCGGCCACGGGAGGCAGGAGCAGGCCGCACGACCGGCGCTGCTTTGGGCGGCTGGAGCAAAAGAAGACCAGAGGTTGAAGAAGCACGACGGCCGTTGGATGGACATCGTATGGTCACTGCAGCTAGAATCGTTTATATTGACTAAGTTGACAAAGCCATTGGTACGTCAACTTAGTAGGCCCACAGGTCAGCTTTCGAAATGGTGCGCCCCAGATGTTAGGGGGAGGAATCATTTTTTGGGCGGGTGAAGCTAGAATATCCGGGATTAAAGAAGAAGCACGGCATCCGTTGGATGGACATCCAACAACCACTGCTACTAGAACCGTGTGTTGACTATAACGCGTCAACTCTGTTTTTTTAGGGGGGGCGTCAACTTAGTAAGGCCAGAAGTGTGTGGCAGAGAACTTATAGCCCATTTGAGATTTGTAAGAATGTGTAGCCCATTTTTTAATTCTAATGGAATTTACTACAGCCCATTTAGAGTTTGTTAAAAGTACAGCCCATTTCAACCAACCGTTCAAAACAGAATTCAATAAAATTTCCCACATTTTTTCATGGGATCCGAAATATTTTTATCCCGAAATTTCTAGTCAGATTAAATACAATTTCAATATAAATTTATATTACGTAAAAATCCAACGAAACATTGCGCTCGCAACAATTAATGAAATTAAAATTTTCAATATCCAAAAATAATATTTTATAAAGTAATCACATTTTTGGTGCATTTTTATAGTTATTGCCCAGTTTTTATAATTACATCCCATTTATTATTTCTTAAAGCCCATTTTCTTGTTAAGCCTAATGCATCCCTCCTAGGAAAGATTTGCAGCCCAGCGGGGCGGAGAATAAAAACTTGACCTTGCCTTGGTATTCCTCAAAAAAGTATAGCTGGGCTAGCCATTTTCAGCTTGAAAAAAATTAATATCTGGGCTAGATATCTGGCCTGGGCTAGACGGGCCACAGCCCGCCCAGTTAATACCTGCAGCGATGTTTTCGTTGTTGTTCAAAGGAGAAAAATTAATATCTGGGCTAAACATCGAAAAACTCTGAAGTGCTCACACCTCAAAAACACAAATACTGCTTGAGCTGCTTGGTCCCAGCTATCAGCCGCTTCTTGTGCAATTCTCTCATTTATTGACTACTCCCGCCTTTCCGGTTTATAAGGCTAGCCATAGTGGAGGTAACTTAGGTAGTAACTTAACACATCCCAAGACAAATTTGCTTATGTGGAAAGTATTTAATGAGGAGAGAGATGCTTGGAGTAACATAATATGTTACTATAACATAGCGCTTCCCGAGATAAAATGAGTCTATAAGGCAATAAATGAAACAAACTATGACACTACTACTAAGATACTTTGCACTATGGGGGTAGTAACTTAGACTAGTGTCATGCATATGACACTAGTCTAAGTTACTCCCCACTATGACCAGCCTAAGGCTCAATTCAAAAATCGTGCATGCATTGGTCAGTTTTCTCTTAATACTTGCATGCAATGATTTAATGCACCTTGAAGTCTGAACATGTGATGGGGAACAACCAAATTGAGCCTTATAAAATGGAAAAACTAAAATTTTGAGATAAGTCCTATAAACCAGAAAGGAGGGAGTACTACATAGGTTGACAGTGGTGTGGGACTGTGATGTCAGGAAACCAGGAGGAAGCAAAATAAATTATAGTTATATATACATATATAATAAGGAGGCACTTGCGTACGTGAGGCTATGGACCTGGTGGGTCCCCATTGTCATCCTCTCCAAGTAAAGTCATCTCCTCGCCCGCGCGCGCTTTCCGCCCGAAACAGTCAGCGCCGCCCTCCCCGCTTCCCGGTGCAGGCGATTGCTCCGCCTTCAAACGACACAAGTGTTGTCCGTCCGTCCATCTGCCGCCCACATTAATGATACGCGGTTGTCGAGGCGGCTACTCTGGCGCCACACATCTGTCCCTCCGCCCACCCACCATTGCTATATAAACTGTTGCGCCAGCCATAGCTGCAGTCATCCGCATCCGTTCCCTTTCTCCCGTCCGCACCACTACTGCCCACCATGGCTTCCTTGCGCTCCAGCGCTCTTCGGGACTGATAACCCACAAGTATAGGGGATCGCAACAGTTTTTGATAAGTAAGAGTGTCGAACCCAACGAGGAGCTAAAGGTAGAACAAATATTCCCTCAAGTTCTATCGACCACCGATACAACTCTACGCACGCTTGATGTTTGCTTTACCTAGAACAAGTATGAAACTAGAAGTACTTTGTAGGTGTTGTTGGATAGGTATGCAAGAAAGTAAAGAGCATGTAAATAAAAGCTAGGGGCTGTTTAGATAAAGACACAACTAAATTAGTTTTAGTAAAGAGCTTTTGTCAACAAGAAAGTTATTTGTCCCTAGGCAATCGATAACTAGACCGGTAATCATTATTGCAATTTTATTTGAGGGAGAGGCATAAGCTAACATACTTTCTTTACTTGGATCATATGCACTTATGATTGGAACTCTAGCAAGCATCCGCAACTACTAAAGATTCATTAAGGTAAAACCCAACCATAGCATTAAAGCATCAAGTCCCCTTTATCCCATACGCAAACAACCTACTTACTTGGGTCTGTGCTTCTGTCACTCACGCCGCCCACCATAAGCAAATCATAAGCATATTGCAAACCCTACAGCTGCAATCCCTCACGTTTGCGTGACACGGAGAGCACCATAGGACAACACCAATAATAAAACATACAACTCAAACCAATCACGATCATCAAATAGCCATTAGGACAAAACAGATCTACTCAAACATCATAGGATAGCCATACATCATTGGGAAATAATATATAGCATTGAGCACCATGTTTAAGTAGAGATTACAGCGGGTAAGAGAGAGGTTACACTGCTGCATAGAGGGGGGAAGAGTTGGTGATGATGGCGGTGAAGTTGTTGGTGAAGATGACGGTGATGATGATGGCCCCCGGTGGCACTCCGGCGCCACCGGAGGCAAGGGAGAGAGGGCCCCCCTTCTTCTTATTCTTCCTTGACCTCGTCCCTAGATGGGAGAAGGTTTTCCCCTCTGTTCATTGGCCTCCATGGCATGGGAGGGGCGAGAGCCCCTTCGAGATTGGATCTATCTCTCTGTCTCTCTCTGTTTCTGCGTTCTCAGATTCTTCCCTTTCACCATTTCTTATATTCCCGGAGATCCGTAACTCCGATTGGGCTGAAATTTTGACACGATCTCTATCCGGAAATTAGCTTTCTTGCGGCGAAAGAAGGGCATCAACCGCCTTACGGGGTGGCCACGAGGGTCAGGGGCGCGCCTAACACCCTGGGGCGCGCCCCCTCGTGCCCCCCTCAGGCACCGTCTCGCGATGATTCCACTTTCCAAAATTCATAAATATTCCAAAATAAATCTTCGTCGGTTTTTATTCCGTTTGGACTCCGTTTGGTATGGGTTTTCTGCGAAACAAAAAACATGTAACGAACAGGAACTGGCACTAGGCACTGGATCAATATGTTAGTCCTAAAAATAATATAAAAATTTGCCAAAAAGTATATGAAAGTTGAATAATATTGGCATGGAACAATCAAAAATTATAGATACGATGGAGACGTATCAGCATCCCCAAGCTTAATTCCGGCTCGTCCTCGAGTAGGTAAATGATAAAAAAGATAATTTTTGATGTGGAATGCTACCTAGAATAATCTTGATCATATGTATAATCATGGCATGAATATTAAGACACGAGTGATTCAAAGCAATAGTCTATCCTTTGACATAAAAATAATAATACTTCAAGCATACCAACCAAGCAATTATGTCTTATTGAAATAACTTAGCCAAAGAAAGGTCATCCCTACAAAATCATATAGTCTGGCTATGATCCATCTTCACCACACAAAGCATTCACATCATGCACAACCCCGATGACAAGCCAAGCAATTGTTTCATACTTTTGATGTTCTCAAACCTTTTCAACTTTCACGCAATCCATGAGCGTGAGCCATGGACATAGGACTATAGGTGGAATAGAATATGATGGTGGGGGTTATGTGGAGAAGACAAAAAAGGAGAAAGTCTCACATCAACTAGGCGTATCAACGGGCTATGGAGATGTCCATTAATAGATATCAATGTGAGGAGTAGGGATTGCCATGCAACGGATGCACTAGAGCTATAAGTATATGAAATCTCAAACTGAAACTAAGTGGGTGTGCATCCAACTTGCTTGCTCATGAAGACCTAGGGCATTTGAGGAAGCCCATCGTTGGAATATACAAGCCAAGTTCTATAATGAAAATTCCCACTAGTATATGAAAGAGATAACTCAAGAGACTCTCTATATGAAGAACATGGTGCTACTTTGAAGCACAAGTGTGGTAAAAGGATAGTACCATTGCCCCTTTTTCTTTTTCCTTTTTTTTGCGGGCTTCTTTGCCCCCCCCCCTTTTTATTTAGGCTTCTTTGGCCTCTCTCTTTTTTGGGCAATGCTCTAATAATGATGATCATCACACTTTTATTTACTTATAACTCAATATTACAACTCGATATCTAGAACAAAGATATGACTCTATATGAATGCCTCTGGCGGTGTACCGGGATGTGCAATGATCTACCGTAGCAATGACATCAAAAACGGACAAGCCATGAAAACATCATGCTAGCTATCTTATGATCATGCAACGCAATATGACAATGAATGCTCAAGTCATGTATATGATGATGATGAGAGTTGCATGGCAATATATCTCGGAATGGCTATGGAAATGCCATGATAGGTAGGTATGGTGGCTGTTTTGAGGAAAGTATATGGTGGGTTTATGGTACCGGCGAAAGTTGCGCGGTACTAGAGAGGCTAGCAATGGTGGGAGGGTGAGAGTGTGTATAATCCATGGACTCAACATTAGTCATAAAGAACTCACATACTTATTGCAAAAATCTATTAGTCATCAAAACAAAGTACTACGCGCATGCTCCTAGGGGGATAGATTGGTAGGAAAAGACCATCGCTCATCCCCGACCGCCACTCATAAGGAAGACAATCAATAAATAAATCATGCTCCGACTTCGTTACATAACGGCTCACCATACGTGCATGCTACGGGAATCAAAAACATCAACACAAGTATTTCTACAATCCACAACTACCCACTAGCATGACTCTAATATCACCATCTTTATATCGCAAAATTATTGCAAGGAATCAAACATATCATATTCAGTGATCTACAAGTTTATGTAGGATTTTATGACTAACCATGTGAATGACCAGTTCCTGTCATCTCTCTAAATAGATATAAGTGAAGCACGAGAGTTTAATTCTTTATACAAAATATATGCCCGTGGTCTAACAAATATAAGTGAAGCAAAAGAGCATTCTACAAATGGCGGTTGTCTAAGTGAAGGGAAATAGGCAATCAAAACTTCAAATGATATAAGTGAAGCACATGAAGCATTCTATAAAGCCATACTCAAAAGATATAAGTGAAGTGCAATGAGCATTCTATAAATCAACCAAGGACTATCTCAAGAATGGTGCATTGAAAGAAAAATAAAAACCTAAATGCAAAAGACGCTCCAAGACTTGCACATATCGCATGAACGAAACGAATCCGAAAACATACCGATACTTGTTGAAGAAAGAGGGGATGCCTCCCCAGCATCCCCAAGCTTAGACGCTTGAGTCTCCTTGAATATTTACTTGGGGTGCCTTGGGCATCCCCAAGCTTGAGATCTTGCCTCTCTTCCTTCTTCTCGCATCGAAACCTTCTCGATCATCGAACACTTCATCCACACAAAACTTCAACAGAAAACTCGGTAAGATCCGTTAGTATAATAAAGCAAATCACTACTCTAAGTACTGTTGCAAACCAATTCATATTTTTTTTTCATTGTGTCTACTGGAATATAACTTTTTCACGGGTTAATCCACTGATATAAATTGATAGGTTCATCAAAACAAGCAAACTATGCATCAAAAACAGAATCTGTCTAAAACAGAACAGTCTGTAATAATCTGAACATTCACCATACTTATGATACTTTAAAAATTCTACCAAAATTAGTAAAAATAAAGAATTTGTATATGAAGACATTGCAAAAAGAATCAGAACCATTTGACGTTCCAGCTAAAAATGTAAAATCGCGCACTACAGCCAAAGTTTCTGTCCTGCACCGTACAAACCATCAAGCAAATGTAAACATCCTAAAGGCAAACCTTGGCGCATTATTTTTATAATACAATGGAATTTACAAGGGGATAATTATTTTTTTTGAAAGGTTTCTGTAATTAAGATTCACAAAGTACCCATGGGCATGAACAAAGTTCAAGGACGTCCCCCACTTTCACAATGCTCGTCTCTCTCACTTTCACTTGTCTTTTAGAAAAAGTTTTGGGTTCCCCTCTTTATTTTTGTTGTTTTTAAACTATATGAAAGCACTCAACAGAAATAAATGACTCTCTAAAACTTCCAGGTTGTCTCCCTGGCAGCGCTTTCTTAAAGCCATTAAGCTAGGCATATAGTGCTCAAGTAGTGAATCCACCCGGATCCCAAGGTATATCAAAGCCAATTTTAATTAACAATGATTTGTAATTTAGTGGTGAGCACAAGGTAACATATATCATGTAATGACGAAGTCTAACTCTCTTCCTATGCATCAACATGTCATAAAAGAACAATTCATGCACACATAGTAAAGGCCAATGCATAGTATAAACAGTTTCTTGCAATTCTATCATATTGGAAACATAGAGAGGTGGAGATATAGTTCCTCTCTCATAATAATTGCAAGTAGGAGCAGCAAGCACATGCATATTATACTCATCAAAATCATCATATGCATCGGTAAAAGGCAACCCATCAATGTAATCCTTAATAAGTGCAAACTTCTCCGATATACTGTAGTTTGGAGAATTCAAAAAGATAATAGGACTATCATGCGTGGGTGCAATAGCAACAATTTCATGTTTAACATAAGGAACTATAGAAAGTTCATCTCCATAAGCATAATTCATATTGGCATCTTGGCCACAAGCATAGCAAGAATCATCAAAAAGGGATATTTCAAGAGAATCAATGGGATCATAACAATCATCATAGCAATCATCCTTCGGTAAGCATGAAGGGGAATTAAGCAATGTATGAGTTGAAGAGTTAATCTCAGTAGAAGGTGGGAACGGGTGATCAATCCGCTCTTTCTCCTTTTGTTCTTCGCTCTCCTCATCATCTTTTTCATCCAATGAGCTCACAATTTCATCAATTTCTTCTTCCATAGACTCCTGCAAAATATTAGTCTCTTCTTGGACAGCGGAGACTTTCTTAATAAGCACATTAATTTCGTAATTGTATTCATAATTCTCATAACAATATTTCAGGATAGCTAAATTTTCAGGTCTATAAACAGCATCATCAAAATCTTCAAACTCTTTATAGATTCAATTTCATAAGAACCCTTAAAAGCAACAAATTCTTCTATTTGTTCCACATCATAGTAATCATATATACCATTAGCATAAGAAGCCAAGGTTTCATTATCACTAAATTCACATGAAAAGGGAAGGTGTGGAGCCTTCACCTTAGAGCAACAAGTATAATCATATCTCAAGCATAGTTGTCTAGCATACCACTTCAATATATGAATTTGATCCCATAATAGTTTCCCTTTTTGTGTCAAGCGGTAATCCCTAAAGTATTCATGTTGATCCAACGTTACTCCCGTTACATAATTGAATGGGGTTTTCTCAGGATTATTAAAGTAGTACATAATATCTTTCACATAACCAGCATCGAGGGTTTTAGGAGGTTCCCCATCTCCATGAGAAGCAAGTACACCTAATTTTTTTGGTATTTCGTGTTCCATATCCATAACTAAAGATAGAGAACAACTAAGAACAACAACTAAAAATTACTTAGTGATAAAGCAAACAAGCACACACGAGAATATTCACCCCACCCCATTGCTCCCCCGCAACGGCGCCAGAAAAAGGTCTTGATAACCCACAAGTATAGGGGATCGCAACAGTTTTTGATAAGTAAGAGTGTCGAACCCAACGAGGAGCTAAATGTAGAACAAATATTCCCTCAAGTTCTATCGACCACTGATACAACTCTACGCACGCTTGATGTTCGCTTTACCTAGAACAAGTATGAAACTAGAAGTACTTTGTAGGTGTTGTTGGATAGGTATGCAAGAAAGTAAAGAGCACGTAAATAAAATCTAGGGGATGTTTAGATAAAGACACAACTTAATTAGTTTTAGTAAAGAGCTTTTGTCAACAAGAAAGTTATTTGTCCCTAGGCAAACGATAACTAGACCGGTAATCATTATTGCAATTTTATTTGAGGGAGAGGCATAAGCTAACATACTTTCTTTACTTGGATCATATGCACTTATGATTGGAACTCTAGCAAGCATCCGCAACTACTAAAGATTCATTAAGGTAAAACCCAACCATAGCATTAAAGCATCAAGTCCCCTTTATCCCATATGCAAACAACCTACTTACTTGGGTTTGTGCTTCTGTCACTCACGCCACCCACCATAAGCAAATCATAAGCATATTGCAAACCCTACAGCGGCAATCCCTCACGTTTGCGTGACACGGAGAGCACCATAGGACAACACCAATAATAAAACATACAACTCAAACCAATCACGATCATCAAATAGCCATTAGGACAAAACAGATCTACTCAAACATCATAGGATAGCCATACATCATTGGGAAATAATATATAGCATTGAGCACCATGTTTAAGTAGAGATTACAGCGGGTAAGAGAGAGGTTACACCGCTGCATAGAGGGGGGGGAGTTGGTGATGATGGCGGTGAAGTTGCTGGTGAAGATGACGGTGATGATGATGGCCCCCGATGGCACTCCGGCGCCACCAGAAGCAAGGGGGAGAGGGCCCCCCTTCTTCTTCTTCTTCCTTGACCTCCTCCCTAGATGGGAGAAGGGTTTCCCCTCTGGTCCTTGGCCTCCATGGCATGGGAGGGGCGAGAGCCCCTCCGAGATTGGATCTATCTCTCTGTCTCTCTCGGTTTCTGCGTTCTCAGATTCTTCCCTTTCACCGTTTCTTATATTTCCGGAGATCCGTAACTCCGATCGGGCTGAAATTATGACACGGTCTATATCCAGAAATTAGCTTTCTTGCGGCAAAAGAAGGGCATCAACCGCCTTACGGGGTGGCCACGAGGGTCAGGGGCGCGCCTGACACCCTGGGGCGCGCCCCCTACCTCGTGCCCGCCTCGGGCACCGTCTCGCGATGATTCCACTTCCCAAAATTCATAAATATTCCAAAATAAATCTCCGTCAGTTTTTATTCCGTTTGGACTCCGTTTGGTATGGGTTTTCTGCGAAACAAAAAACATGCAACAAACAGGAACTGGCACTGGGCACTGGATCAATATGTTAGTCCCAAAAATAATATAAAAAGTTGCCAAAAAGTATATGAAAGTAGAATAATATTGGCATGGAACAATCAAAAATTATAGATACGACGGAGACGTATCAGGGACGGGCAGACGACAGACCACAAGGAGATGGCAGCCGGAGGACGACGACGTCCCAATGGAGAACATGGTAGTCGACGATCCGGCGCCAACCCCCTCCTTCGCTCCATCCTTGCCGATGCATTGCACCATGACCATCGGCAAGGCCCGTGCCCAATATATGGACAGGGTGAGGCAGATGCGTGAGGAGCAGTTCCAGGAGGCGCAGGCCGACGCCGCCTACAACCACCATCTCCTCGAGGAGCACCTGCAGGCGGAGGAGCAGATCGCCGCAGAGCGGGCGGAGTAGGAGGCGCTGCTCGACTCGTACCGCTCCGCCCACAAGGGCCGCCTCGAGTGCTGGCGGTACCGCATGCAGGTGGCGGAGGTTGCAGCCGCCTACAAAGAGGCTAGCAAAGAGGGCAATGAAGCGGGCGAGGTGCTGTTTGGCGAGACCGAGGAGGAGGCAGAGGACAATGCCGGCTCCGACGAGTCCCCGCTCCGCTGGCGTCGACGAGGCCCTGCTCCGCCGAGGCCCCGCGGCACCAACAATGAGGCAGAGGACACCGCCGTCTCCGCCGAGGCCCCGCCCCGCCAACAATGAGGCAGAGGACACCGCCGGCTCCGCCGAGGCCCCGCCCCACCAGCAAAGAGGCAGAGGACATCGCCGACTCCACCGAGGCCTCGCCCCGCTGCCAATGAGGCCACGCCACACAGAAAATGAGGAAGAGTAGAACACGGTAGGTCGCCGCCGCTCGGGTCCAAGTAAGGCCACCGCTGCTACCCTCCGGTTGAAGCCAAGCTAGGTGAGTTGACCATTGATGGACGGTTAGCTTCTTGGCGGCGACGTGGGGTCGGAGAGCTGCGCTAGAGAAGAATGCTGCTTCTACTTAACTGCTGGTGCAGTTGGATGACTAACACGTGGGCCCAACAGGCCACATCTCAGTTACGCAACGACACCTGCAGTTAAGTCATTGAAGCTTCTGTTCGGCTCAGCGGGACACAGGTGGGTAGCTTCGGTTAATTAATTATACCTCCAGCGCACCCCTTTTTAGTTGAGGAATGTATGAAATGTAATGAAATCCGACCGTGTATGAATGAATTTGTTTCAATTAGTTCGAATTCCTGTATCACTGGCATTGGATGAACATGCAAAACAAAATGTACTAGCATTATTCCAAGGGTGATCACCTCATTTGCAGCAGTTTCACATGTACTCCCTCCGGGCCTTTCTAGTCTGCATACAAGTTTTGTCTGCAGTCAAAGTATCTCTACTTTGACCAATCTTATACAAAAAAGTATGCACTTTCACAATGTGCGAAGTAAAAAGGAACAGAAGGAGTACAAAGAGTCTGAGCAGCTTTTTAGCGTTTCTGTACATTGCAATCAAACACACAGGCCTGGCAATTCATAGAGAACATTCAAAACAATCGATGATTATTCATCTCAGCGACTCACATGTCAAAGGCAATATTTACTTCAAAACTAAAGAATAAAGAAAAAATTGATCGACGCTGCTGACAGCAAAGGGCGTCCCATTCAAAAATATCAAACGCGTGTCTTGCTAAAATCAATGAGCAAAATTTGACAAGGTTGTCCCATTCCAAAATATCAAATGCCTACGATTGTGGAATGGGCAGGGTGTGCCATCAGTTCGGACATTGACATGGCACCTCGTGCTAAATAAACCAGCTGTTCTTTTTGTTCAGTTCCACCAAAATCAACCAAATTCGCGCGTAGCTTGTATGATTTCGCCCTTATATGTTGCAACGCCATGAACTTATCAGCACCTCCTTTCTTGTGGTGTAAATGAATGATTCGATGTATTCATGAACATTTTGTGCAGTTCCCATTGAAATCAAGCTGAGCACCCATGTTTGCACAAATACAAAAAAGTGATTAGTATAAAGCAAACTGTACTATGAATTGACAGTTTCAACAGGCACACACATGGTCCATGTAGAGCACACTTTTAGAAAAATGGAACTCACTAGAAAGAATCCTAGAACAATATTGTACTCACGCATCACAGCAAAAAGATGGAGATTTGTCAGTCCTTCTGAGCTGAAGTTAGTTTGGTCTTGTGGGGAGTAATGTAACCATCCTTCAACTACTCCTTCTAATGAGAAGATAGACAGGGCTTCTTCATCCTAGCATAATCGGAACTTGTCACTTCACGTACTCCATATTCTTCTTCAGAGAAAGATGATCCTGTTGTGCAAAGACAAGAGGACTACTAAATGCTAGCATCCCTGTTTGCTCGAAAAAAAGGAAAGGAAATATTTAAAACAGCACAGATGAAGCACTTCTCAAGGACAATACCACTTTTTCATGACAGTATCTAAACAGTAGCACAACACCAGTGGAGATGACAAAGCTCAATCATATGGATGAAATCAGTGGGCGAGTACCAACCTTTGTCAGGAGGCTTATTGTGTAGAGCATACAAATGAAGCACTTCTTCGGAACCATCTTCTGCTATCTACGGTGGTGGCCATGCTTACTATATACTCCTTGATTAGTTTAATGTTTCCAACATCTTCTTGTGCAATTCCACTAAAATATATGGTATCTTCAAAGAAGATCCCTGTTTGCACAAGTTGAGATAATTACATATTACATTTAGAGTGGCATCAAATCAGTGGCAAAACAATTGCTCGTTCCAGCCATAGCAATAAATTAAGATGCAAAACTATATCATTACTTATGTCATCATAGTTCTAGTGCTTCATTACAGCACCGGGAGTTGATTTTTGTTTTTCTTCCGCTTATTCTTCCCCTTCATCACTTGGTTCAATAACAGACAAGCTTCACCTTCAATGTAAGATTTGGCATGTCAATTAGGGAGCACAAGTATAGTACTAAACTTAATTTTCTGATGAAAGTGGCAAAATACAGGCCAATAGTTGTGAAATATCCTTATCTTACCTCAATGGGATATTACGGTGCACATACAGATTGGAAGTCTTGTCTCCATTTGTGCAGTTCACTAAAACCAAGCAACATTATTGTACAAGTAGCACAACATATGAAAGCACACTTCAGAATCATGTGAAAGAAGGCTAGTACTGACCTCTCATGATGCGGAATTCAAACAACTCACAAGAAGAAGATCTGAACCAAATTCGCCTTAACGAATAGGAAGGAAGATCTCCTCTTGTGCAGTTCCACTAAGATCAAGCAATCAAGCAACATTGTCGGTGTGACATTTTGGTTGAACTGCACAAAACACTCTTAAAACAAAAGTGTTTTGTGCAGTGCAACAAAAGGTCACAATGGCAACGAGGTGAAGTAGATAACCCTGTTTACACAGAGGTGCAAAGGAAACAATTAGTGGTCAATAACGGTGGATGACACAGAAGCCAACAAAAAGAAGCATCTACCTTATCTAAATGGGAAAGAAAGCAAGACAGTAGCATTTCTCAAACGGTGGCATTGATTAATATTAACATAGATATTATATTAAAATAAAATTCATTAAACATGTAATTTGCTTTTAACTGTGGCATTGCATCAATTTTCCAGCGGCATTATTAGGGGGTGTTTGTTTACAGGGACATTTTGGTGTAGGGACTAAAAAAACTCTGTGTCAATCCCATCTAAACCAAACAGGAGGGACTTTTAGGGACTAAAAGTGGGCATTGGGGACTAAAGAAAGAAGACCCCGAGGGAGTCTTTTTGGGACTTTTTCCAACAGTTGCCCCTTCCACGCATCACACCTGCCTCTATTAGTTCATTACTAGGGGTAACATGGTCTTTTAGCATGTCATTTAATAACCTCTAGTCCATGTTTAGTCCCTGGAACCAAGTAGGTAGGGACTAGGTAGTTTTTAACCAAATAGGGCCTTAGATTAACAACAGCTAATGAGTTGCACGGGACAGTGGACGCACCAGCACCATGTGCATCTACCGATGTACTGTGGTCATGCACAGTCTGTTGCAATAAAGAACAAACAACCAAGGAGCATATTTGTGTTGGTCCCAGTTTTGTTATCTTTAGACACCTTTCCCTATGTGAGCGCGGCAAATCTAGTCCTGCTCAAACTCTACAGCCTTGTCCCTTCCTTTCCTTTTTGAACTAGTACTTTCGCCCCTTCCTTTCCTCTTTGAACCACGTCCTAGATTTATGCGATACAACTTTCCCCACTACTTTCCCCCATTCCTTTCCTCTTTTAACCACGTCCTAGATTCATGCTATACAACTTTCCCCCTTCATTTCCTCTTTGAACCACGTCCTAGATTCATGATATATACAACTTTTCCCACTACTTTCCCCCACTCCTTTCCTCTTTGAACCACGTCCTAGATTCATGGTATACATGCAGCTAGAGCAATGCATGTGGAGTAAGTAAATTATACCTTAAGGTTCTAGGGGCGTGGTTCGGTGGGCGATGGGACGGCGGCGAAGAAGAAGGGGTCGGAGGCCCTCCCGTGCCACCGCTGGGCGGAAAGTGAACAGCTGCGTCGATAGTCCCTCGCCGACGGCGACAGTGTTAAGCCTCCTTCCCTTCCCGGCGGACGGATCCTGCCGGCTCTTTGAGCAGCAGTGAGGGGAGAGAGAGGCCAACGAAGTCTTGTTTAGATCTGGAGAGGACGAGAGAGTGTGAAGAGAGCAACAACTCCCTCCATTCCAAATTACTTATCGAAGAAATGGATGTATCTAGAACTAAAATACATCTAGATACATCCATACCTGCGACAATTAATTCGGAACGGAGGGAGAGGGCGAGAGAGTGTGAAGAGAGCAACTACAAGCGTTGAGGCTCCAGCGTGTATATATATATACTAGAGAGAGAGTGTGAAGCGTGCAAACCCTAGAAAACATTTTGACCGGTCAAAGAATCCTCCTGGCACAAATTATGCTTAAGTGTAGTTATCGAACCCAAGACCTCAAGTTAGAAGGTGCAACGGGACCAAGGTGCGTGCATGTGTGTGTGTGTGTGTGTGTGTGTGTGTGTGTGTGTGTGTGTGTGTGTTTAACAACATGTGTGTGTTAGAGAGAGCGACAGAAAGACCTACTCCTACAGAGAGATGTTGTGTAGTGTACGATTTTAGCCGCGAGAGTCGGTGCATCCTCTCGTTTTCGGGCGTGTACGGTAGGGACATGCGGACAGCTGCCACACCCGCTCCTGACCAGCCTCGCCCACCCAAAGCCCCTCCATCGCCCGCGCGCGCTTCCCGCCCGAAACGGTCAGCGCCGCTCCAAAGAATCGGTGCCGCATTCATGCCTGGGCAGAGCGGACGTGACCTCTCACTGGCGCAAGTGATGGTTACTGCTGGGTCTATGTGATTTGACGGCTCATTGGTCTTCATTACTGAGGTGGTAGGACTGCTAGATGTCCCACGCTTTCAGCGAAAGGAGGTACTACTACTAGATTACAATTTTCTCCATTCTTACAGCGGAGGCATGCAAGAGCAGCGAAAACACGCAGGCTCAGGGATTACATGGCCCACCTCACACTATCACCGTGCGACACCTAACTCTTTACATAGTACTCCCTCCGTTCCTAAATATTACTAGATGAGTCCCCGCGCGTTGCCGCGGAACAGCGGTATATCTCTCTGCGCAAAATTATCGATTTCATAGAACTAAAAAAACTCTATAACCGCATGAAAAATGTGGTAGCCAAACTAAATAAACTCCCATAATCATTTAGATCATCCCACGTAAGGAAAAAAGATCAGCCAACTCCTACTGCATAATGGGATTACATTTTTCTTTTTGACATGTTAATGGGACTTAAAAGCTCACTTACATGCATGCTACCGGTGCATGCTTGCATGCAGACATGTTGATGTGATTTAAAACCCACTCACATGCATGTGCCATGGTATTTCTGCATGCTTGCATGTGGCTTAGTGCGGAGCCTCTCAACGTCTAGATCAGACGGCTATTATGGACTGATTTACTTCATCTAATGGCTACATCAATTTTGATGATGTGGCTTAAGGAGAGGATAGAGAATTCCTAGTAGTGTACCGCGCGGGTGTGGTTGGGAAAGAGACGGGAGTACGTGCACCATGCATGCACCTCTTCTCTTTGTGCACGTCCCCCACCTACGTGGGTGTGTGTGAGAGATACAAACCGCGTTCGTGAGTGTTTTTTGTTTTGGGGTGGGGGTGGGGTGGGGGTTGATTTCGTGAATTATTTGTGGGAATATGTGTCGATGACATCTCAAACAAAATTTTGCATGCAATGTGTGTGAAATGGAGGCCTATCCATATCATACATAGAGGGTCGGGCAATCCACGAGAAGAGAGGGAGGGGTCATAGCTATCGATAGAGTCGAAGGGAGGAGCAAGTGGGTGGGTGCGAGATCGATGAAGAGAGCCATCGAAATTGTGTGTGTGTGTGTGTGTGCAAGTCAAAGATATAGGGCGACTGGCCTAACGGAACGTTAGAGGGCACATGTCAAGTTTGTGTGTGGCATGGAGACATGACTAGAGAGCTCGATGTATCAATGTGTGTGGGGGAGGGGGTGGGGGAGGAGTAGGCAGAGGCCTAACTATAGAGGTAGAATGACTTGTATATCTGTTGAGAAGGAAAGACCCAGCTATGTCTTGAGGGAGATCGGTCGACATCCATACACAACTGAAGGACGGGAAATATGATGGGACAGAGAGAGAGGAGAGAGAGAGAGGGAGGGGGAGGGAGGGAGAGGGGTAGAGTGCTGGATGGGTGATGGAGTTGCTTCTCGAAGATGGTGGGAGAGGCCTACTAGACAAACTGAGGGTGGAAGTGCAATGTTATCGATAAGAGTGGGGATGTGTTTCTGTGTGTGCCTGTGCGTGATAGATCTATCAGGACGCATCCATGGATGATGAAGGGGAACCATGTGTTTGGTAAGCAAACCTAACTAGATCGGTAGAACAATTGTTGTTTGTCGGAGGAAGGGAGAGACACAACTAATGAGGTAGATTGATTGATGTGTGGGTAAAAACGAGTTATAAGGACCTAGCTAGCTATATGTATAGCGAGAGATCGGTCGGTGTACGTCCATTTGTTAGAGGCAAATAAGGCCCAGCGAGACGGATAGACAGAGAGAATGGAGCTAGGAGGTGGTGCAAGAGGCCCAACTACTAGCTAGATATGGGGAGGAGTGTGAGGTTGTGAGATCGATGAAAAGAGGGGCGAGAGTTTACATGTGTGTATGACCGTATGAGAGACACGAGGCAAGGACACATAAAGGAGGAGATTGAAGGTGTGTTTGTATGTTGTAGGCAGGCATCGCTGGAGAGGTTTATCGATCGGTGTGTGTCGGAAAGGGGTTGTGGAGACTCTGGGAGAATGACCTAAAGAAAAAAATGAATGTGCCCGGTGTATAGAATGCCGAGGGAGGGGGAGGGCGAGGAGGGCATGTGCATGCACGAGAGAAAGTTAGAGGTAGCTACAAAGGTTAGAGGATTGTGTGGGTGTAAGAGACTAACAAAGATCATAATTTGATATGGAAGCGGATTCACATATTTGAATAGGAGATCATAGTGTTTTAAACATTGCATGCATGAATATAGTGGTGATACACGTGTTGTGCACATGTTATACCATAATGTGATAATGCATGGCGTTTGCAACTCACAGCTAAATGCCGAACAATCTAAACCATACTATACATCAAACAATCTCACATTTTATTTGAATTTGTGATAATGTGTGGCGTTTGCAGCTTACAACTAAATATCGAACAATCTAAACAATACTATATATCGAACATTCTCACATTTTATTTCAAATTGTGGTAATGTGTGGTGTTTGCAACTCACATCTAAATACTTGTAGGCGTAGGGGGCGGGGCACCATACATAATGTGATAAACAGATTATACATATGAGACATGGTTTAGATTATGAAGATCTAGCTAGAGCTAGAAATGTAATGTGACTTGAAATCAAAATAAAGTGGATTCAAAAAATCTAGTTCGAGTTCATATAGTACACATAGTTCATATGTAACTCGAGACTAATCATGTGGTGTGCTGTGAAGATAATACACAAATGATGGTTTAACTTGACAATAATGATGATTGTAGATCTTATTAAAACAGAGAAACGAATTCAAATGCTTTGACTTCACAACAATCATTACTGTAGATCTTATTCAAATAGAGAAATGAATTCAAATTTAGTTCATATTGAAGCGGTAGTATATACGTTTGGAATGCACTAAAACGTTCATTTGAGTAGTAGGTTGCATGCATTATACACGTAGTGAAATATTTTAATTGAACATAACATGAATTCAAAGTTTTGAGTGACATTTGTAGTGCGAATTGATTTGGTACAATACACGATAGGCTTGTCCGGAAATTTCAACCCGTGCCTTGTTAGCCCGAAATATTTAAGATATATCTTTGTCTCGTTGTGCTCCGACAAATCCCTCCATCTCAACCCACACCTTGCTATTCTGAAATTACAACGCGCGCGAAAACTCCCACCTCCTGTGAAATCCCGACACGCGAAATGCCCGTGGTACCCCTGAACCGAAAGAACCGCCTCAAATCGGTGGGGGTACTTTTGTAACTTACCCCACATTTCGGACAAGCACATCTCTAAGCCATGGTTCCCCACTGCCATCCCATTTGCCCACCCATTCGTACATCGAGGCCGCGAAAACCCGCAACGAATCCCCACACCCTGCTCCGTCCGCCACCCAGCCGGAGCCTCTTCCCCGACGGTGTTGTCCACAGCAACACCTCGACGTCCCTCATCCACCGTACCGGATGAGGATCCATCGTCGATCTCATCGTCCCGCCGGTTCAGCCACCCCATCCTCCACCTCCAAGGAGCTGCCCCGACGTTCCCCTCGTATTTCGAGCCACCTCCATTCCCACACCGCTGTCTTCATCTGCACCACCAGAAGAGCATCGTCATCACCGTTTCCTCGGATGAAGCTGCGGCCTAATCGGCGCCACCAAAGAGGTTGTACACTAATCGCCGCATTTTCTTCTTGATTCGATCTCACGGTGCTGCCGGCACTCGGTCCCGAGCCGACACGGCACGGCTCCATCCACGGTGGTGTCGCCGGCCACTTTCTCCACGGCGCCGCTCCCTCGGCGACGACGTCCACATCAGTAGGAGCTGCTGTTGCTTTAGCTCTCGCTCGCAATGCTGCTCTGCTCTTGCTCTCGGTCCCCTGTCTGGTCTGCTCTTGTTATTGCTCTTGCTCGCGCTGCTGCTCTCGCTCTTTCTCTTGCTTGCGATGCTGCTCCGATTTAGCTACACTTCAGTCGACTGAATCGACTTTTGGGTCAGTCGGTTTTCAGGGGGTGGGGGGCTCATCGGGGTGAAGGAAGAACCAGCCGCAGCGGGGAGGGGGGCTCACCGGAGAGGTACCCCACTATCTATCTTAGGGTTCGGGATGGGGGAGGTGGTCGCCGGTGGTGGCGGGGCGTTGGCGGGGCGGTGGCGTGGGGATCTCCGGAGAAAAAGCTCGGCATGGGGGGGCCTAGAGGGATGGCCAGGGCGGCGGCAAACTGGTGGTGGGGAGTGTTTTCGGGGCGGGCAGGGCGGCGCACCGCCGGTCGCGGGCGGCGAGGGGCTACTGATTGGCCGGTGGTGGCTGGCGGCTCAGAGGGGTGGAGGTTGAATAAGAACTGCAGGCCCTTGATTTCGTATCCAACGGCCGCAAAATCGACTGACTAGAGATGAAAAAGTCAGTCGGCCGACGTGTAGTCTCACCTTGCTAGTGCGTTCAGTTTCGACAGCAAAATTCAGTTTCGACAGCAAAATTCAGTTTCGACAGTTAAGTTCAGTTTCGATAGTTAAGTTCAGAGATGAGCGGCTGTTGTATTTTACATCTAACACTTTGTGGTTATGTATTTTACGTCATGTATTGGAGATGCTATTAGAATTCCACTCAGGTTAACGTTGTTCGTTGTCTCTCTTGTCCTGCTTCAGCCTTGGCATCGTACAACTCACTGGAGCTGCTCCAACAACGGAACTCTCCATCACAGCGGAGCAGTACCTCGGGCTCCATCTCCAGACATCTAAGATCTTCTTCCCCTCCTCCGACAGCAAAGTCAGCCGGAGCATCCTCACCGGCCAACCCAATCACGCTGAGATCGACATGGCTTCGCCAAAGAGGTTGTACACTTGTTGCATCTCTTTTTTACTCTACATGTTATATATATTGTTCACTGAGCACACGGATTTGTTCCTTTAGTGTCTCCTTGAAAGAAAAAATGTAGGAATTTTAATTTTCACTTGTCCTCCCTTTCAAATTCCTATTCATGAAGCACAAGACTAAGAGATAGTAGCATAATAGCATTATAACCGTACATTTTCTTGTGGTTTGACTTAATCTCACCATGCTTCTTTGCATCCTATGATCTTCCAATTGTTGTGAATCAAACACCCAGATTGGCAGAAATCCTGTGTTTTTTAAATTCTCTGTTTTGCACGTACATTCCTATCCTATTCCTGTCTATTTTCTATCCCTGCATTGTTGGAATCCTCCAATTCAAACGAGCCCTTACAGAATTACTTCTCTTACAGATAGTTGTCAAAGAAAACCTTGTGTGGTTTGTCCCGCTCCTGCTGCACCGTCGTCCACCCCAGCTCAGTTGCTCCAATGACAGAAGGGTCCAGCACAGCAGGGATCCAGCCTCCAGACTGTCTTTCGCTGCCTTAGATCTTCTTCCCCGCCGCTGGCAGCCATGAAAGCTGCATTACCATCATCAACCGAGCAGATGACCTCGAGGACTACACGGGTCCGCAAGAGAGGTCGCACTCTTTCGTGTCTTCTTACATTATGCATCGCTTAATATTACATGCTACTTTATCGTCCCGTTCACCAATTAGACTCTGAGTCAGCTCCAAACTAATGGTCAAACTTGAGTTTTTAAATGGTTGTGGGGTACATATCGGGGCCGCTAACAATAGTATCTATCTACTATCTGGTTAATCTCCGGTGTCTACTATGAGTTTCATGTTGGGTGGGAAGCAAACAGTAAAGAAGCCATTATCTGTATTTTTTAACTGAAGCCATTATCTGCCTGCTATTTTTGGTTTTGGGTCTATCCACAGGTTGCTACCATCACTCTGGATTTCTGCATGCACTCCTTACATAATCTCACTTTGTTTTATTCCTATGCATGACAGTTATTGTAAACAATGGAACTGAACATGTAGAGCAAAAGAGACGAGCCTTGTGTGGCAATAAAATTTCATGCAGACGTCGCTCCATGGTAGGCGCAAAGGCAGCCCCCCTCCACGCATTTTGGATTGTAATCGAGAGGAAGATATATGTTCTGAGGGGGATTCAGAAGGAGAAGACAACTCCTATTTACCCCCTGAGGTCTTCACTCTAACTTGGCATGCTGATGTTGGTTATATCATGCATATGGTGTCTTGCATTGCTTACTTTATACATCAAATATGTCATCTACTTAGTTTAGACATCCTTTGTGCGAATGACATATGTTTAGTTTATTCATCATTTATGTGAATTATGCAACGCCATCTTGTTTAGCTAGGCATCATATATGTGAATTTTGCAATGCCATCCTGCTTAGCCAGTCATCTTATATGTAAATTATATCAGGCCATCATTTTTTCGTTACATATTACATTTGTGAACAATGTTAGTACATTCAACTGCTCTTTGTGTGCATCAGCCATTTGACACGGTGATGGCAAATTCTGGAGTGAAAACAAGGTCTTCAGAGCAGACTATGCTATTTGACGAAGCACATATCTCGCTGGTTATGGATAGCTCCTCAGAGGAGGATTCAGAGACAGATGACCAGTCCTGCCCCCCCCCCCCCGAGGTGTATGCTCTAACTTGGCAGGGTTATGTTGCTCATATCGTGCGTATGGTGTCTCGCATTGCTATGTCATTTGATTAGTTTAGACAAGATTTGTGTGAATGCCACCTATTTAGTGTCTAATTACCATATATGTGAATTATGCATTGCCATCTTGTTGCAAGACATTATATATGTGAATTATACAATGATATCTTGTTGCAAAGGCATTATATATGTGAATTATGCAATGCCATGTTGTTTAGCCAATCATCATGTATGTGAATTATATCATGCTATCATTTTTTTTGTATTACATGTTCCATTTGTTGACAATGTTTGTATATTCAACTACTCTTCCTGTGCATCAGCCATTTGAAGTGGTGATGGAAGTATCTGGAGTGAAAACAAGGTATTCAGAGCAGACAATGCTACCTGCTGAAGCAGACATCTTGCTGGTTATAGAGAGCTCCTCAGAGGAGGATTCAGAGACTGATGACTAGTCCTATTTCCCCCCTGAGGTCTATGCTCAAACTTGGCAGGGTTATATTACCCATGTCATGCATGTTGTCTTGCATTGCTTAGTTTTTACATCATATATGGATTGCCATCTGCTTACTTGCTTACTATATAAATCATATATTTGAATTATATCATGCCATCATGTTTACATAGTACATACACATCATCTATCTGAATTATGGCATGGCAACCCATTTAATAAAGACATCATATAGTTATATCATCTCATCATGTTTAGTGTTTGCAGTCATCATATTTTGAATTATGGCATTCTATCCATGAATGTATGTGAATTATGGCATGCCAGCCTATTTAATAAACACATTATATAGTAATGTCATGTCATCCTGTTTACATAGTCTCATATTTTGAACTATGTCTTTCCATCTTTTTTAGTTAGCCATCATAATGTGAAATTGTGTCATGCTATCCTGTTTAGTTAGCCATCATATATGTGAAATTGTGTCATGCTATCCTGTTTGGTTAGACAACATAAATATGAATTATTTCATGCCCTCTTTTATTCCCCACTATCCATTGCACCTGTCTATCATACAATGTCTATACTTCCAATTACTTTTCTTGTTTATCAGCCATTTGAATTGGAGAGCATGATGGCAGTATCTAAGGGAGTAACAACACGGTCTTCAGAAAAGATAGTGCTACCAGTTAATGTAGATAGAACCACGGTTGTACTTGCCCAAGGACCAGATGCACCACACATAACCCAGACTCTCGCAGATTGTACCCCTACCCAGTTGGACAGAGAACCAGCTACACCCCTTCTAACCCCAACCCCGGCAGATAGTAACCCAGTTCCAGTTGACACAACACCGTCTCCACCACAGAGCACCCAAACACGAGCAGTTAGTAAGGGAACTGCAGTGCCCAAAGCACGAGGACCACCACTCTGAATCCCAACTCAACGCTTAAAGGAGAAGAAGATTTGTTCTCAGGTCAGGTTCTGTAGCTATGGTTCATACTCCTTTGCTTTTGCATTACTGTATTTACTCATACCAACTATTTTCAAATTTGAAGGATGGAATTGAAACTCCAATGGCGCAACAGGTATGTTTTAAACCTGTTTCTTTAACTGGTTTGCTGCTGTAACCTGCTCTATGTTGATTTTAGTTTCAATTGAATAAACAGTTATGTTCTCATGTCATGCACAGTACAAGTGTTATTATTGCTCTATAGTTACCCACACTTATATTCTGTCTATTCTGCTTTGTCTTGAACAAATATTATTTGAACTGTGTCTCTATCTTGATTTGGCAACAAAAACTAGAATGATATAGACCATAAAGTGACCATGGTACATA
This sequence comes from Triticum aestivum, assembly GCF_018294505.1. Taxonomy (NCBI): domain Eukaryota; kingdom Viridiplantae; phylum Streptophyta; class Magnoliopsida; order Poales; family Poaceae; genus Triticum; species Triticum aestivum. The sequence continues at coordinate 553,829,162 of NC_057800.1, read as the reverse complement.
GATATATGTTTGTTTCATGCTGTTATCCTGTCCACTTTACTACTGAACTCATTTACCAAAATGAGTTTCATATACAACATGGTAAACATGTGATGTGTCTGCTTGTTTCTCTTTTAGAATGCGAACAAAATATTGGAGAACAGTACTGCGTTATCCAATGGTAAAGGAAGTAATGCATATAACGTTCAAGATAGTGAGACATCCCTGTTGGTATCCAAGAAAGCTGATAAAAACTATCTTGATGACAGTGGGGGAACCCAAAAGTCCTGTCTTGATGTAGTGTTCGAGTTACTGGCCACTACTGCTGGCACAAGCTCTTCGAACTCGCTGCCTAAATCAGTTCGTCTTCTTGAGTCTCAACTTCAAGTTGAAAGACATCGGTCAGATGTGCTGCGACAGGAAGCTGAAGGACTGAGGAAGTCCCTGCAGAATTCAGATGCATATTTTCTGGTGCAACAGCAAGCGCTGGAGGATTTAAGCGCCAAACAAGAGAAAGTTAATAAGCTTGCTAAGCATCTTGCCAGCATTATGGGTACCCGGGATATTGTTTCTTGAGATCTTCTGAAGTGGTTTCAGTTCTGGATTTGTTTTGCTGCGGCGATTATTTGCGCTGGTCGCCAACTTTGACAACCAGTGTATATGATATGCTGCTTTGTTCCCTATATTTGCACATTGTGGTGAACTTTGATGCCCAGTGGATGTAATATGTGTAATAGCCGTGATAGCCTAGAGTTAGTTGCTTGCTTATTTATTTCCTTGTTGTCCTGTTTATTTGTTTGCTTGTAGTCATTGCAGTTCTTTTTCCACGGTTAGCTAGTGGCTGCAATAACCTATTTTTTTAAACTAGGCCACAATAACCATGGGATAATATTTACTGTAGTGACACTGGGCCTCCAAGTGGCCGTAGAAACAGTGGGCCTTCTACAGGCCGTAGAAACAATGGGCCTTCTACGGGCCGTAGAAACAATGGGCCTTTTGTGGGCCGTATCATCAGTGGGCCGTATCATCAGTGGGCCTTATACGGGCCGTATGATCGATTGGCCAAACATGGGCCAAACAGACCGCATTATGACTGTAAACGGGCTAGAGTTGGAATCGCCCGTTCATGGGCCGACCATAATGGGTCATCGTTAATAGGCCATATTTGATGACGCTATGAAAACGGCCCTACGTATTAACGGACCACAAACGGGCCGACTGTAACCACAGGCTGAATTTGGCCCACAAGTAGAAAATGACAGTAACGGGCCGTAAGTAAACGAATGCTGGAAATGAGCCCAAAAATAAATGGGCTCTGAGAAGGCCGAAAGATAACATGGGCTGGAAACGGCCCAACGGAATAACGAGCCGTTAATGGGTATAAAGTGATACACTATTCATTACGGGCCAGTTTCACCACGGGCCGTTAATGGGTGTAAAGTGATACACTGTTCATTATGGGCCAGTTTCACCACGGGCCGTTAATAGGCCAAGAGTTACATAGGGCCTCATATGGGCCGAAAGACGTCATGGGCCATACAGGGGCCAGAAGTGAAAACGAGCTGGAATCATATTGGGTGGCCCAGATGACGCTACTGGGCCTAATTGGATAGGGCGTAACGGGCCTTGGGTTAGCGGGCTGTAAATGGGCTATATGCGAACAGGCCGTTAACAGGCTTTACATGGGCCGGCCTGCCACCTTTTGACCAAGTCAAACGGGCCGGCCTTTTCACAGGAATGGGCCTCTGTTGGGCCGTGCCACATGTCAACGTATCATAGGTGCCTTCTGTCCAATGAGTGGAAGACATCTGTCCCAACGATGAGCCGACACATGTTTCCTCCAGCCAATGATGATTTTACACGTGGAAAATCCCCGTTGGTCGGGGCTGTTAACGGGTTATCGGATCCAAAACCCGACCTAATAGCTTAACAGCGTTCCGTTACGGTGGATGCCACATGTCGGTCACCCTTGATGAAAGCACTTCTGTGACGCGGGATTTATCGTCATGGAAGTGGACACTTCCATGATGATAATTTTGGTAATGTCATCGAGCACTTCTACGATAGCACATGTATGACTATCTTGATTATGTCATAAAATCGTCATGGATGTACATGCATGACAGAAAATGCGACCTACTGCGACAAACATGTATCATCACGGAAGTGTATTTTTTTGTAGTGAATCGGTCTCACCGATATTACGTTATGCCCTAACCCTAACCATATCGGTCCTACCAAGTTGCATGTTGGTCCCACCGAAACTCCTAACGGTCACTAGCTTTGCTGAATCGGTCTGGCCGAGTTTATCAATTATGTCCCACCGAGATTGGCAAGTTGTGTGTAACGGTTAGATTTTGTGTGGAGGCTATATATACCCCTCCACCACCTCTTCATTTGACGAGAGAGCCATCAGAACAAACCTACATTTCCAACTTACTTTTTCTGAGAGAGAGAACCACCTACACTTGTGTTGAGGCCAAGACATTCCATTCTTACCATATGAATCTTGATCTCTAGCCTTCCCCAAGTTGCTTTCCACTGAAATCCTCTTTCCACCAAATCCATATCCTGTGAGAGAGAGTTGAGTGTTGGGGAGACTATCATTTGAAGCACAAGAGCAAGGAGTTCATCATCAACACACCATTTGTTACTTCTTGGAGAGTGGTGTCTCCTAGATTGGCTAGGTGTCACTTGGGAGCCTCCGACAAGATTGTGGAGTTGAACCAAGGAGTTTGTAAGGGTAATGAGATCGCCTACTTCATGAAGATCTACCACTAGTGAGGTAAGTCCTTCGTGGGCGACGGCCATGGTGGGATAGACAAGGTTGCTTCTTTGTGGACCCTTCGTGGGTGGAGCCCTCCGTGGACTCGCGCAGCCATTACCCTTCGTGGGTTGAAGTCTCCATCAACGTGGATGTATGATAGCACCACCTATCAGAACCATGACAAAAACACCGTGTCTCCTATTGCGGTTGAATCTTCCAAACCCCTTCCCTTTACATTCTTGCAAGTTGCATGCTTTACTTTCTGCTGCTCATATACTCTTTGCATGCTTGCTTGAATTGTGTTAAGATTGCTTGACTTGTCCAAAGTTGCTAAAATATGGCAAGAACTAAAATTGGGAAAAGGATAAGTTTTTATTTGGTCAAGTAGTCTAATCACCCACCCACCCACCCCCCCCCCTCTAGACATACTTTCGATCCTACAGCTCGTTGTGCAAATTTTTGACATCCATCACACCTACTGACCAGATCCTCTACATCAGCGTGAGCCGTTAACCTATAAAAACCATGACAAAAAGCTTTGGCCACAAGAGACTTTGACCCGACGTGATGACCACAATCCCCTTCATGGATCTCACGAAGTATTTCTTGACCTTCTTCAGGAGAAACACAACGCTAAAATGCTCCAGTGACGCTGCGATGATACAACACTCCGTCAGAAATCGTCATTGGCTTGGACCGCTGGGTTATCTGTCGGGCCAGGGTCTCGTCCTCTGGCAACTCTCCTCGGGTCATGTAAGCCAGGAACAGTACTGTCCAATCTGGAATAACATGAGTAGCCGCCACTAACTGTGCCTCCGGGTCAGGAATGGCCAAATATTCCTCTGTAGGCAACTTAAGAGACGGGTTATGTAAAACATCCAAAAAGGTGTTAGGGGGTACCGGCTTACACTGAGATCCCAACCGGCTTAAGGCATCGGCCGCTTCGTTCTTTCTGCGATCAATGTGTTCCACTTGATAACCCTTAAAATGCCCTGCAACAGCGTCGACCTCGCGGCGATAAGCCGCCATGAGAGGATCCTTGGAATCCCACTTGCCTGACACCTGTTGAGCCACCAAATCTGAATCGCCAAGGCACTGGACCCGGCTAAGACTCATCTCTTTAGCCATTCGAAGACCATGGAGCAAGGCTTCATATTCTGCTGCGTTGTTAGTACAAGGAAACATCAATCGCAACACATAACAAAATGTGTCCCCTCGAGGAGAAGTTAAAAGAACTCCAGCCCCCGAGCCTTCCAACTGTCTGGACCCATCAAAATGAATCGTCCAATATGTGTTGTCTGGTTTCTCCTCTGGCATCTGCAACTCTGTCCAGTCGTTAATGAAGTCAACTAGCGCTTGAGATTTGATCGCAGTACGTGGCATATACTTCAAACCATGAGACCCAAGTTCAATAGCCCACTTGGCGACTCGTCCTATGGCTTCTCTATTTGAATGATGTCTCCTAGAGGAGCAGAGCTAACCACAGTGATTGGTTGACCCTGAAAGTAATGTTTGAGCTTCCGGCTTGCCATGAACACCCCATAAACGAGCTTCTACCAATGTGGATAGCTTTTTTTAGATTCAATCAGCACATCACTGACGTAGTAAACCGGTCGTTGGACCGGATGTTCTTTGCCAGCCTCCTTGTGCTCCACAACAATGGCCACACTGACAGCACGTGAGTTAGCAGCTAAATATAATAACAACGGCTCTTTCTCAACCGGAGCAGCAAGGACCGGCGCCTCAGCGAGCTATTTCTTCAGATCCTCAAAAGCAGAGTTAGCAGCATCACTCTAGACAAAGTCATCCGCCTTTTTCATCTTTTGATACAAAGGCATCGCCTTCTCCCCTAATCGGCTTATGAACCGGCTTAAGGCAGCAACGCGACCCGCCAGCCGCTGAACGTCATTGATGCACACCGGTTTGGCTAGAGATGTGATTGCCTTAATTTTCTCTGGGTTAACCTCAATACCTCTGTTAGACACCAAAAAACCCAAGAGTTTGCCAGCTGGAACTCCAAAAACACACTTGGTCGGGTTAAGTATCATCTTGTAGACCCAGAGGTTATCAAAGGTTTCCTTCAGATCTGTTACCAAGGTTTCCTTCTCTCTGGACTTCACCACTATATCATCCACATAAGCATGAACATTACGCCCAATCTGACTATGAAGGCAATTCTGCACACACCGTTGATAAGTCGCCCGGGCACTCTTAATCCCAAAAGGCATAGACACATAGCAGAAGGCTCCGAGCGGAGTGATGAAAGTTGTCTTCTCCTGGTCCTTGACTGTGATCTTGATCTGATGATAACCTGAATAGGCATCCAGAAAAATCAAATGCTCACAACCCGCCGTAGCATCAATGATCTGATCAATACAAGGGAGAGCAAAAGGGTCAGCCGGACAAGCTTTGTTCAAATCTGTGTAATCCACACACATACGCTAGGTGCCGTTTTTCTTGAGTACAAGAACCGGGTTAGCCAACCACTCTGGGTGAAAAACTTCCACAATGAACCCGTCCACCAAGAGCCGGGCCACCTCTTCTTCGATGGCCTTGCGCCTTTCCTTGTTAAACTGCCGAAGGAACTGCCTGACCAGCTTAAACTTCGGATCAATGTTAAGAGTGTGCTCAGCGAGTTCTCTCGGAACACCCGGCATGTCAGAAGGTTTCCATGCAAAGATGTCCCGGTTCTCACGGATGAACTCGATGAGCGCGCTTTCCTATTTTGGATCCAAGTTGGCACTGATGATGAACTATTTGGATCAGTCGCCAGGCACAAAATCAACCATCTTGGTGTCATCAGCTGACTTGAATTTCAACACCGATTCATGCTCCGTAGTTGGCTTCTTCAAAGACGTCATGTCTGTCAGGTCAACATTATCTTTATAAAACTTTAACTCCTTTGTTGCACAAACAGACTCAGCATAAGCGGCATCTCCTTCTTCACATTTCAGGGCTATTTTCCGGCTTCCATGTACTGTGATGGTACCTTTATAACCCGGCATCTTGAGCTGTAGATACACATAACACGGCCGAGCCATGAACTTGGCATAAGCCGGCCGTCCAAACAGAGCATGATATGGGCTTTTGATCTTAACCACCTCAAAAGTTAACTTCTCAGCCCTGGAATCATATTCATCCCCAAAGGCTACTTCCAGTTCAATCTTACCAACTAGGTATGCCGACTTACCAGGCACAACACCATGAAAAACAGTGTTGGATTGTTTAAGACTCTTATCAGTCAACCCCATCTGACGAAACGTCCCATAATAGAGGATGTTGATGCTACTACCTCCATCCATGAGCACCTTAGTGAATTTATATCCACCAACCTCAGGTGCCACCACCAAGGCCAAGTGACCCAGATTATCAACCCGGGGAGGGTGATCTTCCCTGCTCCACACAATAGGCTATTCTGACCACCTCAAATAACATGGAATCGTCGGCTCAACGACATTGGCAGCCCTCTTATGAAGCTTCTGGTCCCTCTTGCATAAACTAGTGGTAAATACATGGTACTGCCCACTATTTAACTGTTTTGGGTTGCTCTGATACCCGGGCTCTTGTTGCTGTTGCTGCTGATTACTTTGGTCGGGTTGCTGATTATAACCACCCTGGTTACCCGGATGGCCCTGACCGTGAAAACCGCCTCCGCCTGAACCGGCGCCCGGGCCATGAAAGCCGCCTCCATCTGAACCGCCGCCAGGTCCGTGGCTACCATCAAACATGTTGGAATTTTTAAATGCCTTCATGATCATACAGTCCTTCCACAGATGGGTAGCTGGCTTCTCTTGGGTGCCGTGTCTTGGACAAGGTTCATTCAGTAGTTGCTCGAGGGTGGGACCTGACCCACCTGACCGAGGAGGTGGCCTACCCTTGCGCCGTTGGTTGTTGCCCTGTATTGGTGTTAGCCACAAACTCGTCAGCCTTACGTTTATTACCTCCTTGATTCGCCGGGTTATGCTGGTGACCCTTGCCGTTGCCGTTCTTCTTTCCCTTCCCTGTTTTTTCTTCATCAGACACGGGATCCTTGGTACTGTCAGAATCAGCATATTTGACCAGGGCCGCCATCAACTGTCCCATGTCATTACAGTCACGCTTGAGCCGCCCCAGCTTCTGTTTCAGAGGTTCAAAACGGCATTTTTTCTCCAACATTAAGACCGCCGAGCCAGCATCCATCTTATCAGATGAATGTATTATCTCCTTGACACGGCGCACCCAATGGGTCGGGGACTCACCTTCCTCTTGCTTAAAATTAGTTAGGTCCATGATTGACATAGGTTGTTTACATGTGTCCTTGAAGTTCTGAATGAACCGGGCCTTTAACTCTACCCATGAGCCGATGGAATTGGGTGGTAACCCTTTCAACCAAGTGCGAGCCGTTCCATCCAACATCGTAGTGAAATACTTAGCCATTGCTGCATCGCTGACCTCCAACAGCTCCATCACCATCTCATAACTTCCAATCCATGCCCCAGGCTGCAAGTCGGCCATGTAATTAGGCACCTTACGAGGCCCCTTAAAGTCTTTTGGCAAGTGCTCATTACGTATAGCCGGCACCAGGCAAGGGACACCTCCTGTTCTTGTGGCTACTCCTGCCTCAACAGAGGTTGCCGGATAAACCAGAAAAGCCTGATGAGCCGCCCGCTCAGCTGCCAGTTGATCCGCCCGCTCAGCCTCTTGACGGATTCTCTCCTGATCTGCCAAGTTAAGGGCTCCACCCTGCGCCAGCTCATGCCTACGCGGTTGGTTACGGAGTTGAGCATTGCTCGACATAGCGGCTGAGTCCATATGCCTGCTATAGCTCGGGCTCCAGCTTGGGCGAGTGGTTGAATGGATTCTGTCTTGACTGTAAGAGTACGCATCCTACTGTGCCAGAGCCATCTGAAGAAGTTCTCTCACCCTTTGTGTTTCAATTGCTGTCGGAGAGTCGTCTTCCATCGGGAGAGCTGCCAAACGAGCCGACGCAGCAATGAGATTCTCCAAAGGGTTAGAAAACTGACCTGGTATTGGTGTGTAATGAGGCGGAGCGGTATTCATACAAGGTGGTTCCGTGGCCCGCGGTTGAACCGGCGCCGCAGCCCCGGGTGTCGTGATTCGGTTTGCCTCCGGTGGGTTACTTGGATCAGCCCCGGGTGTGTGGAAAAGGTTCCTAGGATCGTATGTCAGAGGCAGGCGTGACTGAGTTTTCTAGTGCCTTCTCCTCATGACCTCGTTTGACGCGTTCAGATCCACCGAGAGCCGGAAAGTCTCCGCTTGAAGCTGTTGAGCACGAGCAACCAAAGCCGCCCACTCCGTGGCCATCCTAACCTCTTCTGCTGCTAAATTTTCCTTGGCCTATGCCATCTCTTCGCGTAGCCGTGCCACCTCCGCGTCATGCTGAGCCTTATTCGCTGGCTCCACCACAACAGTCAACAGAGTCGTCAACTTATCCATGAGGTCCATTAGCATCTGAGCCAGGGGGGCACGTGGGGTCTCCTAACCCGGCTGCTGCCGACCCGGTGGTTATTGCTGCTGCCGCCATGGAGTTCTGGCCGGGTTGAGTGCCAACCATGAAGACTCTGGTTCGATTCGGCGGCTCAAAGGGGTCCGGAATACTGCTGCCATCGAAACAGCCCCCAAGCATGCCATCTTGCAGTTGATACAGAGAATTTGCCTCACCTGTTGATGACGTAGCGTCAGAATAGATGGCCGTCTCACCGCCATCCACTGATCCTTCAGAGAATTCACCTCCATTGTGCAACCCACGAAGGCATGCGTCACGGCAGGTTGAGCCCGGGCGGATCTCGCGCATAGAGCCGTCTCGATGAGGTTGGTGTAGATGTCCGGCTCAGGGTCTGACTCGCCGATCCAGCCGATGAAGACATGGATTCCGCCGAAGGGGACCCGGTATCCATACTCAATTGAGCCGGCCCCGGGGCCTCAGCCTTCGTCGTCGCTGCTGAGCTTGCTGCGACGACTCTTGGTCATCCGGCCCACATCGTATCCCTTGAGCCCTTTGAAGTTGCCCTTCAAGAACTCAAATCCACCGTGCGCTGGCCCCACGGTGGGCGCCAACTGTCGTGGAATTGTCACGGCAGATGTCCTAGCAAAAGGACTTAGTCGTAGGGCCATCGCAACTAGGAAGCTTAAAGGGGTTAATTGGGACAAAGGACATGAGGGGTTTATACTAGTTCGGCCCCTTACAATGAAGGTAAAAGCCTACGTCTAGTTGTGTTGGAATTGCTGGGGTTTCGATGACCAAGGAGCTAATCCGCTAGCTTGGCTATCGATCTCTTCTTTCTTGTCCTAAGCCGCCGCCAGGTCGTCCCCTTATATATTGTTGGGGAACGTAGTAATTTCAAAAAAATTCCTACGCCCACGTTCAGCCTGATGACGTCCCTCGAACTCCGATCCAGCCGAGTGTTGAGGGAGAGTTTCGTCAGCGCGACGGCGTGGTGACAATGTTGATGTTCTACCGACGCAGGGCTTCGCCTAAGCACCACTACAGTATTATCGAGGTGGATTATGGTGGAGGGGGGCACCGCACACGGCTAAGAGATCAATGATCTAATGTTGTGTCTCTAGGGTGCCCCCTGCCCCTGTATATAAAGGAGCAAGGGGGGGTGCAGCCGGCCAGGGCTAGGCACGTCAGGAGGAGTCCTACTCCCACCGGGAGTACGACTCCCCCCCCCTTTCCTATTTGGATTAGGACTTGGGAGGGGGAAGAAGGAAAGAGGGGGGCCGGCTGCCTTGCCCTAAACCAATTCGGTTTGGGCCTAGGGGCACGCCCCATACTCCTCTTGCTGCCCTCCTTTTCCACTAAGGCATATGTAGGCCCATTAAGCTCCCGGGGGGTTCCGGTAACCTCCCTGTAGTCCGGTAAAATCCCGATTTCACCCGGAACACTTCCGATATCCAAACATAGGCTTCCAATATATCAATCTTCATGTCTCGACCATTTCGAGACTCCTCATCATGTCCATGATCACATCCAGGATTCCGAACAACCTTCGGTACATCAAAACATATAAACTCTCCGGGTTAAGCGTGCGGACCCTACGGGTTCGAGAACTATGTAGACATGACCGAGACACGTCTCCAGTCAATAACCAATACCGGAACCTGGATGCTCATATTGGCTCCTACATATTCTACGAAGATCTTTATCGGTCAAACCGCATAACAACATACATTGTTCCCTTTGTCATCGGTATGTTACTTGCCCAAGATTCGATCGTCGGTATCTCAATACCTAGTTCAATCTCGTTACCGGCAAGTCTCTTTACTCGTTCCGTAATACATCATCCACAACTAACTCATCAGTTGCAATGCTTGCAAGGCTTAAGTGATGTGCATTACCGAGAGGGCCCAGAGATACCTCTCCGACAATCGGAGTGACATCCTAATCTCGAAATACGCCAACCCAACAACTACCTTCAGAAACACCTGTAGAGCACCTTTATAATCACCCAGTTACGTTGTGACGTTTGGTAGCACACAAAGTGTTCCTCCGGTAAACGGGAGTTGCATAATCTCATAGTCATAGGAACATGTATAAGTCATGAAGAAAGCAATAGCAACATACTAAACGATCGTGTGCTAAGCTAACGGAATGGGTCATGTCAATCACATCATTCTCCTAATGATGTGATCCCATTAATCAAATGACAACTCATGTATATGGTTAGGAAACATAACCATCTTTGATCAACGAGCTAGTCAAGTAGAGGCATACTAGTGACACTCTGTTTGTCTATGTATTCACACATGTATTAAGTTTCCAGTTAATACAATTCTAGCATGAATAATAAACATTTATCATGATATAAGGAAATAAATAATAACTTTATTATTGCCTCTAGGGCATATTTCCTTCAGCCTCCCACTTGCACTAGAGTCAATAATCTAGTTCACATCGCCATGTGATTTAATACCAATAGTTCACATCATCATGTGATTAACACCCATAGTTCACATCGACATGTGACCAATACCCAAAGGGTTTACTAGAGCCAATAATCTAGTTCACATCGCTATATGATTAATATCCAAAGAGTACTAAGGTGTGATCATGTTTTTCTTGTGAGAGAAGTTTAGTCAACGGGTCTGCGACATTCAGATCCGTAAGTATTTGGCAAATTTCTATGTCAACAATGCTCTGCACGGAGCTACTCTAGCTAATTGCTCTCACTTTTAATATTTATCCAGATTGAGACTTTGAGTCATCTGGATCTGTGTCAAAACTCGACGTAACCCTTTACGACGAATCTTTTGTCACCTCCATAATCGAGAAACATATCCTTATTCCACTAAGGATAATTTTGACCAATGTCCAGTGATCTACTCCTAGATCACTATTGCACTCTCTTGTCAAACTTAGGGTAGAATATAAAATAGGTCTGGTACACCGCATGGCATACTTTATAGAACCTATGGCTGAGGCATAGGGAATGACTTTCATTCTCTTTCTATCTTCTATCGTGGTCGGGTTTTGAGTCTTACTCAACTTCACACCTTGTAACACAGGCAAGAACTCCTTATTTGACTGTTCCATTTTGAACTACTTCAAAATCTTGTCAAGGTATGTACTCATTGAAAAAACTTATCAAGCGTCTTGATCTATCTCTATAGATCTTGATGCTCAATATGTAAGCAGCTTCACCGAGGTCTTTCTTTGAAAAACTCCTTTCAAACACTCCTTTATGCTTTGGAGAATAGTTCGACATTATTTCCGATCAACAATATGTCATTCACATATACTTATCAGAAATGTTGTAGTGCTCCCACTCACTTTCTTGTAAATACAGGCTTCACCGCAAGTCTGTATAAAACTATATGCTTTGATCAACTTATCAAAGTGTATATTCCAACTCCGAGATGCTTGCACCAGTCCATAGATGGATCGCTGGAGCTTGCATATTTTGTTAGCACCTTTAGGATTGACAAAACCTTCTGGTTGCATCATATACAACTCTTCTTTAATAAATCCATTAAGGAATGCAGTTTTGTTTATCCATTTGCCAAATTTCATAAAATGCGGCAATTGCCAACATGATTTGGATAGACTTAAGCATAGATACGAGTGAGAAACTCTCATCGTAGTCAACACCTTGAACTTGTCAAAAACCTTTTTGCGACAATTCTAGCTTTGTAGATAGTAACACTACTATCAGCATCCGTCTTCCTCTTGAATATCCATTTAATCTCAATGGCTCGCTGATCAATGGGCAAGTCAATCAAAGTCCATACTTTGTTCTCATACATGGATCTCATCTCAGATTTCATGGCCTCAAGCCATTTCATGGAATCTGGGCTCATCATTGCTTCATCATAGTTTATAGGTTCATCATGGTCAAGTAACATGACCTCTAGAATAGGATTACCGTACCACACTGGTGTGGATCTCACTCTGGTTTACCTACGAGGTTCGGTAGTAACTTGATCTGAAGTTACATGATCATCATCATTAGCTTCCTCACTAATTGGTGTAGGAGTCACAGGAACAGATTTCTGTGATGAACTACTTTCCAATAAGGGAGCAGGTACAGTTACCTCATCAAGTTCTACTTTCCTCCCACTCACTTCTTTCGAGAGAAACTCCTTCTCCAGAAAGGATTCATTCCCAGCAACAAATGTCTTGCCTTCGGATCTGTGATAGAAGGTGTACCCAATAGTTACTTTTGGGTATCCTACGAAGACGCACTTCTCCGACTTGGGTTTGAGCTTATCAAGATGAAACTTTTTCACATAAGCATCGCAACTCCAAACTTTAAGAAACGACAACTTTGGTTTCTTGCCAAACCATAGTTCATATTGTGTCATCTCAACGGATTTAGATGGTGCCCTATTTAACGTGAATGCAGTTGTCTCTAATGCATAACCCCAAAACGATAGTGGTAAATCGGTAAGAGACATCATAGATCGCACCATATCTAATAAAGTACGGTTACGACGTTCGGATACACCATTACACTGTGGTGTTCCAGGTGGCGTGAGTAGTGAAACTATTTCACATTGTTTTAACTGAAGGCCAAACTCATAACTCAAATATTCTCCTCCACGATTAGATCGTAGAAACTTTATTTTCTTGTTACGATGATTTTCCACTTCACTCTGAAATTATATGAACTTTTCAAATATTTCAGACTTTTGTTTCATCAAGTAGATATACTCATATCTGCTCAAATCATCTGTAAAGATCAGAAAATAATGATACCTATCGTGAGCTTCAATATTCATCGGACCACATACATCGGTATGTATGATTTCCAACAAATCGGTTGCTCGCTCCATTGTTCCAGAGAATGGAGTCTTAGTCATCTTGCCCATGAGGCATGGTTCGCAAGCATCAACTGATTCATAATCAAGTGATTCCAAAAGCCAATCAGCATGGATTTTCTTCATGCGCTTTACACCAATATGACCTAAACGGCAGTGCCACAAATAAGTTGCACTATCATCATTAACTTTGCATCTTTTTGGCTTGAATATTATGAATATGTGTATCACTACGATCGAGATCCAACAAACCATTTTTGTTGGTGTGTATGAACATCGAAGGTTCTATTCATGTAAACAGAACAACAATTGTTCTCTAACTTAAATGAATAACCGTTTTGCAATAAACATGATCAAATCATATTTATGCTCAACGTAAACACCAAATAACACTTATTTAGGTTCAACACTAATCCCGAAAGTATAGGGAGTGTGCGATGATGATCATATCAATCTTGGAACCAATTCCAACACATATCGTCACTTCACCCTTAACTAGTCTCTGTTCATTCTGTAACTCCTATTTCGAGTTGCTAATTTTAGCAACCGAACAAGTATCAAATACTTAGGGGCTACTATAAACACTAGTAAGGCACACATCAATAACCTGTATATCAAATATACCCTTTGTTCACTTTGCCATCTTTCTTATCCGCCAAATATTCAGGGAATTTCCGCTTCCAGTGATCATTTCCTTTGCAGTAGAAGCACTCAGTTTCAGGCTTTGGTCCAGCTTTGGGCTTCTTCACGGGAGTGACAACTTGCTTGTCATTTTACTTGAAGTTCCCTTTCTTTCCCGTTGCCCTTTCCTTGAAACTAGTGTTCTTGTCAATCATCAACACTTGATGCTCTTTCTTGATTTCTACCTTCGTCGATTTCAACATCACAAAGAGCTCGGGAATCGTTTTCGTCATCCCTTGCATACTATAGTTCATCACGAAGTTCTAGTAACTTGGTGATGGTGACTAGAGAACTCTGTCAATCACTATCTTATCTGTAAGATTAACTCCCACTTGATTCAAGCGATTGTAGTACCCAGACAATCTGAGCATATGCTCACTACTTGAGCTATTCTCCTCCATCTTTTAGCTATAGAACTTGTTGGAGACTTCATATCTCTCAACTCGGGTATTTGCTTGAAATATTTAACTTCAACTCCTAGAACATCTCATATGGTCCATGACGTTCAAAACGTCTTTGAAGTCCCGATTCTAAGCCGTTAAGCATGGTGCACTAAACTATCAAGTAGTCAACATATTGAGCTAGCCAAACGTTCATAATGTCTGCATCTGCTCCTGCAATAGGTCTGTCACCTAGCGGTGCATCAAGGACATAATTCTTCTGTGCAGCAATGAGGTTAATCCTCAGATCACGGATCCAATCCGCATCATTGCTACTAACATTTTTCAACATAGTTTTCTCTAGGAACATATAAAAAAATTAAACGGGGAGCAATATCGCGAGCAATTAATCTACAAGATAGATATGCTAATACTACCAGGACTAAGTTCATGATAAATTAAAGTTCAATTAATCATATTACTTAAGAACTCCCACTTAGATAGACATCCCTCTAATCCTCTAAGTGATCACGTGATCCAAATCAACTAAACCATGTCTGATCATCACGTGAGATGGAGTAGTTTCAATGGTGAACATCACTATGTTGATCATATCTACTATATGATTCACGCTCGACCTTTCGGTCTCCGTGTTCCGAGGCCATATCTGTTATATGCTAGGCTCGTCAAGTTTAACCTGAGTATTCCGCGTGTGCAACTGTTTTGCACCCGTTGTATTTGAACGTAGAGCCTATCATACCTGATCATCACGTGGTGTCTCAGCACGAAGAACTTTCGCAACGGTGCATACTTAGGGAGAACACTTATACTTTGTTAATTTAGTGAGGGATCATCTTATAATGCTACCGTTAATCAAAGCAAGATAAGATGCATAAAAGATAAACATCACATGCAATCAATATAAGTGATATGATATGGCCATCATCATCTTGTACTTGTGATCTCCATCTCCGAAGCACCTCCATGATCACCATTGTCATCGGCGCAACACCTTGATCTCCATCGTAGCATCGTTGTCATTTTGCCAATCTTATGCTTCTACGACTATCGCTACCGCTTAGTGATAAAGTAAAGCATTACAGGGCGATTGCATTGCATACAATAAAGCGACAACCATATGGCTCCTGCCAGTTGTCGATAACTCGGTTACAAAACATGATCATCTCATACAATAAAATTTAGCATCATGTCTTGACCATATCACATCACAGCATGCCCTGCAAAAACAAGTTAGACATCCTCTACTTTGTTGTTGCAAGTTTTACGTGGTTGCTACGGGCTTAGCAAGAACCGTTCTTACCTACGCATCGAAACCACAATGATAGTTTGTCAAGTTGGTGTTGTTTTAACCTTCGCAAGGACCGGGCGTAGCCACACTCGGTTCAACTAAAGTTGGAGAAACTGACACCCGCCAGCCACCTGTGTGCAAAGCACGTCGGTAGAACCAGTCTCGCGTAAGTGTACGCGTAATGTCGGTCCGAGCCGCTTCATCCAACAATACCGCCGAACCAAAGTGTGACATGCTGGTAAGCAGTATGACTTATATCGCCCACAACTCACTTGTGTTCTACTCGTGCATATTACATCAACGCATAAAACCTGGCTCGGATGCCACTGTTGGGGAACGTAGTAATTTCAAAAAAATTCCTACGAACACGTTCAGCCCGATGACGTCCCTCGAACTCCGATCCAGTCGAGTGTTGAGGGAGAGTTTCGTCAGCACAACGGCGTGGTGATGATGTTGATGTTCTACCGACGCAGGGCTTCGCCTAAGCATCGCTACAGTATTATCGAGGTGGACTATGGTGGAGGGGGGCACTGCACACGGCTAAGAGATCAATGATCTAATGTTGTGTCTCTAGGGTGCCCCCTGCCCCTGTATATAAAGGAGCAAGGGGGGTGCGGCCGGCCAGGGCTAGGCGCGCTAGGAGGAGTCCTACGCCCACAGGGAGTAGGACTCCCCCCTTTCCTATTTGGATTAGGACTTGGGAGGGAGAAGAAGGAAAGAGGGGGGGCGACCCCCTTGCCCTAAACCAATTCGGTTTGGGACTAGGGGGTGCGCCCCATACTCCTCTTGCTGCCCTCCTTTTCCACTAAGGCCCATGTAGGCCCATTAAGCTCCCGGGGGGTTCCGATAACCTCCCGGTAGTCCGGTAAAATCCCGATTTCACCCGGAACACTTCCGATATCCAAACATAGGCTTCCAATATATCAATCTTCATGTCTCGGCCATTTCGAGACTCCTCGTAATGTATGTGATCACATCCGGGACTCTGGACAACCTTTGGTACATCAAAACATATAAACTCATAATAAAACTGTCATCATAACGTTAAGCGTGCGGACCCTACAGGTTCGAGAACTATGTAGACATGACCGAGACACGTCTCCGGTCAATAATCAATAGCGGAACTTGGATGCTCATATTGGCTCCTACATATTCTATGAAGATCTTTATTGGTCAAACTGCATAACAACATACGTTGTTCCCTTTGTCATTGGTATGTTACTTGCCCGAGATTCGATCGTCGGTATCTCAATACCTAGTTCAATCTCGTTACCGGCAAGTCTCTTTACTCGTTCCATAATACATCATCCCACAACTAACTCATTATTTGCAATGCTTGCAAGGCTTAAGTAATGTGCATTACCGAGAGGGCCCAGAGATACCTCTCCGACAATCGGAGTGACAAATCCTAATCTCGAAATACGCCAACCCAACAAGTACCTTCGGAAACACCTGTAGATCACCTTTATAATCACCCAGTTACGTTGTGACGTTTGGTAGCACACAAAGTGTTCCTCCGGTAAACGGGAGTTGCATAATCTCATAGTCATAGGAACATGTATAAGTTATGAAGAAAGCAATAGCAACATACTAAACGATCGTGTGCTAAGCTAACAGAATGGGTCATGTCAATCACATCATTCTCCTAATGATGTGATCCCATTAATCAAATGACAACTCATGTCTATGGTTAGGAAACATAACCATCTTTGATCAACGAGCTAGTCAAGTAGAGGCATACTAGTGACACTCTGTTTGTCTATGTATTCACACATGTATTATGTTTCCGGTTAATACAATTCTAGCATGAATAATAAACATTTATCATGATATAAGGAAATAAATAATAACTTTATTATTGCCTCTAGGGCATATTTCCTACATATACATGGGTTGACGCCTGGCGGCCTACAAAGTCCCGGCCGGCTCATAAAACGTGCCCGGCTTGGTGACTTCTTTTATATGCCTTTCTTTACAAGTCTTTCTTTACATACGGCGGTTTACAATATTGGGCCTTAAGCCGCCTCTGGGCTTAGGCCTTCTACCAGCCATTGGGGTTGACCCGGCGCCTCCTGGGCGGGTCTTACCTGGTAGCTATATTCCCAACACCTTACCTTTCCCCTTCTCCTACTCCTACTAGGAAAGAAGGAGTCCTACTCCCGGTGGGAGTAGGACTCCCCCCTTGGCACGCCCTCCTCCTTGGCCGGCCGCCTCCCCTCCTAGCTCCTTTATATATGGGGGCACCTCAGAGACACAACAATTGATCATTGATCTTTTAGCCATGTGCGGTGCCCCCCTCCACCATAATCCACCTCAGTCATATCGTAGCGGTACTTAGGCGAAGACCTGCATTGGTAGCTTCATCAACACTGTCACCACGCCGTCGTGCTGACGAAGCTCTTCCCAGAAGCTCTACTGGATCGTGAGTTCGCGGGACGTCACCGAGTTGAACGCGTGTTGAACGCGGAGGTATCGTATGTTCGGTACTAAGGATCGGTCGATCGTGAAGACGTACGACTACATCAATCGTGTTGTCATAACGCTTCCACTTACGGTCTACGAGGGTACGTAGATTACACTCTCCCCTCTTGTTGCTATGCATCACCATGATCTTGCGTGTGCGTAGGAAAATTTTGAAATTACTACGTTCCCCAACAATACCTCCCTTCTTAGGAACACAATGGACAGGACTTACCCACTGACTATCAGCAACGGGATAAATTATACCTACCTCTAGAAGCTTTAGCATTTCTTTTCTTACCAGTTCTTTCATCTTAGGATTTAACCGTCGGTTGTGATCAACAACCAGTTTAGCATCCTTCTCTATATTTTTGTGCTGGCATATAGTGGGACTAATGCCCTTAAGATCATCAAGAGTATATCCAATAGCAGCATGGTGCTTCTTCAGAGTTTTCAATAATCTCTTTTCTTCATGCTCTGAAAGGTTAGCACTAATAATAAGAGGATATATCTCCTTCTCATCAAGATAAGCATATTTAAGAGTATCTGGTAAAGATTTAAGCTCAAACACGGGATCACCCTTGGGTGGAGGAGGACCTCGTAAGATTTCAATAGGCAAGTTGTGTTTCAAAATAGGTCCCTGTTTAAAGAATACTTCATCTATTTCCCTTCTTTCATTCATAAACATATCATTTTCATGGTCTAGCAAATATTGTTCTAAAGGATCACTAGGAGGCACGACAATAGAAGCAAGACCAATAATTTCATCTTTACTAGGCAATTCTTTATCATGGGGTTGTCTACGAAATTTAGCAAAATTAAATTCATGAGACATATCCCCTAAACCAACAGAAACAATATCTTTATTGCAGTCTATCTTAGCATTAACAGTATTCAAGAAGGGTCTACCAAATATAATGGGACAAAAGTTATCATGTGGGGAACCAAGAACAAGAAAATCAGCAGGGTATTTAACTTTCCCACACAAGACTTCAACATCTCTAACAATACCAACTGATGAAATTGTATCTCTATTGGCAAGCTTAAGGCTGTGTTTGGTTGAGCTTTTGAAGCCAACTTCTGGCTTTTGGAAGCTATAAGCTAACCAAAGGGGGAAAAGAGAAGCAGAATCTAGAGGAGTTACAGCTTCCTCGTAGTGTATTTTTCGAAGCAGGTGAACCCCCAACTTTAGCAATGCATTTTTAGCTGTCCCCTGAGAGTTTGATGGTATTTTCCCACCTTTGCCACTGGTAAGTGGAAAGTGATTCGACCAAGGGCAGCCCGCACGAGAGAAGGGCTATCCATAAACCTCATGCTCGATCCCCATCCACCCGAGCGGCAGCTAGGGTTCCTAGCCGCCGCCAGCGCCGCCGCCGCCCCTCCACCGCCGCATGCCAACCCACTGGCGCCGCCTCCCGCGTTCGCCTCCCCACCGCGACCTCCTCCCTCCTCCACTGCTCGTCGAACCTCCTCCATCTGCCTCCCCGTCGTGACCTCCTCCCTCCTCCACTGCTTGCCGGACCTCCTCCAACCAGCAAGGGCTGCCGCCCTCGACCGCCGGTGATGCCTCCCGCTGCCCTGCTGTGACCTCCTCCCTCCATTCTCCAAAGTAGCTGCTCCCCTCTCCTCCCACTCCCCATTCCCCTCCTGCCTCCTGTACAAGTAGAAAGAGGATGGATTTTTTTGCTCTGTCATATTGTTGTCAATTGATGATTTAAAGTGGATGAAATTTGGATGCGATGAAGCATATTGCTTGTCATATTTTTTGTATATTGATGTGAAGTGGAAGAGATTTTGATAGTATTGCTGCACATTGTTGTATGTCCAGCACACTGGCTATTTATTGATGAATACTTGCTGCATTTTGTTGTACATTGGATGATTATGTTCTACGACGGGAAGTAGCACCAACACAAGCAGATCATGTTGAAGAGGAGGAGAACAAAGATACCATGGCTACTATTCATAATAGGATAGCCGATGCTTGTCATAATTTTTCTTTGCAAAACGGTCGTTCTATTGCTACCAATGTACATATCACTATTTTGCGGTCTACTTGCACATAAAAATATTGAACCATTGTCCAAGGTCATTACAGACAATTCACAGTGAAATCTACAGTTTCATAGCTATTTCAGCCAAACAACTTCCAGCTTTTCCACAGCAAAAAGTTCACAATAGCTTTTTCACAGCTCACAGCTCACAGCAGCTTTTACAGAATCTACAGCTCAACCAAACACAACCTAATTATAACATCAATTTCCTCTATCTCAGCAGGTGCAATGTCATGTATAATTTCTTTATATAGGGAATGGGGTATTGCACTTGCACTAGCACCCATATCACATAAGCCATGATAGCAATGATCTCCCATTTTAACAGAAATAATAGGCATGCCTACAACAGGTCTATGTTTATTTTTAGTATCAGGTCTAGCAATTCTAGCAAATTCATCACAGAAGTAAATAACATGACCATCAATATTATCGGCCAAGAGATCTTTAACCATAGCAACACTAGGATCAACTTTAATTTGCTCAGAGGGAGTAGGTATTCTAGTATTACTCTTACGAACCATAGTTGAAGCTTTAGCATGATCCTTTATTTTAACAGGGAAAGGTGGTTTCTCAACATAAGCAGTAGGAACAACAGGATCATTATAAGTGATAGTCTTTTCTTCAACTTTAATAGGTGCAACTACTTTTACTTCAATGGGAGGTTTATATTTCAACCAATTCTCCTTAGGGAGATCAACATGAGTAGCAAAGGATTCACAAAAGGAAGCTACTATCTCAGAGTCAAGCCCATATTTAGTGCTAAATTCATGGAAAGCATCGGTATCCATAAAAGATTTAACACAATCAAACTTAGGTGTTATACCTGACTCCTTACCTTCGTCGAGATGCCAATCTTCAGAGTTGCGTTTAATTCTCTCCAATAAATCCCATTTTAATTCAATAGTCTTCATCATAAAAGAACCAGTACAAGAAGTATCGAGCATGGAGCGATTACTGAGAGAAAGTCGAGCATAAAAATTTTGAATAATCATTTCTCTTGAGAGCTCATGATTGGGGCATGAATATAACATTGACTTAAGCCTCCCCCAAGCTTGAGCGATGCTTTCTCCTTCGTGAGGCCAAAAATTATATATATAATTGCGATCACGATGAACCAGATGCATAGGATCACTACAAAAAAAAGACACATCCGTGACATTTTGGGCCGAACAAATTTTTTTTCTGTCATACATATGACACTTCTATGACGATAATTGTGACAAAACCCGGTATCATCATAGATGTGGTGGGCTCCTACTTCTATGACAAAAAATCATGACAGAAAATGGGCTTTTCGCCCTGGGCGGGCCGGAGACGCAGCTGCATGACATTCTTTGGGCCGTCCATGACGGAAAAAACCGTGGTAGAAGCGAGGGGGAGGAAAATTTTGGGGAGTTCCCGGTTATGGTGGGAGGTCGGGGGCCAAGCGATGCACGTTTCTCTCGTACATATACGCGCGTGTGTGCGAGGCGTTGGCTCTAACTGAACCCGAGCGGGGCGTTGGGCTCTAACTAAACCCGAGCGATTGCACTGCAGGCTACGTGTTACTGAACCCGAGCGATCAATCGATGGCTGTTAACTGAACCCGATCGAGCGATTCCTTCGCTACTGATGCTAACTGAAGCCGATCGATGCTGCCTCTGGATGAATAGTGAGCGTTGCGGGAGGGTTTGGATGAACAGTTCCCGGTGGGGGTGGATGAACAGGACCCCGTGGTGTTGCCTCTGGATGAACATGACCCCGATCGATCGAGCCGGTTGGGGCTGGATGAACAGGACCCCGTGGAGGGCTGGATGAACAGGACCACCCCATGGAGGGACATGATGAACAGTAGACGGTGGAGGGCGGGATGAACAGTAGCCCGTGGAGGGGTGGTTGAACAGGAGCCCGTGGAGAGGGCTGGTTGAACAGTAGCCGGTGGAGTAGCACGCGGTGGAGGCTGGATGAACAGGCACCCATGGATGAACAGTCACAGGTGGAGGCTGGAGGAGGTCGACGGTGGATGAATAGTAGCTCGTGGAGGCTGGAGGGGGTCGACGGTGGAGATGAACGGTATCCCATGGAGTCCCGTTTTGCGGTACGCCACACCCCTCCCGATGAACAGGACCCCTGTTTCGACCGTAGCGCTCCAACACAAGTCTGTTTCGTCCGTTTTACGGTACGCCACACCCCTCCCGATCAACAGGACCCCCGTTTCGACCGTAGGAGGTCCGTTTCCTCCGTTTTACGGTACGCCAGACCCCTACCGATGAACAGGATGCCGTTTCGAACGTGGTCGGTCGAACACATGGCTGTTTCCTCCGTTCTGCGGTACGCCAGGCCTCGTTTCCATCGCCTGTTCCATCCAAGCCCTCCCGGTGAACACGATGCATTCCGTTGCCTCCCCATGAACACGACGACGACGCTATTTCTCTGTTCCAACCCAGCAATGTACACGAGCCCTGGCCGTACGTATGCGCGAGTAGGCGTTTGAGACCCCGCCCATATGTACACATACGTGGCCGTATTTTCTTTCTTGCACCCTGGCCGTTGTACGTACGTGTACATGCTACGTGCGCGCCTCTACTACGACACGTGCGCGCCTCTACAACGACCAGTATGTACGTACACGTTTGTGACCAGAATGACAACTGTACGTACGCTTCGACCAGGTGGGTCCCGACTGTCAGGCACTTCCTTGCCTGCGAAGATGTAGCTGGTGGGTCCCAGCAGTCAGGGGCGAATCGTTTTTTTTTGCCCGGACGCACTTCCTTGCGTGCGAAGATATAGCTAGTGGGTCCCAGCAGTCAGGGGGAAATGTTTTTTCGTGAAATACAGTGGCTCGTCCAGTGGGTCCCAGCTGTCAGGTGGAGGAATCATTATTTTCCGTGTAATAAGGAGGCAATTCCTTGCTGCGGCCGTGGACCCAGTTGTTAGCCTCTCCACGTACAGTCCACGTCCGATGGAAGTCGTTCCTTGACCACGTTGACCACGCCGTGCCGAGAGCACCAGGGCGGTGGACGACGGCGAGGCCCAGGAAGGGGACGACACGGAGGCAGGGAAGACTCGGCAGTTGTTTCCCACGCGGAGGGGAGTACGATTGTACAAGGGTTTACTGTTCGTCTGTCGTTGCCGGAGAATAACAGCAGGTGTGGGTGAGTAGAGGGATGGCTAGGCCAGCGATGGGAGTATGGTCGGGCGGTGAGGCCTGCACGGCAGCACAGCCGGCCGTGAGGAGGAGGGAGCAGGCAGTCCCGCCGGCCCTTGTTTGAGTGGCTGGAGCAGGAAGAGCAGAGGTTGAAGAAGCACGACGACCGTTGGATGGACATCTGAAAGTGCAACTATCCCCGGGTGGTTTTGGTAATTCCTAACAACATATAGCTCATTGAGCTAACATTATGCCAAGATTAATATTTCAGGAAAAGCTCAATGAATGGCATGGCATGGATGAGGAAAGTGGATCCCTCAAAATTCTAAGGACAAAAAGTTTGGCTCAAGCTTCAAGATCAAGACTCTACATTTTATATTTTAGTGATCTAAGATCACATTGAGTCTATAGGAAAAGCCAATACTATCAAGGAGGGATGAGGTGTTGCTTAATGGCTTGCTTGCTCAAAGTGCTTAGTGATATGCTCCAAAACCCTCAACTACCTTCCCACATCCACATATGACCTAAACCAAAAGTCAAACTCGGCCCCACCGATTCTTTCTATCCGGCGCCACCGAGTTTCAAATGTCATAGCCATTGCCACAAACCCTAGCAATTCGGTTTCACCAATAGGCATCTCAGTCTCACCGAGATGGGATTGTAATCTCTCGGTTTCCCTTCGTAACGTTTCGGTCTTACCGAGATGAGCGATCGGTCCCACCGAGATTGCAATGTAAACTCTCTGTTTCCCTTTTGTAACATTTCGGTCTCACCGAGATGAGCGAATCGGTCCCACCGAGTTTACCTGACCAACTCTTTGGTTAGCTTCTTACCAAAATCGGTCCCACCGAGTTTGTGTAATCGGTCACACCGAGATTACGTTATGCCCTAACCCTAACCATATCGGTCCTACCAAGTTGCATCTCAGTCCCACCGAAAATCCTAACGGTCACTAGGTTTGCTGAATCGGTCCAATCGAGTTTAACCATTCGGTCCCACCGAGTTTGGCAAATTGTGTGTAACGATTAGATTCTGTGTGGAGGCTATATATACCCCTCCACCCACTCTTCATTCGTCGAGAGAGCCATCAGAACATACCTACACTTCCAATACACATTTTCTGAGAGAGAACCACCTACACTTGTGTTGAGGTCAAGATATTCCATTCCTACCATATGAATCTTGATCTCTAGCCTTCCCCAAGTTGCTTTGCACTCAAATCTTCTTTCCACCAAATCCAAATCCTGTGAGAGAGAGTTGAGTGCTGGGGAGACTATCATTTGAAGCACAAGAGCAAGGAGTTCATCATCAACACACCATTTGTTACTTCTTGGAGAGTGGTGTCTCCTAGATTGGCTAGGTGTCACTTGGGAGCCTCCGGCAAGATTGTGGAGTTGAACCAAGGAGTTTGTAAGGGCAAGGAGATCGCCTACTTCGTGAAGATCTACCGCTAGTGAGGCAAGTCCTTCGTGGGCGACGGCCATGATGGAATAGACAAGGTTGCTTCTTCGTGGACCCTTCGTGGGTGGAGCCCTCCATGGACTCGCGCAACCGTTACCCTCCGTGGGTTGAAGTCTCCATCAACGTGGATGTACGATAGCACCACCTATCGGAACCACAACAAAAACATCCGTGTCTCCAATTGCGTTTGAATCCTCCAAACCCTTCCCTTTACATTCTTGCAAGTTGCATGCTTTACTTTCCGCTGCTCATATACTCTTTTGCATGCTTGCTTGAATTAAGTGGAGATTGCTTGACTTTTCCTAAGATAGCTAAAATCTGCCAAGAACTAAAATTGGGAAAAGGCTAGATTTTTATTTGGTCAAGTAGTCTAATCACCCCCCCCTCTAGACATACTTTCGATCATACAACATCCAACAGTCAGTGCTTGTGCGTCAACCTTTTTTTTAGGAAAGCCTCAAATCTGTGGAAAACAACATACAGCCCATCTGTCATTATTTCTAATAATTTACAGCCCATTTGCTAATTATTAAGGTTTTTTTAGAGCCCATATTCTTTTTGTTAGCATTACAGCCCATATTGTGGCAACGGTTAAAAAATTATACGAAATTTTACATATTTCGGTGCGGTCCAAACTGTTTTTAATCCCGAAATTTCGACTCACATTCAAACTGATTTTAAAAATAAATGTATATCAATATAAAATCCAACAAATTCTCCACACATAAAAATTACTGTAATTTAAAATCTTGAAATGAAAAAAAAAGATATTTGAAACTAATTGCCGGTTTGATGTGTTTTAAAAATGTACAACCCATTTTTCATTACTGATGGGCCATTTTCTCGGCCAGCCGAATGAAAGCTCTCCTCGTCTTGAAAGATTTGTAGCCCAACAGGCCTGACAAAGCGACTTACTTGGCAAATAACAAAAAAATTGTGTTGTGGCCGTGGACCCAGCTGTCAGCCTCTCCACGTACAGTACTCTTCCGATGGAAGTCGTTCCTTGACCACATTGACCACGCCGCTCGGAGAGCACCACGGCGGTGGACGACGGCGAGGCCTAGGAAGGGGACGACGCGGCAGTGGAAGCCCGCGCGGAGAGGACTACAAGGGTTCACTGGTTCGGCTGCGGTGTGAGGCTGCCGTCGCCACAGGGACTGGCCAGCGGTGGGAATAGTAGGGGGCGGTGAGGCCTCTGCGGCAGCACAGCCGGCCACGGGAGGCAGGAGCATGCGGCACGACCGGCGCTGCTTTGGGCGGCTGGAGCAAGAAGACCAGAGGTTGAAGAAGCACTACGGCCGTTGGATGGACATCATACGGTTACTGGAGCTAGAATCATTCATATTGACTAAGTTGACAAAGCCCTTCGTCCCCGTCAACTTAGTAGGCCCACAAGTCAGCCTCACAGCAAGGTGGGTCCCAGCTAGCCGGGGGAGTATTCATTTTTTTGTGCGTAATAAGGAGGCACTTCCGGTGGGTCCGAGCTGACAGCGGGGGGAATGTTTTTTCACGAAATACGGTGGCCCATCCGGTGGGTCCCAGCTGTCAGGTAGAAATGATTTTTTCGCAAAATACTAGTGGCCCATCCGGTGGGTCCCTGCTGTTAGGTGGAGGAATCATTATTTTCCGTGTAATAAGGAGGCACTTCCTTGCTGCCGCCGTGGACCCAACTGTCAGCCTCTCCATGTACAATCCACGTCCGATGGAAGTCGTTCCTTCCACATTGACCACACAGCACCGAGAGCACCAGGGCGGTGGACGACAGTGAGGCCTAGGAAGGGGACGACGCGGAGCCTTTGAAGACGCGGCAGTGGATGCCCACGCGGAGAGGAGTATGAGAGTTCACTCGTTTGGCTGCGGTGTGAGGCTACCGTCGCTGCAGGGCCTGGCTAGCGGTGGGAATAGTAGGGGGCGGTGAGGCCTCCACGGCAGCACAGCCGGCCACGGGAGGCAGGAGCAGGCGGCACGACCGGCGCTGCTTTGGGCGGCTGGAGCAAGAAGACCAGAGGTTGAAGAAGCACTATGGCCGTTGGATGGACATCGTACGGTCACTGCAGCTAGAATCATTTATATTGACTAAGTTGACAAAGCCCTTGGTAAGTCAACTTAGTAGGCCCACAGGTCAGCTTCCGAAACGGTGCGCCCCAGATGTCAGGGGGAGGAATTATTTTTTGGGTGGGTGAAGCTAGAATATCCAAGATTGAAGAAGAAGCACGGCATCCGTTGGATGGACATTCAACGGCCACTGCTGCTAGAACCGTGTGTTGACTATAAGTTGACAAAGCCTTGCATACGCGTCAACTCTGTTTTTTTAGGGGACGCGTCAACTTAGTAAGGCCAGAAGTGTGTGGCAGAGAACTTATAGCCCATTTGAGATTTGTAAGAATGTGTAGCCCATTTTTGAATTCTAATGGAATTTACTACAGCCCATTTACAGTTTGTTAAAAGTACAGCCCATTTCAACCAACCGTTCAAAACAGAATTCAATAAAATTTCCCACATTTTGATGGGATCCGAAATATTTTTATCCCGAAATTTCTAGTCAGATTAAATACAATTTCAATATAAATTTATATTACGTAAAAATCCAACGAAACATTGCGCTCGCAACAATTAATGAAATTAAAATTTTCAATATCCAAAAATAATATTTTATAAAGTAATCACGTGTTTGGTGCATTTTTTATAGTTACTGCCCAGTTTTTATAATTACATCCCATTTATTATTTCTTAAAGCCCATTTTCTTGTTAAGCCTAATGCATCCCTCCTAGGAAAGATTTGCAGCCCAGCGGGGCGGAGAATAACAACTTGACCTTGCCTGGGTATTCCTAAAAAAAGTATAGCTGGGCTAGCCATTTTCAGCTTGAAAAAAATTAATATCTGGGCTGGATATCTGGCCTGGGCTAGACGGGCCACAGCCCGCCCAGTTAATACCTGCAGCGATGTTTTCGTTGTTGTTCAGAGGAGAAAAATTAATATCTGGGCTAAACATCGAAAAACTCTGCAGTGCTCACACCTCAAAAACACAAATACTGCTCGAGCTGCTTGGTCCCAGCTGTCGGCCGCTTCTTGTGCAATTCTCTCGTTTATTGACTAGTACTACATAGGTTGACAATGGTGTGGGACCGTGATGTCAGGAAACCAGGGGGAAGCAAAATAAATAACTCCAGCGAGCGCTTCCACCTCTGCCTCGTTGTCTCCCGTGGAAACCCCTTTCCTCCCTTTTTTTGCTCGGGCAAGGACCAATGCATGCAGCACGTCCATGCGGTTATTAGGCAAGAAATAAAAGCGCTTTGCATGCTATGAATTACGATGGCCTGCATGGGTAGCTAATAAGGCATCCTCTTAACTGCTGTGATTAAATGTTGTGTTTAGAAGAGAGAAATATTCTTCTTTTCCACCAATCTGCTTGCACCTAGGTCGTGATGCACCTTCTAATACGACTTATTCACCTAGACGGAGGGAGTATAGTTTTATACATATATATATATAATAAGGAGGCACTTGCGTACGTAGGCTATGGACCTGGTGGGTCCCCATTGTCATCCTCTCCAAGTAAAGTCATCTCCTCGCCCGCGCGCGCTTTCCGCCCGAAACAGTCAGCGCCGCCCGCCCCGCTTCCCGGTGCAGGCGATTGCTCCGCCTTCAAACGACACAAGTGCCGTCCGTCCATCCATCTGCCGCCCACATTAATGATACGCGGTTGCCGAGGTGGCTACTCCGGCGCCACACGTTCGTCCCTCCGCCCGCCCACCATTGCTATATAAACTGCTGCGCCGGCCATAGCCGCAGTCATCCGCATCCGTTCCCTTTCTCCTGTCCACACCACTACTGCCCACCATGGCTTCCTCGCGCTCCAGCGCTCTTCGGGACGGGCGGACGACGGACCACAAGGAGATGGCAGCCATTGCTGCCGACCGGCTGGCCGGCAGGCAGCCGGAGGACGACGACGTCCCAATGGAGAACATGGTAGTCGACGATCCGGCGCCAACCCCCTCCTCCGCGCCATCCTCGCCGGTGCATTGCACCATGACCATTGGCGAGGCCCGTGCCCAATATATGGACAGTGTGAGGCGGATGCGTCAGGAGCAGTTCCGGGAGGCGCAGGCCGACGCCGCCTACAACCACCATCTCCTCCAGGAGCATCTGCAGGCGGAGGAGCAGATCGCCGCGGAGCGGGCGGAGCAGGAGGCGCTGCTCGACTCGTACCGCTCCACCCGCAAGGGCCGCCTCGAGCGCTGGCGGGAGCGCATGCGGGTGGCGGAGGCTGCGGCCGCCTACAAAGAGGCTAGCAAAGAGGGCGATGAAGCGGGCGAGGCGCTGTTTGGCGAGACCGAGGACGAGGCAGAGGACAATGTCGGCTCCGACGAGTCCCCGCTCCGCTGGCGTCGACGAGGCCCCGTGGCGCCAACAACGAGGCAGAGGACACCGCCGGCTCCACCGAGGCCCCGCCCCGCCAACAACGAGGCAGAGGACATCGCCGGCTCAGCCGAGGCCCCACCCTGCCGGCAACGCGGGGGAGGATTTCCACCGCTCCGCTGAGGCGCCGCCCGCCGGCAACGAGACAGAGGACATCGCCGGCTCCGCCGAGGCCCCGCCCCGCTGCCAACGAGGCCGCGCCACACAGAAAACGAGGAAGAGTAGAACACGGTAGGTCGCCGCCGCTCGGGTCCAAGTAAGGCCACCGCTGCTACCCTCCTGTTGAAGCCAAGCTAGGCGGGTTGACCATTGACGGCCGGTTAGCTTCTTGGCGGCGACGTGGAGTCGGGGAGTTCTGCTGGAGAATAACGCTGCTTCTACTTAACTGCTGGTGCAGTTGGCTGACTGACACGTGGGCCCAACAGGCCACATGTCAGTTACGCAACTGCACCTGCAGTTAAGTCACTGAAGCTTCTGTTCGGCTCAGCGGGACACAGGTGGGTAGCTTCGGTTAATTAATTATACCTCCAGCGCACCCCTTTTTAGTTGAAGAATGTATGAAATGTAATGAAATCTGGCATGTTTATATGAAATCCGACCGTGTATGAATGAATTTATTTCGATTAGTTCGAATTCCTGTATCACTGGCATTGGATGAACATGCAAAACAATATGTACTAGCATTATTCCCAGGGTGATCACCTCGTTTGCAGCAGTTTCACATGTACTCCCTCCGGTCCTTTCTAGTCTGCATACAAGTTTTGTCTGCAGTCAAAGTATCTCTACTTTGACCAATCTTATACAAAAAAGTATGCACTTTCACAATGTGCGAAGTAAAAAGGAACAGAAGGAGTACAAAGAGTTTGAGCAGGTTTTTAGCGTTTTTGTACATTGCAATCAAACACACAGGCCTGGCAATTCATAGAGAACATTCAAAACAATCGATGATTATGCATCTCAGCGACTCACATGTCAGAGGCAATATTTACTTCACAACTAAAGAATAAAGAAAAAATTGATCGACGCTGCTGACAGCAAGGGCGTCCCATTCGAAAATATCAAACGCATGTCTTGCTAAAATCAATGAGCAAAATTTGACAAGGTTGTCCCATTCCAAAATATCAAATGCCTACGATTGTGGAATGGGCAGGGTTTGCCATCAGTTCGGACATTGACATGGCACCTCGTGCTAAATAAACCAGCTGTTCTTTTTGTGCAGTTCCACCAAAATCAACCAAATTCGCGCGTAGCTTGTATGATTTCGCCCTTATATGTTGCAACGCCTTGAACTTATCGGCACCTCCTTTCTTGTGGTGGAAATGAATGATTCGATGTATTCATGAACATTTTGTGCAGTTCCCATTGAAATCAAGCTGAGCACCCCTGTTTGCACAAATACAAAAAAGTGATTAGTATAGAGCAAACTGTACTATGAATTGACAGTTTCAACAGGCACATACATGGTCCATGTAGAGCACACTTTTAGAAAAATGGAACTCACCAGAAAGAATCCTAGAACAACATTGTACTCGCGCATCACAGCAAAAAATGGAGATTTTGTCAGTCCTTCTGAGCTGAAGTTAGTTTGGTCTTGTGGGGAGTAATGTAACCATCCTTCAACTGCTCCTTCTGATGATAAGATAGACAGGGCTTCTTCATCCTGGCATAATCGGAACTAGTCACTTCACGTACTCCATATTCTTCTTCAGAGGAAGATGATCCTGTTGTGCAAAGACAAGAGGACTACTAAATGCTAGCATCACTGTTTGCTCGAAAAAAAGGAAAGGAAATATTTAAAACAGCACAGATGAAGCACTTCTCAAGGACAATACCACTTTTTCATGACAGCACCGGGAGTTGATTTTTGTTTTTCTTCCCCTTGTTCTTCCCCTTCATCACTTGGTTCAATAACAAACAAGCTTCGCCTTCAATGTAAGATTTGGCATGTCAATTAGGGAGCACAAGTATAGTACTAAACTTAATTTTCTGATGAAAGTGGCAAAATACAGGCCAGCAGTTGTGAAATATCCTTATCTTACCTCAATGGGATATTACGGTGCACATACAGATTGGAAGTCTTGTCTCCATTTGTGCAGTTCACTAAAATCAAGCAACATTATCGTACAAGTAGCACAACATATGAATGCACACTGCAGAATCATGTGAAAGAAGGCTAGTACTGACCTCTCATGATGCGGAATTCAAACAACTCACAAGAAGAAGATCTGAACCAAATTCGCCTTAACGGATAGGAAGTAAGATCTCCTCTTGTGCAGTTCCACTAAGATCAAGCAATCAAGCAACGTTGTCGGTGTGACATTTTGGTTGAACTGCACAAAACACTCTTAAAACAAAAGTGTTTTGTGCAGTGCAACAAAAGGTCACAATGGCAACGAGGTGAAGCAGATAACCCTGTTTACACAGAGGTGCAAAGGAAACAATTAGTGGTCAATAACGGTGGATGACACAGAAGCCAACAAAAAGAAGCATCTACCTTATCTAAATGGGAAAGAAAGCAAGACAGTAGCATTTCTCAAACGGTGGCATTGATTAATATTAACATAGAGATTATATTAACAATAAAATTCGTTAAACATGTAATTTGCTTTTAACTGTGGCATTGCATCAATTTTCCAGCGGCATTATTAGAGGGTGTTTGTTTACAGGGACATTTTGGTGTAGGGACTAAAAAAACTCCGTGTCAGTCCCATCTAAACCAAAGAGGAGGGACTTTTAGGGACTAAAAGTGGGCATTTGGGACTAAAGAAAGAAGACCCCGAGGGAGTCTTTTTGGGACTTTTTCCAACAGTTGCCCCTGCCACGCATCGCACCTTGTCTCTATTAGTTCATTACTAGGGGTAACATGGTCTTTTAGCATGTCATTTAATAACCTCTAGTCCATGTTTAGTCCCTGGAACCCAGCAGGTAGGGACTAGGGAGTTTTTAACCAAACAGGGCCTTAGATTAACAACAGCTAATGAGTTGCACGGGACAGTGGACGCACCAGCACCATGTGCATCTACCGATGTACTGTGGTCATGCACAGTCTGTTGCAACAAAGAACAAGCAACCAAGGAGCATATTTGTGTTGGTCCCAGTTTTGTTATCTTTAGACGCCTTTCCCTATGTGAGCGCAGCAAATCTAGTCCTGCTCAAACTCTACAGCCTTGTCCCTTCCTTTCCTTTTTGAACTAGTACTTTCGCCCCTTCCTTTCCTCTTTGAACCACGTCCTAGATTTATGCGATACAACTTTCCCCACTACTTTCCCCCATTCCTTTCCTCTTTGAACCACGTCCTAGATTAATGCTATACAACTTTCCCCCTTCATTTCCTCTTTGAACCACGTCCTAGATTCATGCTATATACAACTTTTCCCACTACTTTCCCCCACTCCTTTCCTCTTTGAACCACGTCCTAGATTCATGGTATACATGCAGCTAGAGCAATGCATGTGGAGTAAGTAAATTATACCTTAAGGTTCTTGGGGCGTGGTTCGGTGGGCGACGGGACGGCGGCGAAGAAGAAGGGGTCGGAGGCCCTCCCGCGCCGCCGCTGGGTGGAAAGTGAACAGCTGCGCCGGTAGTCCCTCGCCGACGGCGACAGCGTTAAGCCTCCTTCCCTTCCCGGCGGACGGATCCTGCCGGCTCTTTGAGCAGCAGTGAGGGGAGAGAGAGGCCAACGAAGTCTTGTTTAGATCTGGAGAGGGCGAGAGAGTGTGAAGAGAGCAACTACAAGCGCTGAGGCTCCAGCGGGAGAGGGCGAGAGAGTGAGCGAACAGGCTAACCAGCTACACAACCCTCCCGTTATGTTCAACGAGAGGGAAATAACCTTTTATACATTCCTGCATTCGTGTGACAAGCATGCCGTGTTTTTTTGTGTGTGTGGGAGTCATTGGGATTTCAATCATAATCGTGTCATGTGGCTTTGGTGGTAAGACTATCCACAGTGGTGCAGAAATAATGCAGCCTTAGTCACCTTACCTCTCTCCACGTAGTACGTTGGGTCCCACCAGTCAGAGGGTGAAACAAACAAATTAATAAGAAAAATTAAAAGCGCCAGCGGTGTATCTTACCTCACACATCTCGCTACTGCTCGGGAACACTGTCCAATTGATCCCTCTGTTCGCTCACGTACTATTTTAAGTGAATCCTTATTATAACATGCACACAAATTTTGGCCACTTGTATTCGACTTAAGTCAGTGTGCCACCGTATCTCGTATACTTACTACTCCCTCCGTCTAGGTGTAATAAGTCACGTTAGAAGGTGCAACGGGACCAAGGTGCGTGCGTGTGCGTGTGTGTGTGTGTGTGTGTTTAACACCATGTGTTTGTTAGAGAGAGCGACAGATCGACCTACTCCTACAGAGAGATGTTGTGTAGTGTACGATTTTAGCCGCGAGAGTCGGTGCATCCTCTCGTTTCAGGGCGTGTCCAGTAGGGACATGCGGACAGCTGCCACGCCCGCTCCTGACCAGCCTGGCCCACCCAAAGCCCCTCCATCGCCCGCGCGCTTCCCGCCCGAAACGGTCAGCGTCGCTCCAAAGAATTGGTGCCGCATTCATGCCCGGGCAGAGCGGACGCGACCTCTCACTGGCGCAAGAGTGATGGTTGCTTCGTCCGTCCAACTTACTGCTGGGTCTATGTGATTTGACGGCTCATTGGTCTTTATTACTGAGGTGGTAGGACTGTTGGATATCCCACGCTGTCGGCGAAAGGAGGTATACTACTACTACTAGATTACAATTTTCTCCATTCTTACAGCGGAGGCGTGCAAGAGCAGTGAAAACACGCAGGCTCAGTGATTACATGGCCCACCTCACACTACTATCACCGTGCGACACCTAACTCTTTACATAGTACTCCCTCCGTTCCTAAATATTACTAGATGAGTCCCCGCGCGTTGGCGCGGAACAGCGGTATATCTCTCTGCGCAAAATTATCGATTTCATAGAACAAAAAAACTCTATAACCGCATGACAAATGTGGTAGCCAAACTAAATAAACTCCCATCATCATTTAGATCATCCCACGTAAGGAAAAAAGATCAGCCAACTCCTGAACTCCTACTGCATAATGGGATTATATTTTTCTTTTTGACATGTTAATGGGACTTAAAAGCTCACTTACATGCATGCTACCGGTGCATGCTTGCATGCAGACATGTTGATGTGATTTAAAACCCACTCACATGCATGTGGCACGGTATTTCTGCATGCTTGCATGTGGCTTAGTGCGGAGCCTCTCAACGTCAAGATCAGACGGCTATTATGGACTGATTTACTTCATCTAACGGCTACATCAATTTTGATGACGTGGCTCAAGGAGAGGATAGAGAATTCCTAGTAGTGGGGGCTAGCTATTACTAGTAGATATAAGTCTTTGTAGAGATTCCACTACATACGGAACAAAATGAATGAATCTACACTTAAAATGCATCTATATACATCCGCATGTGGTTCATGGTGAAATCTCTACAAAGACTTATATTTAGGAACGGAGGAAGTACTAGTATAGTACGTACTGTAATTTATCAGCGAGATAAATTTGTACAATGCTATGAAGCTTCCAGCTTCTGTTACATGTATCTTGCGTCCAAGGTTGCCCGTTGCAACATTTCATCAAATACAAAGGAGACTAACATGCATGCTATTGCATCTCAATGATTGACAGATCATAGCAAATATGTACTCCCTCCGTTCCAAAATAAGTTTCTCAACTTTGTGCAAACTTTAGTACAAAGTTGTACTACTACTAAAGTTGACACTTATTTTGGAACAGAGGCAGCTAAAGAAAAAAACGATCCATGCAGTCCCTAGCCCTTGAACCGTGAACCCTGACCAGGCTTCAATTTGCTGGCAACGTTCGAGCTTCCTAATAAATGAAGTTTGCAACCTTTTGACCATCGGATCATTTTGTGCAGTTTCACCAAAATCGAGATGAGCATCCCTGTGGCAAAGAAATTGAACAAGCGTGATTAGAATAAGATTACTGGGACTAGTTGATGAGACATAAACTCATCACAAATACAGTACGTAGAAGCCAGTAGAGGTATGTGCGGGGCAAAGAAGTAGAGAAATATCCACAGGGAGTGATGTGGGCAGCTGGAGCAGTGGTGCAAGCCGGCTGTAAAGGGAGTTGTACCTGAGGGACGTAGCTCAACCTTGAGGAGGGCGGCGGGAGGCGGCAACTGCCCACGTCGCGGCAGTGAGCAAGGGACGAAGGCAACCTCACCGGCTTTGTGAGAGAGAACGGCGGGGACCCCTGATCGGGACGTGCCGACAGTGGGTTTTCGCCGTCGGCGACGGCCACCGCATCTACACTAAGCATCCACCCCTTCCCCAAGCGGACGTGATCCGCCGGGATGTTAGAGATGTGGCCACAGTCGTTTTGTGCGAGAGAGTGTGAAGAGAGCAACCCCAGCAAGCAACCGTGTAGGCTGGCCCGTCCTGACTATGTACTCCTTTTCTCTCCATATGAACCTATCATATTGCGTACGTGCCACTGAAGAAAAAAAACTTTATTTATAAATGACGCGGCACCTACTACTCGTTCTCCTATAACCTTGCGCTTGGCATCTCCAAAATATTGACCTTGCGATTGGCTCTTCGCCTCTTCGGGAAGTCGAGCAATAATGGTAGTGCAGTATATATCGTTCTGGCTATATGAGACCGAATGAATTGCTGCACGTCCACCACGTGGGCGAGGGTCGAGGGGCGAGGGAGAGTGCTACATACGGAGCAAAATGAGTGAATCTACACTCTAAAATACGTCTATATACATCAGTGTTTGGAGTATGTACTAGTAGTTCATATTGAAATCTACTAAAGGACATATATATTCCAAACAATATGATATAATCTCTATAACCAAGGTAGTAGGGACGAGGAGTAAACGGAGGGAGTAGTAAATTTTTCTCCTCGTCCTGCGAGCCACCGCGCGCATGGGCGAGGGAGCGGGCGTAAGGCGTAGTAAGCAAGCTTCACCTCATCCTGCGAGCCACCGCGCCCGTGGGCGGGGGAGACGGCGTACTAAGCAAGCTTCTCCTCGTTCTGCGAGTTGACGGGACACATCAAAAGTACTCCAGTGTATAGAGCCTTGCCTCTAAGGTAGGCCCCACATGGTTTGCCTCTTTTTTTAACATAACACGTCAAGTCGCAATTTGTTTGTTCACCCGTGGTAGACGATCCTCCCTCCACCAAGTGGACAACCAGTACACGTGCCAAATTACCACGTGGGCTGCCTTTTTCGTACAGAAATGAGCTCCACCGTGTACCCGCGCGGGTGTGGTTGGGAAAGAGACGGGAGTACGTGCGCCGTGCATGCACCTCTTCTCTTCGTGCACGTTCCCCACCTACGTGGGTGTGTGTGAGAGATACAAACCGCGTTCGTGAGTGTTTTTTGTTTTGGGGTGGGGTGTGGGGTTGATTTCGTGAATTATTTGTGGGAATATGTGTCGATGACATCTCAAACAAAATTTTGCATGCAATGTGTGTGAAATGGAGGCCTATCCATATCATACATAGAGGGTCGGGCAATCCACGAGAAGAGAGGGAGGGGTCATAGCTATCGATAGAGTCGAAGAGAGGATCAAGTGGGTGGGTGCGAGATCGATGAAGAGAGCCATCGAAATTGTGTGTGTGTACAAGTCAAAGATATAGGGCGACTGGCCTACCGGAACGTTAGAGGGCACACGTCAAGTTTGTGTGTGGCAGGGAGACATGACTAGAGCGCTCGATGTATCGGTGTGTGTGGGGGGAGGGGGTGGTGGGAGGGGTAGGCAGAGGCCTAACTATAGAGGTAGAACGACTCGTATATGTGTTGAGAAGGAGAGACCCAGCTATGTCTTGAGGGAGATCGGTCGACATCCATACATAACTGAAGGACGGGAAATATGATGGGAGAGAGATAGAGGAGAGAGAGAGGGAGGGAGAGGGAGGGAGAGGGGTAGAGTGCTGGATGGGTGATGGAGTTGCTTCTCGAAGATGGTGGGAGAGGCCTACTAGACAAACTGAGGGTGGAACTGCAATGTTATCAATAAGAGTGGGGATGTGTTTCTGTGTGTGCCTGTGCGTGATAGATCTGTCGGGACGCATCCATGGATGATGAAGGGGAACCATGTGTTTGGTAAGCAAACCTAACTAGATCGGTAGATCAATTGTTGTTTGTCGGAGGAAGGGAGAGACACAACTAATGAGGTAGATCGATTGACGTGTGGGTAAAAACGAGTTATAAGGACCTAGCTAGCTATATGTATAGCGAGAGATCGGTCGGTGTACGTCCATTTGTTAGAGGCTAATAAGGCCCAGCGAGACGGATAGACAGAGAGAATGGAGCTAGGAGGTGGTGCGAGAGGCCCAACTACTAGCTAGATAGGGGGAGGAGTGTGCGGTTGTGAGAGAGCGATGAAAAGAGGGGCGAGAGTTTACACGTGTGTCTGACCGTATGAGAGACACGAGGCAAGGACACATAAAGGAGGAGATTGAAGGTGTGTTTGTATGTTGTAGGCAGGCATCGCTGGAGAGGTTTATCGATCGGTGTGTGTCGGAAAGGAGTTGTGGAGACTCTGGGAGAACGACCTAAAGAAAAAAATGAATGTGCCCGGTGGATAGAATGCCGAGGGAGGGGGAGGGCGAGGAGGGCGTGTGCATGCACGAGAGAAAGTTAGTGGTAGCTACAAAGGTTAGAGGATTGTGTGGGTGTAAGAGACTAACAAAGATCATAATTTGATATGAAAGCGGATTCATATATTTGAATAGGAGATCATAGTGTTTTAAACATTGCATGCATGAATATAGCGGTGATACACGTGCTGTGCACATGTTATACCATAATGTGATAATGCATGGTGTTTGCAACTCACAGCTAAATGCCGAACAATCTAAACCATACTATACATCAAACAATCTCACATTTTATTTGAATTTGTGATAATGTGTGGCGTTTGCAGCTTACAACTAAATATCGAACAATCTAAACAATACTATATATCGAACATTCTCACATTTTATTTGAATTTGTGGTAATGTGTGGTGTTTGCAACTCACATCTAAATACTTGTAGGCGTATGGGGCGGGGCACCATACATAATGTGATAAACACATTATACATATGAGACATGGTTTAGATTATGAAGATCTAGCTAGAGCTAGAAATGTAATGTGATTTGAAATCAAAATAAAGTGGATTCAAAAAATCTAGTTCGAGTTCATATAGTACACATAGTTCATATGTAACTCGAGACTAATCATGTGGTGTGCTGTGAAGATAATACACAAACGATGGTTTAACTTGACAATAATGATGATTGTAGATCTTATTAAAACAGAGAAACGAATTCAAATGCTTTGACTTCACAACAATCATTACTGTAGATCTTATTCAAATAGAGAAACGAATTCAAATTTAGTTCATATTGAAGCGGTAGTATATACGTTTGGAATGCACTAAAACGTTCATTTGAGTAGTAGGTTGCATGCATTATACACGTAGCGAAATATTTTAATTGAACATAACATGAATTCAAAGTTTTGAATGACATTTGTAGGGCGCATTGATTTGGTACAGTACACGTTAGGCTTGTCCGGAAATTTCAACCCGCGCCTTGTTAGCCCGAAATATTTAAGATATATCTTTGTCTCGTTGTGCTCCGACAACTCCCTCCATCTCAACCCGCGCCTTGCTATTCCGAAATTACAACGCGCGCGAAAACTCCCACCTCCTGTGAAATCCCGACACGCGAAATGCCCGTGGTACCCCTGAACCGAAAGAACCGCCTCAAATCGGTGGGGGTACTTTCGTAACTTACCCCACATTTCGGACAAGCGCGTCTCTAAGCCATGGTTCCCCACTGCCATCCCATTCGCCCACCCATTCGTACACCGAGGCCGCGAAAACCCGCGACGAAACCCCACACCCTACTCCGTCCGCCACCTAGCCGGGGCCTCTTCCCCGACGACGTCGTCCACAGCAACACCTTGACGTCCCTCATCCACCGTACCGGATGAGGATCCGTCGTCGATCTCATCGTCCTGCCGGTTCCGCCACCCCGTCCTCCACCTCCAAGGAGCTGCCCCGATGTTCCCCTCGTCTTTCGCGCCACCTCCATTCCCACACCGCCGTCTTCACCTGCACCACTGGAAGAGCATCATCATCACTGTTTTCTCGGATGAAGCTGCGGCCTAATCGGCGCCACCAAAGAGGTTGTACACTAATCGCCGCATTTTCTTCTTGATTTGATCTCACGATGCTGCCGGCGCTCGGTCCCGAGCCGACACGGCGCAACTCCATCCACGGCGGCATCGCCGGCCACTTCCTCCACGGCATCGCTCCCTCGGCGGCGACATCCACATCAGTAGGACCTGCTGCTGCTTTAGCTCTCGCTCGCGCTGCTGCTCTGCTCTTGCTCTCGGTCCCCTGCCTGGTCTGCTCTTGCTATTGCTCTTGCTCACGCTGCTGCTCTCGCTCTTTCTCTTACTTCCGATGCTGCTCCGATTTAGCTACACTTCACTTTGATGCCGCCGGGGTGAAGGAAGAACCAGCCGCAGCGGGGAGGGGGGCTCACCGGAGAGGTACCCCACTATCTATCTTAGGGTTCAGGATGGGGGCGGTGGTCACCGGCCTTGGCGGGGCGTTGGCGGAGCGGTGGCGTGGGGATCGCCGGAGAAAAAGCTTGGTACGGGGGGGCCTAGAGGGATGGCCGGGGCGGCGGCAGACCGACGGTGGGGAGTGTTTTCGGGGCGGGCGGGGCGGCGCATCGCGGGCGGCGGGGGGCTGTTGTTTGGCCGGCTCAGGGGGGTGGAGGTTGAAGATGAACCACAGGCCCTTGAGTTCGTATCCAATGGCTGCAAAATCGACTGACCAGAGATGAAAAATTCAGTCGACCGACGTGTAGCCTCACCTTGCTAGTGCGTCCAGTTTCGACAACAAAATTCAGTTTCGACAGCAAAATTCAGTTTCGACAGTTAAGTTCAGTTTCGACAGTAAAATTCAGTTTCGACAGTTAAGTTCAGAGATGAGCGACTGATGTATTTTACATCTAGCACTTTGTGGTTATGTATTTTACGTCATGTATTGGAGATGTTATTAGAATTCCACTCAGGTTAACGTTGTTCGTTGTCTCTCTTGTCCTGCTTCAGCCTCGGCGTCGTACAACTCACCAGAGCTGCTCCAACGACGAAACCCTCCATCAAAGTGGAGCAGTACCTCGGGCTCCATCTCCAGACGCCTAAGATCTTCTTCCCCTCCTCCGACAGCCAAGTCAGCCGGAGCATCCTCACCGGCCCACCCAATCACGCTGAGATCGACATGGCTTCGCCAAAGAGGTTGTACACTTGTTGCATCTCTTTTTTACTCTACATGTTATATATATTGTCCACTGAGCACACGGATTTGTTCCTTTAGTGTCTCCTTGAAAGAAAAAACGTAGGAATTTTAATTTTCACTTGTCCTCCTTTTCAAATTCCTATTCATGAAGCACAAGACTAAGAGATAGTAGCATAATAGCATTATAACCGTACATTTTCTTGTGGTTTGACTTAATCTCACCATGCTTCTTTGCATCCTGTGATCTTCCAATTGTTGTGAATCAAACACCCAGATTGGCAGAAATCCTGTGTTTTTAAATTCTCTGTTTTGCACGTGCATTCCTATCCTATTCCTGTCTATTTCCTATCCCTGCATTGTTGTAATCCTCCAATTCAAACGAGCCCTTACAGAATTACTTCTCTTACAGATAGTTGTCAAAGAAAACCTTGCGTGGTTTGTCCCGCTCCTGCTGCGCCGTCGTCCACCCCAGCTCAGCTGCTCCAACGACAGAAGGGTCCAGCACAGCAGGGATCCGGCCTCCAGACTGTCTTTCGCCGCCTCAGATCTTCTTCCCCGCCGCTGGCAGCCATGAAAACTGCACTACCATCATCAACCGAGCAGATGACCTCGAGGACTACACGGGTCCGCAAGAGAGGTCGCACTCTTTCGTGTCTGCTTACGTTATGCATCGCTTAATATTACATGCTACTTTATCGTCCTGTTCACCGATTAGACTCTGAGTCAGCTCCAAACTAATGGTCAAACTTGAGTTTTTAAATGGTTGTGGGGTACATATCGGGGCCGCTATCAATAGTATCTATCTACTATCTGGTTAATCTCCGGTGTCTACTATGAGTTTCATGTTGGGTGGGAAACAAACAGTAAAGAAGCCATTATCTGTATTTTTTAACTGAAGCCATTATCTGCCTGCTATTATTGGTTTTGGGTCTATCCACAGGTTGCTACCATCACTCTGGATTTCTGCATGCACTCCTTACATAATCTCACTATGTTTTATTCCTATGCATGACAGTTATTGTAAACAATGGAACTGAACATGTAGAGCAAAAGAGACGAGCCTTGTGTGGCAATAAAATTTCATGCAGACGTCGCTCCATGGTAGGCGCAAAGGCAGCCCCCCTCCACGCATTTCGGATTGTAATCGAGAGGAAGATATCTGTTCTGAGGGGGATTCAGAAGGAGAAGACAACTCCTATTTACCCCCTGAGGTCTTCGCTCTAACTTGGCATGCTGATGTTGGTTATATCATGCATATGGTGTCTTGCATTGCTTACTTTATACATCAAATATGTCATCTGCTTAGTTTAGACATCCTTTGTGCGAATGCCATCTGTTTAGTTTATTCATCGTTTATGTGAATTATGCAACGCCATCTTGTTTAGCCAGGCATCATATATGTGAATTTTGCAATGCCATCCTGCTTAGCCAGTCATCTTATATGTAAATTATATCAGGCCATCCTTTTTTCGTTACATATTACATTTGTCAACAATGTTATTACATTCAACTGCTCTTCGTGTGCATCAGCCATTTGACACGGTGATGGCAAATTCTGGAGTGAAAACAAGGTCTTCAGAGCAGACTATGCTATCTGACGAAGCGCATATCTCGCTGGTTACGGATAGCTCCTCAGAGGAGGATTCAGAGACAGATGACCAGTCCTATTCCCCCCCCCCCGAGGTGTATGCTCTAACTTGGTAGGGTTATGTTGCTCATATCGTGCGTATGGTGTCTTGCATTGCTATGTCATTTGATTAGTTTAGACATGCTTTGTGTGAATGCCACATGTTCAGTGTCTAATTACCATATATGTGAATTATGCATTGCCATCTTGTTGCAAGACATTATATATGTGAATTATACAATGTTATCTTGTTGCAAAGGCATTATATATGTGAATTATGCAATGCCATGCTGTTTAGCCAATCATCATGTATGTGAATTATATCATGCTATCATTTTTTTGTATTACGTGTTCCATGTGGCGACAAAGTTTGCATATTCAACTACTCTTCCTGCGCATCAGCCATTTGAAGCGGTGATGGAAGTATCTGGAGTGAAAACAAGGTATTCAGAGCAGACAATGCTACCTGCTGAAGCAGACATCTTGCTGGTTACAGAGAGCTCCTCAGAGGAGGATTCAGAGACTGATGACCGGTCCTATTTTCCCCCTGAGGTCTATGCTCAAACTTGGCAGGGTTATATTACCCATGTCATGCATGTTGTCTTGCATTGCTTAGTTTTTACATCATATATGGATTGCCATCTGCTTACTTGCTTACTATATAAATCATATATTTGAATTATATCATGCCATCATGTTTAC
Source organism: Triticum aestivum (assembly GCF_018294505.1). Classification (NCBI taxonomy): domain Eukaryota; kingdom Viridiplantae; phylum Streptophyta; class Magnoliopsida; order Poales; family Poaceae; genus Triticum; species Triticum aestivum. The sequence continues at coordinate 553,786,608 of NC_057800.1, read as the reverse complement.
ATAGTACATACACATCATCTATCTGAATTATGGCATGGCAACCCATTTAATAAAGACATCATATAGTTATATCATCTCATCCTGTTTAGTGTTTACAGTCATCATATTTTGAATTATGGCATTCTATTCGTGAATGTATGTGAATTATGGCATGCCAACCTATTTAATAAACACATTATATAGTTATGTCATGTCATCCTGTTTACATAGTCTCATATTTTGAACTATGTCTTTCCATCTTTTTTAGTTAGCCATCATAATGTGAAATTGTGTCATGCTATCCTGTTTAGTTAGCCATCATATATGTGAAATTGTGTCATGCTATCCTGTTTGGTTAGACAACATAAATATTAATTATTTCATGCCCTCTTTTATTCCCCACTATCCATTGCAGCTGTCTATCATACAATGTCTATACTTTCAATTACTTTTCTTGTTTATCCGCCATTTGAATTGGAGAGCGTGACGGTAGTATCTAAGGGAGTAACAACACGGTCTTCAGAAAAGATAGTGCTACCAGTTGATGCAGATAGAATCACGGTTGTACTTGCCCAAGGACCAGATCCACCACACATAACCCAGACTCTCGCAAATTGTACCCCTACCCAGTTGGACAGAGAACCAGCTACACCCCTTCTAACCCCAACCCCGGCAGATAGTAACCCAGTTCCAGTTAACACAGCACCGTCTCCACCATAGAGCACCCAAACACGAGCAGTTAGTAAGGGAACTGCAGTGCCCAAAGCACGAGGACCACCACTCTGAATCCCAACTCAACGCTTAAAGGAGAAGAAGATTTGTTCTCAGGTCAGGTTCTGTAGTTATGGTTCATACTCCTTTGCTCTTGCATGACTGTATTTACTCATACCAACTATTTTCAGATTTGAAGGATGGAATTGAAACTCCAATGGCGCAACAGGTATGTTTTAAACCTGTTTCTTTAACTGGTTTGTTGTTGTAACCTACTCTATGTTGATTTCAGTTTCAATTAAATAAACAGTTATGTTCTCATGTCATGCACATTACAAGTGTTGTTATTGCTCTATAGTTACCCGCCCTTATATTCTGTCTATTCTGCTTTGTCTTGAACAAATATTATTTGAACTGTGTGTCTATCTTGATTTGGCAACAAAAACTAGAATGGTATAGACCATAAAGTGACCATGGTACATAGATATATGTTTGTTTCATGCTGTTATCCTATCCACTTTACTACTGAACTCATTTACCAAAATGAGTTTCATATACAACATGGTAAACATGTGATGTGTCTGCTTGTTTCTCTTTTAGAATGCGGACAAAATATTGGAGAGCAGTACCGCGTTATCCAATGGTAAAGGAAGTAATGCAGATAAGGTTCAAGATAGTGAGACATCCCTGTTGGTCTCCAAGAAAGCTGATAAAAACTATCTTGATGACATTGAGGGAACCCAAAAGTCCTGTCTTGATGTAGTGTTCGAGTTACTGGCCACTACTGCTGGCACAAGCTCTTCGAACTCGCTGCCTGAATCAGTTCGTCTTCTTGAGTCTGAACTTCAAGTTGAAAGACATCGATCAGATGTGCTGCGACAGGAAGTTGAAGGACTGAGGAAGTCCCTGCAGAATTCAGATGCATATTTTCCGGTGCAACAGCAAGCGCCGGAGGATTTAAGCGCCAAACAAGAGAAAGTTAATAAGCTTGCTAAGCATCTTGCCAGCATTATGGGTACCCAGGATATTGTTTCTTGAGATCTTCTGAAGTGGTTTCAGTTCTGGATTTGTTTTGCTCCGGTGTTTATTTGCGCTGGTCGCCAACTTTGACAACCAGTGTATATGATATGCTGCTTTGTTCCCTATATTTGCACTGGTGACGAACTTTGATGCCCAGTGGATGTAATATGTGTAATAGTCATGATAGCCTAGCATTAGTTGCTTGCTTATTTATTTCCTTGTTGTCTTGTTTATTTGTTTGCTTGTAGTCATTGCAGTTCTTTTTCCGCAGTTAGCTAGTGGCTGCAATAACCTATTTTTTAAAACTAGGCCACAATAACCATGGGCTAATATTTACTGTAGTGACACTGGGCCTCCTACTGGCCGTAGAAACAGTGGGCCTTCTACGGGCCGTAGAAACAATGGGCCTTCTACGGGCCATAGAAACAATAGGCCTTCTGCGGGCCGTATTATCAATGGGCCTTATACGGGCCGTATAATCGATTGGCCAAACATGGGCCAAACAGACCGCATTATGGCCGTAAATGGGCTAGAGTTGGAATCGTCCATTCATGGGTCGACCATAACGGGCCATCATTAATAGGCCGTATTTGATGACGCTATGAAATCGGCCCAACATATTAACGGACCACAAACGGGTCGACTGTAACCACGGGCTGAATTTGGCCCACAAGCAGAAAATGACAGTAACAGGCCGTAAGTAAACAAATGCTGGAAATGAGCCCAAGAATAAATGGGCTCTGAGAAGGCCGAAAGATAACATGGGCTGGAAACGGCCCAACGGAATAGCGGGTCGTTAATGGGTATAAAGTGATGCACTGTTCATTACGGGCCAGTTTCGCCACGGGCCGTTAATGGGTGTAAAGTGATACACTGTTTATTACGGCCCAGTTTCACCACGGGCCGTTAGTAGGCCAAGAGTTACATAGGGCCTCATATGGGCTGAAAGACGTCATGGGCCATACATGGGCCAGAAGTGAAAACGGGCCGGAATCATATTGGATGGCCCGGATGACGCTACTAGGACTAATTCAGATAGGGTGTAACGGGCCTTGGGTTAGCGGGCTGTAAATAGGCTATATTCGAACAGGCCGTTAACAGGCTTTCCATGGGCCGGCCCGCCAGCTTTTGACCAAGTCAAACGGGCCGGCCTTTTCACAGGAATGGGCCTCTGTTGGGTCGTGCCACGTGTCGACGTATCATAGGCGCCTTCCGTCCAATGAGTGGTTGACATCTGTCCCAACGATGAGCCGACACGTGTTTCCTCCAGCCAATGATGATTTTACACATGGAAAATCCCTATTGGTCGGGGCTGTTAACGGGTTATTGGATCCAAAACCCGACCCGATAGCTTAACGGCGTTCCGTTATGGTGGATGCCACGTGTCGGTCACCCTTGACGAAAGCACTTCTGTGACGCGCGATTTATCGTCATGGAAGTGGACACTTCCGTGATGATAATTTTGGTAATGTCATGGAACACTTCTACACAGCACATGTATGACTATCTTGATTCTGTCATAAATTTGTCATGGATGTACATGCATGACAAAAAAAGTGACCTACTGTGACAAACACGTATCATCATGGAAGTGTATTTTTTTGTAGTGGATAAACTTCTAATGAAATTCCAATTTCAATCATTGGTAGTTCCATGATCCAATATCATCACATAGCCTAAACCATGTCAATGCCTCTCCCTTCAAAGATAAATGGAAGACCTTCTTCTTGATAACATCCTCGGGCATACCTGCAAGCTTAAATAATCCACAAACTTCATCCACATAGATTAAGTGCAAATCGGGATGTAATGTTCCGTCTCCTATAAAAGGATTAGCTAGCAGTTTCTCTATCATACCCGAAGGAATTTCAAAGTAAACATTTTCAGTAGGTTCAGTAGGTTGAGGAGCAACTCTTTGCTCTGTTGGTCAGGGTAAAGGATTATGTTCCATAGTAACAAGTGATAGTAAATTTCAGCACACTGTATAAATTTTTTCTTACCAAATTCCACCTACCAAAGGCACTTCACTCCCCAACAAGAGTCTTGATGACCCACAAGTGTAGGGGATCTATCGTAGCCTTTTTGATAAGTAAGAGTGTCGAACCCAACGAGGAGCAGAAGAAAATGATAAGCGGTTTTCAGCAAGGTATTTTCTGCAAGCACCGAAATTATCGATAACAGATAGTTTTGTGATAAGGTAATTTGTAACGGGTAACAAGTAATGAAAGTAAATAAGGTGCAGCAAGATGACCCAATCCTTTTTGTAACAAAGGACAAGCCTGGACAAACTATTATATAAAGGAAAGCGCTCCCGAGGACACATGAGAATTATCGTCAAGCTAGTTTTCATCACGCTCATATGATTCGCGTTCAGTACTTTGATAATTTGATATGTGGGTGGACCGGTACTTGGGTACTTTCCTTTCTTGGACAAGCATCCCACTTATGATTAACCCCTATTGCAAGCATCCGCAACTACAAAAGAAGTATTAAGGTAAACCTAACCATAGCATGAAACAGATGGATCCAGATCAGCCCCTTACGAAGCAACACATAAACTAGGGTTTAAGCTTCTATCACTCTAGCAACCCATCATCTACTTATTACTTCCCAATGCCTTCCCCTAGGCCCAAACAATGGTGAAGTGTCATGTAGTTGATGTTCACATGACACCACTAGAGAAAAGACAACATACATCTCATCAAAATATCGAACGAATACCAAATTCACATGACTACTTATGGCAAGACTTCTCCCATGTCCTCAGGAACAAACATAACTATTCACAAATCATATTCATGTTCATAATCAGAGGGGTATTAATATGCATAAAGGATCTGAACATACGATCTTCCACCGAATAAACCAACTAGCATCAAGTACAAGGAGTAATCAACACTACTAGCAACCCACAGGTACCAATCTGAGGTTTTGAGACAAAGATTGGATACAAGAGATGAACTAGGGTTTGAGATGAGATGGTGCTGGTGAAGATGTTGATGGAGATTGACCCCCTCCCGATGAGAGGATCGTTGGTGATGACGATGGTGATGATTTCCCCCTCCCGGAGGGAAATTTCCCCAGCAAAACAGCTCCGCCGGAGCCCTAGATTGGTTCCGCCTCGTGGCGGTGGAGTTTTGTCCCGTGAGCTTGCTTATGATTTTTTCCTCGACGAAAGACTCCATATAGCCAAAGATGGGCATCGGAGGGCCACCAGGGGGCCCACGAGGCAGGGGGGCGCGCCCAGGGGGTAGAGCGCGCCCCACCCTCGTGGACGGTGGGCGGCCCCCCTCTGATACTTCTTTCGTCCAATATTTTTTATATATTCTGAAAATAATTCCCGTGGAGTTTCAGGACTTTTGGAGATGTGCAGAATAGGTCTCTAATATTTGCTCCTTTTCCAGCCCAGAATTCCAGCTGCCGGCATTCCCCCTCTTCATGTAAACCTTGTAAAATGAGAGAGAAAAGGCATAAGTATTGTGACATAATGTGTAATAACAGCCCATAATGCAATAAATATCAATATAAAAGCATGATGCAAAATGGAAGTATCAACCCCCGACAGCACGCTGTGGGAGCCGTACTTCCGTCGCCGCCACGCCGAGCAGGTCGAGGCCACCAACGGCGTCATGCCCTCCGGGAGGCTCAACGCCGACGGCCGCCACCGATGGTGGGGCATGCCCGGCCGCACGCTGGAGGATGTCCTCGAGTACATCGAGGGTGGCAACACGCCCAGGCTGGAGTACCCCGCTCCCCCCACCTTCTCCCGCTGGCGTGGGAGCTCGTGGACGCCGAGACGCATGGACCCGGCGTCCTCCTCCTCGTCCGGCTCTCCCTCCCTCCTCCCCATCAAGCCGGAGCCCCAGGACACGCCGATTAGCCAGCGCACCCACAACTCCAGCGTCCGCATCGCCGAGTCCTCCCCCACCTCTGCCCGGCTCGTCAGGCCAAAGGTGGAGCCCGGCCTCCCCACGGAGTACGAGGCCATAGTACGACGCGGCTTCTCCAATGAGGCCGCCCTAAAGTGGGCGCGAGACGACTACCTCCACGACGAGATGGACCGGCAGCGCCGAGCCCTGCAGGAGATAGCCGCCCGCCAGCATGGGCGCGAGGACGAGAATGGCATGGTGATCCTCGACAGCGACAAGGACGAGGATGTCCCCGGACCATCCAACCCGCCGCGTCGGCGACCCTGGGCAGGGGAGCAGCAGGGACGGCGGCTGCCTAGGAGGCGACAACGACGACTACACACAGTTCTATAGGCTCCTCGGCATGTAGAGCTTCAAGGGCGGCGGGCGGCGAGGAACAACGGGTCTAGTAGTATTTTTTTCTTCTTTTGTTTTTGAAATGTTCACCGGGGGGGGAGGCTCCCCACCTGAATATATATTTCAAAACCTGCCGGATGTTACATAGTTAAGAGTGTTGCGATGATAGGAACTCACGCCACAGACCGGCGTGGCCCTTTAAAGTTTCAGATTTAAGTCTATGAGACCAAACAATCAAATCATCTAAGATAGCTCTCAAGGAGTTTGAAGCCAGAATATCTAGACTTTGGAAAACTTTCTTGTTGCGTGCGTCTCAGATTTTCCAAAGAATCATAAGGAGCATGAAGGGGCGGACCGTGGTAGGCAGCGAGCCCGGAAGAGTCGTATTGAAGAGACTGGTGATGGGTGTGAAAAGAGGACAGATGTCGGCTGCTCTTCAGATCCAGCGAGCTGCTGGACAAGTAAAAAAAGGTGTTCACGATCCTCCACCAAGTGATTACATCTAGGACAAGCTGCAGAGTCCAGTATGCTCTTCTTATGCAGATTCTTCCTTGTGTTTAGGCGATCAAGGTAGAATAGCCAACCGAAGATCGTAACCTTTTTGGGTACCTTTGAGTCCCAAATATCATTAAGCATGGGATCCAAGAGGTGATCCGAGAGGGCCGTATATGCTCCTTTTATGGAAAAGGCAGCGCCGTTAAGCAATCAACGATCATCCGAAACCTGAGAGAGTGTACAATCCTGCAACAAGGAGTTTAGAGAAGCAACTTCTGCAATCGCAATAGAGGTTAGTCGATTACGAAGAGCAAGTTCGATCCCATCCTGCAAAATAGTGGCTACCATGGCATTTTGGTTTGTGTGGTGAGAAAATAGAGCATGGTACACTAAAGCCAGGGGTCTCGGCTTTAGCCAACGATCTAACCAAAAAAAAATAGAGCAACCGTCTCCAACAGTGCACTGGGAAATCTCTCTCAAACTCTGTAAATGCTTGAAGATGGTTTTAGCTAGGAAGGAGCTGTTTTTGCCATGTCCAATATGAAGTGGCGAATGGTGTAAGACCCAATCCTTCCATGGAAGGTTTGTGGAGTGTAAAAACTTGTAAACAAATTTCAGCAGTAGACAAAAGTTTTGTGCGCGAAGGTTTTTTACACCTAGACCACCTGGCTCTCAGGAATTTTTTTCTTTTGTAAAATATTTTATATATGTTATGAACTCGCCGAAATTTGGTTGAATTTGCGTCTTATTTGTGCGAATGTGGGGCCGGATTTTGTTTGAAAAAAGACGTGGACGCGGTGACCGGGAAACATCACGTCCTCAGCATGCGGTTAGCGCCGGTACGTCCACAGACAACGATTTTTAGCGCCTCCTGAGGGGCCAACGGCTGGAGATGCTCTAAGAGCATCTCCAATAGCTTGTCTATATGGATGTCTATACTCGTTTTCCACGACGTGACCCCAAAACAGGCGTCCAACAGCTTGTCTATATGGTCGTCCAAATACACACATCCTTTATATCGACCTCGACAATGTCCACGCCTGGACAATGTGAAGGCGTTGTCTAAACTCAGCTGCAGTCATGATTTCTTTCTCTCCCCAGTGACACCCACTGGTCCCTGCATATAGACATTCTGATGTAAAACTGGACGTGTATATGAAAGAATCTTTTTAGACCAGTGTCTATATGAATATATAGACATTCAAATATACACATGCTATTGGAGATGCTCTAACATACAAGCATGTTGTTGGGTCGCCGTTGCGTTGCGTCACACGAGTGCACCACACCCAAACACCATGGATGGAAGCTGTGCATCCATTCCACGAGGAAAGGTGAAACACACTCAAGCTCAAACTACCGCACTTGATTAGCGTATGGAATAAAATCCACCCCGCTGCCTCGCTTGACGCGGAAGCTTCCGTCGATCTCCCCGTACGACCGACCAGGCACGCCAGCTAGCGACGCAGGCCACGTTGCCTGCCGCCCCGCCCTGCAGCGGGGACGAAGCGGCGGCGTCAGTTCCGCGGCCAGATTCCTCGCGTGCCCGCTGCCGCAGCCTGGCTCCCACCACTCGCACAGCGCATCTGTCAGCAAGCTCCTCGATCCATATATCGAGCTGTTTCTTCTGACAACACCCCCGCTTCTTCGCTTTGTTTAATCGTAGGTCGCCGCTAAGATCCCGTTCCCATCGATCGCCCCAAAACACCTGAGAGGCTGAGAATGAGTTAGGAAGCCATTTACGTCCGCACGTACGGTCGATCTGATCCGTTGTTGGCGTCAGGAGGATCGGACGGCTCCGGAGGCGCCTGGGACGGGCCATCGGTCCCGGTCTCCATCAGCTGGCTGCGGTGCGGGGTTGTTCCTTGCACGGCACCGCGGGCGGCACGACGACGCGAGGTCAACAACCATGGAAACGTCATGATCCCATCCCCATTGGCATTGGGCTGCCGTCGCCTCGGCCGGAGCGGTCGCCGTCGGAATTTTGGGCCGAGAGCGACGGGTTCGGCCACCATCTATCTATCTCCAAGGTCAGTCAGGCAGGCGAGTCCACACGCCCGCACCACAAAGACACCACGGTGGGGGGTGGGGTGGTGGGGTGATCCCCATTACCTCCGCGATCAGCGGTCGAGCCCGACACGTGACGCGTCGTCGCCCGCACCCACCACCCAAGGGCCAAGGAGAGGGGGGTACCCATTACCCAACCCAAAACCAAGACCAAGCGCCCGACCTCGCCTCACGCGCAGCCGCCGTGCCGTGCCCCGTGCCGACTACTCGCTCGCTCGCTCGCTTCCACCAGAAATCCCCCAACCCGCGGCTGACTCACTCCCGTCCCTCCCCGGATCCCGATCTGCGCCGCCGGCTGGCTCGGCCGGGCGTCTCCGCGGGGGCCATGGAGGAAGGGCGCGAGGGATGGCCGTGCGCGGCGGCGGGGAAGGCGGTGGCGGCGGAGGAGGGGGAGGAGGAGGACCAGTTCGACCGGCTGCCCGACGCGGTGCTCCTGGACGTCTTCAACCGCATCGGCGACGTCAAGGCGCTCGGCCGCTGCGCGCTCGTCTCGCGCCGCTTCCACGGCCTCGTCCCGCTCGTTGACTCCGTCTTCGTCCGCGTCGACTGCGTCATTCCCGACGAGCCGGCCCCCTCCTCGGCCGGCTCCCCGCAGGCCGCCGCGCCGTCGCGGGGCCGGGGCGCGCTCGCCCACATCGCGCGCCTCGTGCTCGGCGGCATCGTCAGGCCCATCCAGGCGCTGGGCCAGATCCTCTCCCCCACCCTGGCCATCGTCTCACGGCGCTCCGTGGCCCTGCCGCCCGCCTCGCCGCCTCCGCCCGCCGGGGACGTCTCCCACCACTCGCCCTCCGAGGTCCTCCGCTCCTTCAAGGAGCTCCGCAGCCTCCGCATCGAGCTGCCCACCGGAGAGCTCGGCATTGACGACGGCGTGCTCCTCAAGTGGAAGGCCGACTTTGGGTCCACCCTCGGCAGCTGTGTTATCCTCGGCGCGTCCTCTGTATCGTCAAAACCGCTGCAATCACCAATGTCGTCCCCTAATGCCGAGGACAGCGAGGCTACATCTCTGGATGACAACAGGGAGCCTGAAGAACTGGCGAGCATCCCTGAGTCGCTTCATACGAATGGGGGCCTTAAGCTCCGCGTCGTCTGGACCATCAGCTCGCTCATTGCTGCATCGGCTCGGCATTACTTGCTGCAGCCAATCATTGCCGATCATGAAATGCTTGATAGCTTGAACCTCACGGATGCTGACGGGCAGGGTGTGCTCACTATGGACAAGAAGCAGTTACAGGAGCTGCGAGTGCGGCCTGTGTCGGTTTCTGGCAATTCACACCGCACGCTCATGCCAGCGCTCATTATGAGGCTTTGGTATGCCCCGCATATTGAACTTCCCGGGGGAGTACTGCTGAAGGGCGCCACGCTGGTGGCGATCAGACCAAGTGACGATGTGCTGAGGGAGGGAGGAGGGGTTGAGGCTGCTGGTCCGGCAGGAGCTAGCTGGATCTCAGATGCCTTTGAGGAGCCATATCGAACAGCGGCAAAGGTGCTTTTCAAGCGGCGGACATACAGCCTTGAAATGAACTCATTCTGAGCTTCAGAGTTTAACTTTCTAGGAGGTAATTTATCACTTCACATGATTATTGCACATCATTACTGCCAAACTATTTAGATCATCGCTGATGTCCTGTAGCATTGCAGTATCTGGAAGGAATCAATGCAGTTTCCTTAAGTGGAACTACCTTTTTTTTCTTGCCAAAATCGAAGTGCATAGAGTGAAACCTAGATTCGCGCATATTTTATCATTATCTCTAAAGTTCGCCACCTATGTCCGGAAGCGTATATGCTGTTCTGGATTTATTCAATAATAAAGGATTGGGGTGTATATAAGCAAAATTATTGATTTTTGGCTCATTGACTTTCTTCTCGTTCGTGAGAGTTATGAAACACGTGGCAAGGTTTTCCATGCCTCCAGTTCTAATGGGTCCCAATTCTGAAGGCTTGGCAGTGAGTTATTGAATCTAACACCGGCAAATTTTGTATCATTCTTATTGTTATTAATATTACTAATGCCCAATTTGTAGTTTTGTACTAAGTATTACAACTGGCACCAATGTTTTGCTTCTCCACAGTTTGGAAGGTTCTAAGAGCCTGATTGACATAACCATAACTATGGGTATTATGCAAACATAACTTGCTTTATGGTGAGCATAACTTGATATGCTTAGTTTGTTCTCCTTAATCAACAGAGAGTAATGGTAATGGCCACAGTTCACAGATTCATGGTTTGGGTGATAAGGGTTTTTGGGTGCATATGTTTTGCATACGTATTTAGGTTAGTGTACTAACAGGTAAGGATTTAACATTTATATGATATTTACTTTACTGCCATTGTGTTTGTTTGCTGGACCATGCACTGATATGGCTCATGTGCCACTTTTGGCATGGTAAAGGCACACTATATGACTTCTTTTCAAAGTCCAGGGTTGTTGAATTGGTCTCACTACAGCTATTCGGATGTGTCTGTTTTAGTTCCTTTCTGTTCCTGCTGGCATGTTAGCTGTGATGCAATTTCTTGAGTATTAGGCAGGTGGTTACTGGGAATCAATAATCTTTTATGGTTTTTGGAGGTCGTGTTATGATTAGATAGGACAGAAAATAATTCTCGCGCAGTCTTGTCACCTTTACGGGACTTTTGGTTCCCAGCTGATGTTTGCCACTCCTAACTTTAGGCACACGGCACACTACATATTTGTCGGTACATGTTTGGTTTGCACCACAACTGTGTAAAGATGGCAATCGGATCAGGTTTCGCCGGGTCGACCTTCACCAGACCCGTGCCTGAACCCATCATATGGTCCAGCGCCTATGCACGACCCTATCCATGTATCTTTAATGGCACCCATGTTGCAACCTGACTGGTCACCCACTGGTTTTTTAGTATTTTTCTTAATATTTACTTCATGCCCAATACTTGGCGCCACACACTTCCGAACGGATGATTGTTGGTTCTTCTTCTAGTCTCATATAGTCATATATCCAGAGCTCCACGTCCCGTGCGCTCGATTAGGTGAGGTGGTACTAAAGCAGCTGGCCAGCTGCATATTTAACTTGCTGTTGTGCATGCAAAGCAGCACACGCTAGCTTTGGAGGCACAACTGGCCAACGTGTTGCTCCATTGAAGCAACTTAGGTAGCATTTAGTTCATTTATGGGTTTATCTCTTTCGAGCAACCCAACTGGCCAACGTGTTGCTCTGTTGAAGCTACTTAGGTAGCATTTAGTTCATTTATGGGTTGATCTCTTTGGAGCAATAAGCAAAGCAAGATAGATGCATTTTACCCTAAAACAAATCTTCACCAAAACGTCAACATGTCATGTAAAATAAAAACAAAATATTTAAGCACTAATATTAATCGGGTGACCCATGGGTAACTCACGGGCACAAACTCGTAGTCATACCCTACCCACTACTAACCGGGTTACCCATGGATACAACCCATGGGGAAAGAGCACAGCACATACCCTACCCATTCGGGTCGGTTGCCCACAGGCGGCCATAACCATGGGCCCAATTGCCATCTTTACGCTTGTGGCTTGCCGCACTTAATACTCGTATGGCCCATGTCATAGGTTCAACATTTTGCCAAGCTCTGCCACACTTCTTGCTAACTTTTTGCTTAGCCACACTTCGTAACAACTCTTGCTAGTGGCGTATGTCTGCTAGAATTTTAGAACCATACAGTATAGTGGCCCCTGTGCGAGTCTGTCCATTTATGGCTAGAATGGAGAATGACTACTTAAATGATGAACCCTCTTGCATGTTGCGGGTCTACAATGGAGAACAATCGACAATGTATGCTTAATTTTAGTACCCAGAATTGTGTTTACTTGATAAATATGCAGAGAAAGCTTATGGCGGTTTGATGCAAGACTCTTAAGGAGAGTACTATAGAAGTTTGTGGTATAGCCTAGTCTGTAAAGGAGAATTCTCTAGAATTTTTATATGCCTTACACTCTGAACTTGGAAGGATACATTTTGACTCATTGAATGCTTATTGGATGGCACAAAGGATTTGAAATGATGTGGTGCTTTCTTAGCACTTCTTTTGCACTCAACTGTAAAAGAAGATGAAGATTTGACTTTTAGAAGGGACTAACAATGCTTTTCCCCAATCATACTTCTTTTTTGTAACTCGTTATTTATGTCATACTCCCTCTGTCCCAAATTACCCGTCGCAGAAATCTAGACATATTTTTAGTTCTAGATATATCCATTTATATTTGTGCGACAAGTAACTCGGGAGAGAGGGAGTACATAGTTTATTTACTATTGAATCAACCATTGCATATTTACAATTAATAACACTGATATCCGTTGCATTTCTTTCATATATGTTCTTTTACCAGACTATGAAGCATCGGAGATCATTCTTAAAAACGTGCCTCTGTCCGTTGCATTTTTTCCATTTTTATATGATTTATTATAGCTGATCTATTGAAATGTTTCACTGAAATCATTTTCACTCTACTTGCAGGATGATGGGATGCCCTTCAGGCGTATCAGCGTATGTAGTAGTGGTGGACCTGACGCATATGCAGATTATATACACCCTGCTTTTGCTGGGCTTTTCAGCAATGTGGAATGGAATGTCTCATCTACAGCAAAAGTACCCTGAAGTGAAGCCTCTAGATGCTAGGTTGGTTGGCCATTGTTGACTATCCGCCTATTGGACATATTCGATCGAGTAGCATCCCTTTTTCACTGTTACTCTGCTAGTTCTATACCAAATTATAGGCTGAAACATTCTGTCGTTTCGAGACACATTTTAGCTGTGCTGTGGCATATGTGACTCAAAACTGTTGAACTTTTGTGTGTATCAGACTGGTAATGTCTTTAGATTGAACTTTTTACTACAGAACAGATGCATAATTATCTATGTCTATACCATAATCATTCGATCAATCCAGACCGCCCAACCGGATTTTTTTATCGACGAGGAAATTAGTAGGGAGTTTTTTTTCTTCCAAATAATTTCACTCTACTTTGATGTTTTAGTTCTGTCGTACCCTTTTGTTTCATTTACAGCATGCATTGTTGCTTGTTACGCATGCTTGCATTATTGCATATGTGTGAATACTTTGTGTGTGATACTCCCTCCGTTCCTAAATACTCTCTCCGTCCCAAAATAAGTGTCTTAAACTTAGTACAACTTTGTACTAAAGTTAATACTCCCTCCGTTCCTAAATACTCCCTCCGTCCCAAAATAAGTGTCTTAAACTTAGTACAACTTTGTACTAAAGTTAATACAAAGTTGAGACATGTATTTTGGGATGGAGGGAGTATAAGTCTTTGTAGAGATTCCACTATGAACTATATACCGAACAAAATGAGTGAATCTATACTCTAAAATGCATCTATATACATCCGTATGCAGTTTTTCGTAGTGAAATCTCTACAAAGAGTATTTAGAAATGGAGGAAGTACATCATTACCCCTCCTCCCAGTTGAAGCATGAATAGTTCCGCTTCTGTTCGAAACTGAGTGGCTGAATGATTCTTTGCCAGAATTTGAAACTTGTGGTCATTGGTGAGTAATTCATCTGCATGAGGCCATTTGTGCCTCAAAAGGTTGGACAGCTTCAGGTCTTGTGTCAAATCATATGTGATTTAGTGATTACGTGACAGAAGATGCACCTGCGGCACAGTAACTGTCGAATAATGTCATGGTTTCGCATGACTCGAATAACAAGATATTTTAACCACGGGAACTGTCCAATAACATCATGACGGCGCAGTTCAGTAAAAAAAGGAAAGGCATGCAGGCAGTTGCATTTCGAATTGACTCGACGAGATATCACTCACTGTTCCATGGACCTAGTTCTAATTTTTTTTACCTCTAGTGTGCTATGTACTGCCATGATTGATGAATGAATCGGAAATTCTCTTGCAAAAATAAAATAAAATCACTCACTGGTGCTAGCCTGCAAATCCAAACAAGAATGAGCTTTGGCTTCCATGACAGACGAGAGTTTTGTTTTTGAGGGAAGGCCATCATGGCTAGCTTTATTGATTTCAAATAGGAATTACATCGTCTATGAATTTGGAAACCAGACAAGCCGGGGGCTCATCAGTCCATGAACTACAAATTGTGCTCGTTCTTTGAATCAAGCGGCGCATGTGCTAGCTAGTTACTGTTTTTGTAATAGAGAGATTTTTGTTTTCTTTAAGACAAAAACACTTTTTTTTAGACAGATTGATACAAAACACTTGACCACTTAGTCTGGGCTTAAAAAGTTACGAAGCCCAGGCCCAGGATCAGGACGGTCCAGCACCGGATCGGATCGACCACATTCTCACCTAAAAAAAACATGTCCACTTCTGGGTATGGCCCATCACCACGACAAACTCCCGAGTCTTAGGCCGCCACCGGCAGACGCAGAGCTTCCTGCTGCCGCATCTCCGCCAGCACTCCCGCAGACCGCCCCTCCTCGGACGGCGACGAGCACACCGGCGCACACAGACCTCCAGCCCCGGTCGTATGTAGGAGCGCCTCCACCACCCATGGTGAAAGCCGGCGGGGATAACCGTGATCTCCGGCCACCGGGGGCAAAGCCTCCTTCCCCGGTGAGGTGGAGAGGGGCCTGGGCGCCGGCGGAGCGGATCCCTCACGTTTCGCTTCGCCGACGAGCACGCCCCCCGCGCCGCCCTTGTCGCCTTTCGAATCGCTGGAGGCGGACCGTACTGTTACCATTTTGCCCATCACCAGATCGACTTCAAGCCCGACAGGGATTTGGCCGGAGCTCAGCCCATGTGCTACAGATGAATCGGTTCCCGCAGTGCCAGATAAACAGGGCTCACGCTGCCAACAAGATGATCATTCACAGGGTGGTGATTCGTCGACATGGTCATTGCCCAATCTACCCGAGGTACGGGATAAAATGTACTGTACTTTACAGATCTTTCTGAAAGATGTGGTTAATCCTTCTATAGTACTCCCTCCGTCCGGAAATAATTGTCATCAAAATGGACAAAAAGAAATGTATCTAGATACATACATTTTTGTCCATTTTGATGACAAGTATTTCCGGACGGAGGGAGTAGTTGGCTACTCTAGGTTTTGTTCAAAGAATAGGTTATGAAATTGGTTGAAAAAAAGAATAGGTTATGGGGAAAAAATCCAACATTATTAATTTCTTAGTGATATACTCCAGTAGTTGATCATACAAATTGCAACGAACTGTGAAAGCCACCTACATTACTCTTACATAGAAAAGGAATCTCGGTAATGAGCTGAACTTATCTACCAAAATTACATTTCAATGCACTTACCTTCCTCAATGTGCAGCACATTTTGTACAAGTGCGAGCAGATCACTTGGGATTTAACATTTCTCTGTATCATTCCACTATTATTTGTTAAAAATTGTTCAATCCCAGTGATCAACTATTTTTTCCATGCTTGTGCAGGATATCTGGTGCCTTATACATTCCCTAATGCCATTGCGTGATTCTGCCTGCTCTGCCTGTGTATCACGCACATTTCTACGTTCTTGGAGATGTCACCCCAAGCTTATATTCAGTGAGGAAACACTAGGCTTGAAACAGAAAGAAGGCCAAAATATCGATATAGCAAGGGGTTTCACTAGCAGAGTTGATCATATTCTGAAAAATCACTCAGACACCGGTGTGAAGATACTCAAGTTTGTAATCCGTGATCATTACAATGTCGACACTTGTCATCTAAATAGTTGGCTCCAGAAAGCTATCACACCAGGGATTGAAGAAGTCACACTTTTGCTGCCTACAAAATATAGGAAAATGTATGAAGTCCCGTGTTCAGCTCTACTTGATGGGTGTGGAAACTCAATCTGGTATCTTTACCTCACCAATTGTGCCTTCCGCCCCCCGGTTGGATTTGATTGCTTGAGAAGCCTGACAAAGCTGCATCTGTATGGAGTTTGTATCACGGGGGATGAGTTGGGGCATCTTATTTCCAATTGTTTTGCTTTGGAGGAGTTAGAAGTCAGCTGTTGCATGAAGCTAATCTGCCTGGAGATACCATTCTGGCTGGAGCGGCTTAGTTGCTTGACTGTGTCTCAGTGCGACAAGCTGAGAGTGATAAAGAGCACAGCTCCACACCTCTCCATTTTTGACTTCTTTGGTGAACCAGTACAACTCGTGCTTGGAGAATCATCAAAGGTAAAAGACTTAAGGGTGGGGTATTCATTTGCGCCCAATGCTGTGAGTTATGCTATCACTAAGCTACCTTTCATCGCACCACATCTTGAGACTCTTACTGTATACTCGTTTTGTGAGGTATACTCTGAAGCTTCACATTATTAGATTCCAGTGTTTATGACTCATAGGAAGGAATATGATTAATTCGAGTTATCTTTGTGCAGAGGGTTAGTACCCCAATGGTAGCTGACAAATTCCTCCACATAAAGCACTTGAATATCTACCTTGGTGAGGATGATGGTGGGGCTGTTACCCCGGCCTATGATTATTTATCCTTGGCTTCATTTCTGGATGCTTGTCCTGTCTTGGAGAGTTTCATCTTAAGTGTGAGTTAACTGTTCACGCTGCAAAGGTGTCTAGTATCTGCCATGGAGACATTTAATTTGACTGGCATTTATTTGATGCTATGCAGGTAGATCAGAGTGACATGCGGCATGATTCGGTTTTTGAGGATCCCTCCTCACATCTGAGGCAGATTCCTGAACACAGGCGACATGAGAGGCTCAAGAAGGTGCAAATCGATGGCTTTTGCTCTGCAAAGAGCGTAGTTGAGCTAACATGTCATATCCTCAAGAATGCAACGTCACTTGAAAGCCTCACACTGGACTGCATATTTGGTGCGGAGGCGGTTGGTCAGTCTGTTAGGTGTTCTGCCCCAGAATCCGGTAAATGCATGCCCACAAGCCGGCGTATGATCTTGGAAGCACATAAAGCACTCAGTGCCGTCAAGAGATACATCCTGGAGAAAGTTCCCTCTTCAGTCAAGTTAAATGTCGGGGGGCCTTGTACCCGGTGCCATGTTATGGATGTGATGTTGCCGCAGGTATACAATATGTAGATTTGCGACGTTGTAGATGTTGTCCTTCGTCTTCATCGCTCATTGTTGTTCTCTGCTGTGTTGGTACCATAGCTGTTCACTGTGTAGGTCCTGTCATACCACACATGTGCTTTCATTTCTTGACAAGTTACCAGTTTTTCTATGCTTGTGTACCTTATTGGCGTCACTAGAACACCTGCAGGTTGATTGTTACTCCACCTGGATTAGAGCTAAGACTAGTTATACAAATACATTGATCTTGTGTTGTATCCTGTATTCCTGTTTCTTCAATTAAATCGTTGGTAACCTATCTTTATCAACGCAAATGGTGACGATGACTATCACTGATCCCACTCTCGTTGCTTGGAGGAGGCTATACCTGCTCCCCATCTGTTCCAGTTCCATCCTGTTGGAACGCCTCAATTGCAAAGTCTCAGCTCACTGGCATACAAGTCCCTTTGGACACCGGGCAGGCACCAAGCAATTGCTGTGATTTGGTCTAGGCGAGTATTGTCAGATATAATGTAGGGTGTGGAAAAGGCCACAAGTATGGTGGTTTTTGTTGTTCAGCGAAGCGAAGATCAATCACTTGGGGCGTGTTTGGTTGCCGTTTGCTACAGTTCCTGCATCGCATACACTTCTCAACCCAATCTGGTTGAGCAAAAACAGGCCCTAAGACGCCATCTGTAAGTTGTTTGGTTGTCTGCATCTAGTGTCCCTGCATTAGGTAATATGCAAGTGCACTTTGTTTGGTTGCCTGTATTGGCCCAAGCAGCACATGAACACGGTGTTTGGTTGCATACGGCGTACATGTTTTGCTTACCTTGTACCCTAGTTGGTGAGCTTACCCACACCTACACCAAAGTCACAGCACAACAATGGCGATGAACTGGGCGAAGATGATGAAATTCTTCAGCTTCAGCCCAAACTGACGATCCACCTTGACACCTCCAACCTTGCCACTGTCAACACTACTGCCTCCGTGCTTTCGCAGCCAGTCGGAGTAAGCTTATTCTGTTGCCTGCCTAGTCTTGAACCCTCTATGGCTGTTGTTGCTATACGATGCCACTTGTGCACTGGCTTCTTCCCATGAACTATAAACCCCTAGAACCTTACCGATGAACACGGCATACCACTTGCCCTAGCAATGCACAAGAACAAGAGTTGTAGCAGCAAATCAACGAAGCCCACAAGTAGCAAGTAAAGTAGCACACAAACAACAATGGAGCAGAAGAGAAGAAGTAAAGCATGCATGATCATACGGCATAGCAACTTCTACCTAGCACTACCTTGGTGTTAACCTACCACCACATCCAAAAGAGGGTGTCGTCCTACCATTGCAAGTTCACCATCAGCGTGAGGGGTTAGTATATACCACCTCACCAAAATATACAGACCATCAAATAGTTTTTGAGCCCTAGTCATGCTGCAAAATATACAGACCAGGTCAGGGTGGACGCTTGCACTCCCTGGTGGCTGTTGCCACCTCCTTCACTACCTCAGTCATGCTGCAAAAGACATTAATCTCCTCCTCCATCAGGCCTGCTCTCTTTCTCTTCCTATCATGGACGGGGTCAAATGGCTTGTCGAAGGGCTTCACGAAGGGCTTGTCAGGGCCATCAAGGACCTCGACGTCCGGGGTCCCAGGGAAGTCCTCGATTCATCACTATCATAGCAAGCACATGCTTCATTGCTATCATACTAAGCATATACCGGACAATCTATGAGCAGGAACATACATCTACAACAAACAACATGCTACAAATGGACCACCAATAGCTACAAATCACAGATCTAAGCACGAATCAACACAAGCACAAGGTTGAACTTCAAACTCTACTACTAATCTAGCCTACCACATGCTTGAACATCTAGCCCTACCAAATTGCAACCGCAACATAGCAATCATCCATATCAGCTCACAGATCAGACCACTAATCAACCATGCATCTATATCAAACCCTAGCTGCAGCTTAGATCTAGCTAGAAGGAACAAAGAGAAAGGGGGATTGAACTCACAGAGGCCATGGCTACAACTCGAGGACGAGGGGGGTGGTCGTGGAAGATCAACGCCAGCCGGTGAAGGAGCGCCGACGTCGTGGACCGCCAGCCCATGAAGATGTGTCGCTTACCTGCTCGTCGGTGCCGATGCGTGTCGGCGGGAAAGCTCGAACGGAGGGAGAATGATGGCGGGAGTTGGGGCGGTGAGGGAGGGGCTAAATAGGGGTGGACTCGGCGGGAGGTGAGCCGAAATCCTCCTGCCGATTTTTCGGCGACGCGGGCGAGCTCGCTCCATCTCCCTGCTCGCACGAGGGGAGAAGCGCGTCGCCCTTCCCTGCCTCACCCGAGTCAGGCTCGCGAGCTACTGCCGATTCGGACGTTTCCCTTGGGTCTGGCCTGGACGTGCTTTAAGTTCCATGCGATGTGGGCCGCATAGTAAACGCAGGCAACCAAACGGGCTCAATCTTTCCCGCATGGGGCAGGCTGGGCCATATGCAGACAACCAAATACGTCCTTGGTGAATGAAGTGGATTAACCTGTTTTTGGCTGAGGCCAAACACTTCTTTTTATCGATGGTAGAACTTCGTATATGGTTCAGCCACACCCGGTGTCACGGAATGATTGAGAACTACGATGGGGTTGGAATGCATCTTATTCTGCACATCCTTGCAAACAGACCCGCATATACATATCAGTCTGTTGGATGGTTTCTACACTAGTTTTTTTCCCAGAGTTCTATTCTCCGCTAGTTTTCTCTTAGCCTTCTACTCCACTAGTTTCTTTTTGAGCAAATTCTACTCCATTAGTAGGACGAAGGCAGAGGGGCGCTGGGGCGGAGCCAGTAGGGGGGCCAGCGGGGGCCAGACCCCCACTATAGATCGGCCACCCCCATGGATTTTTAGCGGGGGCTAATACTAATCTTCTGTGTACTTCTTACTTAGTACCTGTATAGGCCTTTTCTCTATGCGTCCCAATATTATTGTTGGCTGGCCCAAGCCCAAAACAAATGGCATGGTTTTCCCGTGAGTGAATTGGACGCATTAATCTAATCACGCGATCGATCGAAGACCATACGTAATACATGCATCTACACGTACAGCCGTTCGTTTCCATTCTGTGTCGTTTAACCTAATCACGCTCCAACTTATCTCTTGTCGCCGCCGCCGCCGCCCACGCCAGGCTAGGGCTTAATCAGGCGTTGACGTCGACCATCATCGCCATGCTAGGGAATAGGCGCACACAATCTTTCGGAAGCGCGAATCCTTCCATGCTTCGTCAACGTTGACCATCGATGGTTACCACATGCCTGTGATCTATGGAAAGAACGATCATCCGTTATGACGAGCAGATGAGACGGGCTGGGCCTGAATTCCGTACTCTAGCTAGCTATGGATTCTTGCGACTTGGTCACTTTTTTTCAAATACAACGCATATTGGCTCAAGATGCTTAAGTATGTCTGCGTTGTCGATTGATTTTCCAATCAAAACTATATGAATGCAAGCTAAATCCTGCTATTTAATTAGACAATGATCAGTCATGTTCGTAAACATACATATGATGACAATGGTCCGTACCAAGGTACTTTATGCCGTATATATTGGAGTAATTTGATTACAACTTCATCTACATGGCGCGCACGTGGAATTGTTCAACACTATAAGCTATAGCTAGACCTGCACCGACAGCAAGTAATATCGGGATTAAAACTTTTATGTAGTTTGTGAGACAAATTATTTTTTAGCTTCACCCCTATGTCTAAATCCTGACTCCGTCCTTGACGCTGCCATGTATCGCTTATAGCAACCGCAAGAGCGCGGCTGTGAGCGCCAGTTGGGGCTACCAGCGCTCACCAGGGAATCGTAGCGGACCGGCCCAGCAGGCCCAGCAACCTGCTGAGAAAAGCAAAAACATTTCTCATGGGTATTATAAATGGGAGAACACGGATTTTAACTCGGGACATAACCACCGACGGGCGGTCGCCGTAACCACTAGAATGAGCTGCCGTACTTGTCCACTAACTGAAAGAAGCACTATTTGACCATTCTTCCAGTACTACACTAAATATATATCATATATCCGATATTAATTATCTAAAACGAAGTTCACAAAAATATATATAAACCACGAATTCTACGAAAAGTTCAGTATATTTGAAAAAAGTTCATTAAATTTGGAAAGAAACTTCGCCAATATGGAAAAAAGTTCATAAATTTTGAAAGAAATTCATCGAACTTCAAAAAAGTTCATCGAGTTATGAATAAAGTTCATCGATTTTCTAAAAAAAATCATCAAAAAATGAAAAAACTTCAACCATTCTGAAAAAACTTCATAAGTTTTAAAAAAAGTTTATCGAATTATGAAAAAAGTTCATCGAGTTCCAAAAAGGTTCATCGAAAAATGAAAAAAATTATCGATTTGAATAAAAGTTCACTAATGTGATTTTTTTTCATCTAATAAGGAAGAAGAAAAAAGAAGAAAATGAAAATGAAAAAGGCAAAAAGGAATAGAAGAAAGAAGAAAACAAGGAAATGTATGTACCTTATCACTACGGGCTAAGTGGACGTACGGTTAGTGCAGTGTAGGCAAATGCAGGACGTCCCTAGTTCGATGCTGCAGGCGCCCGTTTGGGAAATGTATACAAACGGGCGCCTGTAGTCCTAAATAGGAAACGCCTAGGGCAAGTACAGTGGTTGATAAAATAGCCTTATCTTAACCTTGCATGTAGTTTAGAGATAACAACAAAAAGTATGGCTAAAATGAGTTATTTCTTAGTCTTATATTTAATAACTAGCTAATCCTAATAAAATAATGAGACATATTGTGCTAAGAGATCATCTTTTAAATAAGAGAAGACAAATCTTTTGTTATGATTTCTAGCTCTTCCATCTTAACATATATCCTACGTGGTACTCCTAAGATAGCATCATTGTACATGCCCTTAGTGTGCCACACCAAGCAGGAGGCTCCCAACGAGCGGCTGCATTATTTTTTTCCTTTTGATTTTCTTTTTATACCATATTTCCTATTGTGGCCGGTTTTATTTTAATTTAACAAATGTTCACTAATTCAAAAAAATATTTGCATATTCAAACCTTTTCATCAATTAAAAAATATCGAAGAATTCAAAAGATAGTTATATTTTTTTTAAATAGCAAAAATTGACAAAATGTTCATGAATTGGAAAACAATCACCCCTTAACAAATGTCTGCATATTCAAAAAATGTTCGCGAACTAAAAAAAATCCTGAATTACAAAAGGACGCGAGTTTGCAAAAAACAATCGCGCATTCAGAAGATGTCCATGAATTCAAGAACAAATTCACGAATGTAAAAAAAGACCTCGGTGAATTGAAAAATGTCCAGAAACTAAAAAATGTTTGAGAATTAATTTTTTATTCATAAATATGAAACCAATGTTGGCAAATTCAAAAGAATGTTCATGAATTCAAAATATCTATGTATTAAAAAATATTCATGCATTTCAAAATGTTAAACAATTTAAATAAATGTTCATAAGTTTGAAAAACCTAGCAATTTCGTTTTTTCATGAATTTAAAAATAATCATGAATTTGTAAGAATGTTCACGGATTTATAGAAGTGTTCAATAATTTTAAAAAATACTTGCACATTTGAAAAATATTCACGAGTTTGAAAAAAGTCCACAAATTTTAAAATGTTCATAAAATTTACAAATATTCATGAGCTTAGAAAAAAAAGAGAAATAGAAAAGAAGGAGGAACATAAGAAAACCAACAAAAAAGGGAAAAAGGTGAAAAAAAAGGAAACCAAAAAAACTGGTTCGAAAATTGAAAGCCCCGCTATGAATCTCTCGGAAAAACCAACGGAATCCCATAGCGAGCGGTACTGCCTGGCCCACTGCTAGCGCCATGTAGGCGATTTGTAGGTGGCAAGCATAACATTCATGGAAGACAGACGACTTGTGGAAGGAATGGCCAGAAAGTCATCAATGTAGACCAGAAGATGCTGACGGCCACGAGTGCGAGGCAAATCGCTGCCCTAGAGAAGAAAACACCGAGAAGGGCCCGTAGAACACACCAACAAAACAGGTACAAGATGGTGAGAACCTTATTCCTACAAAAGGATGGCGCTGCCGTCTCACCTCCTCTAATGACCCGTAGTTTGAGAGAACGGGGAATTTTTTTTCCGAATGTTATTTGCATTCAGGCATATAGGTTGGGGTTATTATCAACTTGCAACTCAAAACCAAATCAAATTTGCATTCAAATTACTAAGTTAAATTTGCATTTTAAATAATTTGGACATGACCTTCACTCTTATTTAGAGTTTTGGGTTCAAATTATAATTCAAATAAGTTAAAAGGACTTGAGTGCATAAGTTCCAATCAATTATAAATTGGAATTGCATTTAATATAGGCTTTGAACAATAAAGAAAATTAAAGCTTTATTGATAATCGGATAAATATTACAAAGTTATATTACATATGACATACATGAATAATTAATAAGAGAATACATTCTTGGATTGTAAAGAATTCGGGAAAGATAACCTAAACTAAATTATCTATTCTTCCTATACTATCATATCTAAGATCTTGATTTTAATCTTGATCTTCTTCTTTTCTTCAAAACCTGCAACCATAAACACTAGAGAGAGTGGGTTAGGATTAGTATGTAGCATATATCCTGTCAAGTGACAGTAGATATAAGCCACTGTTCAGCCTCAGAATAAAGCCAGGAGTAGATATAGATCAAACCCACCCGGCCAGGACCAAGTAACCAAGCAATTAGCCACCCATCAGCTTACAAGATAGGCATCAAGGAGAGCTTGACAACAGCAAGCAGCTGCTGTCAACACCACCAGCACCAGAGACTCACGCAAGGACAGCACTAGCAGCACACACAACAAGCACACAGCTGAGTCACCCGTCCAGAGCACTATAAATAGAGCAACCCAGCCGTAGTGAGAGTTTGATAGCCACTGGTACAACTGAACCAAACAGGAGTTGGACCAAACCCAAACCTGAGAATTAGTGTGAAGCAGCGAGGAGGTGCAGGCTAACCACAAGAAGAAGGATAACCAAAGCCTCGAGACCAAGCTACTCAGCACCAGAGGTAGGATTGGAGTGATGGAATCCTCAGGCGTGCACAGAAATGTTGTGTCATGCATCACAGGATTTGTAGGAGTTCTTGGAGCCACAAAAATAACTTTAGAACCCAGAGAGGCCTCAGACCAGCATCATAAGCAATAAGATCAGGCAACATCTGTTCTTATCAGTTTAATAGAAGAGAGAGGGATAGAAAAATAGACAAGAAAGCAGAATATAGCCAAGAGAAGCAGTATCTATTCTTAAGTAGAGTAAAGATAGCATAGAAGAAATAGATAGGTTAGCACCCAACTGAATATCTGCTTCTGCAGAACACTGCACTCCACTTACACATGGTATTTTTCTGAAAATAGGACACCACATCCACCAGCACATGGGCTAGTATCATTAGCAGTGCTGCTGTAAGTATATATAATAGCAGTAACCTGTAACAACAAGTATAATTAGCTATTACCCGAAGGTCAGCCGGACCAATGGAAATAGACAGAATTAAGTAACCAACTCCAGGAACTAGAGTAGCATATTCAGTTAATCAACTTGCAGTGGGAAGTACAGCAAGTGAAATCAAGTAGACAAAGACAATAGGATTAGTGTACCGAACCAGGGAGCTTCATAACTAAAGAATCCTTCAGTTAACACGAATAGCAGAGCCACATAGGAGCAAACAACATATTAAGCACTTTGCTCCTGACCAACTTAGCAAATCCAGAGCAATCATATACCACCAGACCATCACGTGAGCACAGAAATAAAGCAAATACACATGGGCAGCTACTGACAGACCCTAGAACGGCATGAATTTATCACCAGAGAGCTCCAGTAGGAGTTGATGCTTGATTACAACATCTAGCAGCAACTAGTAGAATCCCACATCCAACCCAAATCATGGCCAAGGCCATGCATGAGCAAAATCAATGGAGAAGGAACCGGGAGGACCTCACCAGAGGGAGATTGTAGCCATAGCTGTAGCTCAGCCACACAACGGTTGTGGTGTGACCATCACCACATCCAGGAGAGGGTCTGGAGGCCGCCGGAGCACAACCACGACGACCAGGGCGAGCGCCGGGCACGGTGGCGCCACCCCGAGGGCATCACCGCACGGAGACGCCACCCCAGGGGCACCAACGCATCACGGTGAGCCGCTGGAGGTGCCGGATGAAACCCCGCGACGCCCGAAGGGCCGTCGGCGACAAGACCCGCCTGGGGTGAGCCGCTGGAGGTGCCGGATGAAACCCCGCGACGCCCGAAGGGCCGTCGGCGACAAGACCCGCCTCCACCACCGGAACCCTAGCGAGGAAATAGTTGGGGACGACCACAGGAGGGAGGAAAAGTAGATCGATGCGGCGGAGCTGGTAGAGCTCGCCAAGGAGCAGCAATGGGTGTGCTGGGAGGCGCCGGAGCTCACCGGAGCGGCCAGAATCGGCCGGCGACCCAGGCGGCGACAGCGGGGATCGAGCGAGAGAAGTACGAGAGGAAAAGAGCTGAGCGAGAGATAGAGTCGAGTGCGTGTGCGCATTCTGGAATACTCTAGCCAGCGTGCGTACGTGTTGGGCTGAACCCAACCATGGTGTGCGTACATGTGTATTGAACCAGGCCACCAAACCAATACACGTGTGTGCTACCTCAAGCCCTTGGATTAATTCACGTATAATCCCCTGTGCACTTCTACTTACACATATGTGTTAATTAGTACTAGTCCACATCACGTATGTGTCAGATCAACCCAAACCAATACATGTGTGTTAAGGTTATAAATCAACTAAAATTATAAAATAAATATATATAAACAAGGTGGAAATTCACATCTAAAAATATTTAATACAATCTTAAAATCAAGTATTTCAACTATGTTAATTATAATTAATATTCTTTTTAGTTAAGAAATAAACAAGAATAAATAATCCACATAAAATCATAGAATTGAATACCAAGTATGACTCACTGTCTAGGTGTCTCAAATTACCAATAATAATAAATAAACCATTTATTTATAAAATATATAGTATGGAAATAAGAGTTGACAACAATAATCTAATAAAATAAATTGAAAGAAATGCACTAATAAAATCTTGGAGGGTTAGAGGGGGAGAAAAGCCGTGTCATCCTATGCATATAGCATCTTGCAGATTTTCTTGCAACATTAGTCCTTATCGGACTATATGTCGTTTTCAGAACCCGAGGCAACCGCGAGTCTCGAAGCCTCGAGTTACACCACCTATCGATCATCAGGCAAGTTCGTACCTTGCATGCCTTTGTTTATGCTTTCGTAAAAGCATCTTTACAAAATTCTCTCATTGCATAATCTATTCATAGCATTAAATAAAATTATATTCAGTACTATCAATTCATTGGTGGGCAATGGAACTCAGGATGGTAACACGGTGGTAGAGTTCCATTGTACCGGGCTTAACAACCAAAATCAGCAGACATTCCAGCGCCGTAGCGATAGCGTTGACCACGGAGCCTGGAATGGGCCGGGCGAGTAAATAACTTTTCCTCATACCGATGTGCCCTCGCATAGGTTTGCCACGGGGCGTAAATCCGTATAACCGGCCCAGGGAGTCGATATATCCTGTCGGCTATGGGTGCTGTAAATACCCTATCGGCAGAGGGCCGTCAATCCTTAATCGCCAGGGCGGCGTAAATGCTCATCGGTCACGGGGCCGTATAAACCCTACCTGTAGCAGATTTTAGGAAAAAGAGGGAATACCTCTCGAGCCAGGGTCAGGGGCATTGGTAAACATGGGAGAGGGAAAGACGCAGATCTTAGACCCGGCCACGCATCATGGATGTGCAAGGTTACGGACCAGGCAAAAGGGCTAAGTTAATCGTTCGTGGGTAAAGTAGCACACCTCTGCAGAGTGTAATGAACTGTGGCTCGTCACTCCCTGATCTGGGAAAGATCTGCGAACGCGGTGGGAAAGGAGTCTATTGGAGATTCTAACAACCCGTGAAGTCTGATGACTAAATGCTATAAGTAAAATTTGGTGCTGCAAAATTTTTCCAAAACCATTGTCGAGACCTATTTGGAATCAGTAGTAGCTATAGTGCATCTCCACCCAGAATATCTATGAACTTGTTGAGTACCTCCTGTACTCATCCCTTGTACTATTTCCCCTCCAGACTGTGAGTATTTGGAGGAGCTGCCGGGGGATCCCAATGTTGTTGGAGAGTACTTCTATAAGGAGCCAGACCTTTCTGGTGGAGTCGAAGGAGTCGACTACGTCATCGCCTACGAAGCCGACAACAGAGGAGATGGATCAGAGCATCAGCAACAACAAGAGTAGTGTAGAATAGTAGTAGCAGCCAGCTTGATCATGTGAGTGGCATGATCTAAACCAAATAAGTGATCGCAGGATCAATAGTGGTACCCCACATTTTGGTACCAGTAGTTTGAATCATTTCAACGTTGGATCTTTGTTTGAATAAAGGTTGTAATATAATGATGGTCTAGACCTGCTATGTTTCTGTTGTACACTCTGAGGGATATAAGGTTCATGAGACGGTGTCTTATGGGCATTATATCAATGACAGGCATACTACACCATGCAGTGGTATGCTGGGTCACCACACCTCCCTAATGAAGACCCTAAGACAACCTGAGACCCGTCGACGCTCGTGATCACATCATGAAGCTCCCTTCTCTGATGACCAAGCTACGTCAGGCCGCCATCGAAGGTAGCCAAAGCCAACACATCGGAGTTGAGTCACCAGCCCTAACCAGCCACCGCCGCTGCCAACGCATGTGCAACAACTGACCATCCCCACCATATCATGCGCCCCACTAGGGTACCACATTTCTAAAGGACCTCCTAGCCATCGATGACACTGCACAGTGAGAGGAGAAGAGGCGATCTAGGTTTCTTGTGGCGGCGGCATGACTCTTGGTTATGACCTACTCCATGTTCCGACGTCAACGCCGCTGGCTACGCATAACACCACTGCAACAAGCAGGAGGAAGAGAATCATTATCTCGACACCAACCTAAAGACACACAAAGTGCTTGCCCAGATCCGAAGGACCTAAGACAACACAAACAATGTCTCCAAATCCAACACCAAAAGCGAGAGAACCACCGCTTTGATGGGATATTTGGAGAAAACTTATTCGCCACTGCCACCAGCATTGGCGGAATAGTAGCCATGGACAACCAAAGATCTGACCAAGAACACTTCAAAGAACCTAGCTCATGAAAGTGTGTGTGGGGGGGGGGGGTTGATGTCTGCGGAAAACTAGATATATCAATTAAATTATGGCAGAGCTGAGGTTTGGCGAAGCTATCATCCATGTTGGTGGTTCTAGCTAGTGTACATTTTTTATTTTGAGGGAAGCAAGTGTAAACTTGTTAGGGCATCTTCAACGCGACCTCAAACCTCTTGTAACCGTCCGGACCATGTTGTCCGGACCGCTGAAGCCATTCAATGCGGACCTGTCAGTGCTGACACGCTTTCTTCCGTAATCCGGAGACAAACGCGGGGAGGTTTGCGAGAGATCGGAACGATCCCATGCCCGCTTCTGACCGCTCTGACCCACCAAAAACCCGTTACCCACTCCTCCCGAGCTTACCTTTCGATACACGTTCCGCTTACCGCGCCGCATTCATGCCGGCGCAGAGCACGCGGATGCTGACATTGATTTATGATGTGACCGGAGGGAGGGAGGGCGACGCTGACCAACGCGACCTCTCGGCAATAGTTGCTTCAATGCGGACGCAGGTTACCGAGTAAGGGTGAGTACGGGTAACCGTGGGTACCGTACCCGCATGTGCATGGATAGGGTTTGGGCATACTTTTATACCCATGGGTAGTATCCATATCCTACCCGTTATGTCATGGGTAGGGTACGGGTATAGCATTGTACCCGTGGGTATACCCATACCTGCGTGTTTGTGAACTAATGTTAAATTGCCGTCAATTAGTCATTAGTTTGTCATGTGACTCGTCTACTCCTATTGACTTAAGAGTATGTTGTGATTTCTAAATTTTGTTAATGCTCATTTACTCACTACCTGTTATTGAGCTGGGATAATTGATTTTTTTTGTCAAATGTTCTATCAATGAGCGTAAAATTATGAACAACATGTGTACTATTTGTTCTACCCGCTGGGCACCCAATGGATACGGGTACCCATTGGGTATGGGTATGTGTAAAGTTTCATACCCATGGGTACGTGTATAGGTAGAATTTTGTACCCACTGATTATATAGGTGTGTGATACGTCTCCAATGTATCTATAATTTTTGATTGTTCCATGCTGTTTTATTATCAATCTTGGATGTTTTATAATCATTTTATAGTCATTTTATATCATTTTTTGGTACTAACCTATTGACATAGTGTCAAGTGTCAGTTGCTGTTTTTTCATGTTTTTTACATCGCACGAAATCAATATCAAACGGATTCCAAATGCCACGAAACTTCATGATGATTTTTTATGGGCCAAAAGGAAGGCAATGGGCCCTGGTTGCACCTGGGGGGGTGCCCTGAGGGGGGCACAACCCACCAGGGCGCTCCAGGACGCCCAACCGCGTCCTGGTGGGTTGTGCCCCTCGGACCGCCTCTTTGCTCTATAAATACCCCACAAATACCAGAACCCTAGGGGAGTCGACGAAATATTCATCCAGCCGCCGCAGAGTCCAAAACCACCAGATCCAATCTAGACACCATCTCGAATGGGGTTCACCACTTCCATTGGTGCCTCTCCGATGATGCGTGAATAGTTCTTTGTAGACCATCGGGTCCGTAGTTAGTAGCTAGATGGCTTTCGCAATCTCGTTGAATTCTCAATACAATGGTCTCTTGGAGATCCATATGATGTAACTATTTTGCGGTATGTTTGTTGGGATCTGATGAACTTCGAGTTTATGATCAGTTATATCTTTTCATATCCACGAAAGTTATTTGAGTTTTTTTGCTCTTTTATATGCATGATCTCTTATAGCCTCGTATTTCTTCTTTGATATTTGGGTTTTGTTTGTCCAACTTGATCTGTTTATCTTGCAGTGGGAAGAGGTTCCCGGTAGTGGGTTTGATCTTACGGTGCTTGATCCCAGTGACAGAAAGAGAACCGACACGTATCTATCGTTGCTACTAAGGATAAAAAGACGAGATCTATATCTACCGCCATATAGATAAATGGATCTTGTCTACATCATTTCATCGTTCTTATTGCATTACTCCGTTTTCCCAAGAACTTAATACACTAGATGCATGCTGGATAGCGGACAATGTGTGGAGTAATAGTAGTAGATGCAGGCAGGAGTTGGTCTATTAATCTTGGACGTGATGCCTATCTAATAACCATTGCCTGGATATCGTCATAATTATTTGAGGTTCTATCAATTGCCCAATAGTAATTTGTTCACCCACCATTTGCTATTTTTCTCGAGAGAAGCCACTAGTGAAACCTACGGCCCCCGGGTCTTCTTTCTCATATATTCGTCTTTGCGATCTATTTTCTTTTGCTTTTATTTTCAAATCTATTAAACCAAAAATCCAAAAATACTTTGCTGCACTTTATTTTATTTGCGATCTATTTATTCAAGTTATTACAACTTTCTCCCATCCACACACTATTTCTGGCGCCGTTACCCGAAAGGGATTGACAACCCCTTTAACACGTCGGGTTGCGAGGTGTTGTTATTTGTGTGCAGGGGCTGTTTGCATTGTGTTGCTTGGTTCTCCTACTAGTTCAATAACCTTGGTTTCATATCTGAGGGAAATGCCTATCGCCGCTGTGTTGCATCATCCCTTCCTCTTTGGGGAAAAAACCGACATAGCTTCAAGCAACATCAAAAGGAATTTCTAGCGTCGTTGCCGGGGAGGATCTTCAACATAACCAGGTTCCTAATCACAAATCTCATCTCCTTGCAATTTACATTATTCGTCATTTGCCTCTCGTTTTCCTCTTCTCCACTTAACAAAAATTTGCCGCTTTATTCGCCTCTCTTTTTCCGTTCGCCGTTTTCTCGTCTGATCTATCATTTGCTTACAATCATGAGTGATTTCGGTATGGCACCAATAGATGATGGCCTAACTCCTAAAATTGGATGTACGGGAAATCTGGATACTAAAACTTTTATCTTGGGGCAAGGGAACATTATGGGAAAAGAATGTATCCAAGAATTTTTCAATTGTGTCGGAAATCTAAGTTCGGATGATGCTCCTATAGTAAAACTACTAGATCTTATGCGGATGCTATTTCAGCACTAGTTCTGAAACTTGAAAGCAAACTTATCCGCACTCATCCTACTTTGCAAAGGTTGTTTTTTGAGCTTCCCGAAATAAAGAATCCTAGAGCCAAAAAGTTGGCCACTCTCATTCTTGTGAACGAGTCTGACTACATAATTCGGGAAGCTAGGGAAATCTTTGATTTGTATGGTATGAATTATGAAAAACCCGGGATAGATGAAATTCTTTACAATAGTGACTATGCACTAAGGCATTTTCTTGGGGATAATAAGATCTTTGATGATAATCTTAAAAAGGAGGTCCTCGTTCTAGATATAATCCAACAAGTTTTTAATAATGTTAATCAACACTATTCTTGGATTGTAGCAGGAAATCAAAGGGGTTATGATGAAAATCAACTAAGGAATGCTAAAGTTTCTATGGATAATATGTTTTATGTTGTGTTTACAAAACCTCCTAATAAAAAACCGCCAAGAAAATTAAGAAGAAGAAGGATGACAAAACTCAGATCCTTGCTTTATGCCAAGCTAAGGGCGTAAAACTATAGCGCTTGTTGGGAGGCAACCCAATGAATAAAATTTATTTTTGCTTTTTGCTTTCTGTTCTTGAGTGTTAGCACAATTATGCTACTATTATGATTGTATTTTTTGTGTTTTAATTGGTGTTTATACCAAGTAAAGCCTTTAGAATCTTCTTGGGTGATAGTTGTTTGATCTTGCTGAAAAAACACAAACTTTTACGCTCATGAAATTAATTTTCATTTTTTACCAGAGGGCGATAAAATACCCATTCCAATTGTAGTAGATCAATATACAAATTTCTCAGGCCATCCTATTTTTTCAGAGTTTTTGGAGTTATGGAAGTATTTGAAATAGTCAGATTGTTATAGATTGTTCTGTTTTGACAGATTCTGTTTTCTTTGTGTTGTGCGCTTATTTTGATGGATCTATGGTTTTATTTGATGAGTTTTTGCCATAGAAAAGTTGGAATACAGTAGATATAATACAAAAACAAAATATGAATTGGTTTGATAGAGCACTTATAGTAGTAGTTTATTATTCTTATACTAACGAATCTCACGAAGGCGTTGTTGAGTTTTGTGTGATTGAAGTTTTCAAGTTTTGGATTATCTTATGATGGATGAAGGAAGGATGTAAGAGCCTAAGCTTGGGGATGCCTCGGCATCCCAAGCTATTATCCAAGAATGAGAAACCAACTAAGCTTGGGGATGCCCCCGAGTGGCATCCCCGCTTTCTTCCAACAACTATCGGTTTTTACTTGAGGCTATATTTTTATTCGTCACATGATATGTGTTTTGCTTGGAGCGTCTTGTATGATATGCGTCTTTGCTTGTTTTATTTTGTGCTTTAAGTCACCAATCCTTGCTGGACACACCTTTTTGAGAGAGCCAAAATTATATCATGACTTGTTAGAATTGCTCTCTATGCTTCACTTAAATCTTTTATGAGCTAGGGCTTGCTCTAGTGCTTCACTTATATATTTTTGAGCACGGTGTGCTTTGTTATTTTTGAATAAATGCTCTCTTGCTTCCCTTAGATTTATTTGAGAGTTAGTAAAATTTTGAAGAAATTCTCTCTTGCTTCACTTAAATTATTTTGAGAGAAAGAAAATTTGTTATGCTCATGATCTTCACTTATATTTGTTTGAGCTTATGAAAAGCAACACATAAAAGTTAGTCCCAAAGTGATAGATATCCAAGAAGGATAAAGTAAAAGAAAATGTCATGATGATCATTGGACAAAATAAACTTGATTCTTAGTAATAGTTTTGAGATATGATGATGTGATATGTGAGTTATGTTGATGAGTAATTGTGCTCTAGTAAGAATATTGGTGTTAAGGTTTGTGATTCCCTATGCATGCACGAAAGTCAATAATCATGCAATAAAAATTATATCCTACTTATGGTGCATTATGCGGTGTTAATTATGCTTAATGCTTGCTTATGAGATTATTCTTTTCTTGGTTGGCCGCTTCCCAATCTTTTGCTAGCCTTCATTTTGCACTAAGTATGACCTCTACTTGTGCATCCAAAATCCTTTAAACCAGTTTTGCCACATGAGTCCACTATATCTATCTATATGCGGTATTCTTTTGCCATTCTTGGCAAATTTGCATGTGCCATCTCTAATTTTCAAAATAAACTTCTCTTTTGTGTGTTTATTTCGCTGGCAGAATGGTAACAGGTGACTAATATTTTCCATGCTAGATGTGTTATTCTCAAGATGATTGTTTATCCACTTGTCATTGCACGAGAGTAAGGTAAAGGTATTAGGGATGCCTAATCCTGAAATGCAAAGAAATATTTACTTTATGTGGAAAGTGTTGGTATGGAGGGCACCCGTGGATACGGTTAGCCATGGAAAGTGAAAGTTATGGTGAAAAAAGGAATAAACTTTATTTTTTGTTTGAGAACTGCCTATTGATATATCTGGAAAGTATTGGGAACTCTAAGTCGTTTTCGTTGGTGGGATGGATACATCTCCCAAAATGTTTTTACCTCTAATTTTTTGCTTTGAGCTCTGGCACCTCTACAAATCTCTACTTCCCTCTACGAAGGGCCTTTCTTTTACTTTATGCAATTTTTATTTTAAAATTCAGTCTCCATCTTCTCTCATAAAAGCACTAACTGAGAGGCAATATGATTGTGCTCAAGTATTGAGTGTAGTTAATATTCGAGTGTGTTTCATGAATGGATCAATGTTTGAGCATGAAGGGCTAGGGATAACTTATTTTAGCGTTGATATTTTAAAAGACATGGTTGCTTGTTGATATGCTTGAGTATCTAAATTATTATGTCAGAACTAGACTATTGCTTTGAATCACATAAAAGTCCAAATTTCCATGCTATAAAGAAAAGAATATGATATGACTTGATGAACAACACTCCACATCAAAAATTCTGTTTTTATCACTTACCTACTCGAGGACGAGTAGGAGTTAAGCTTGGGGATGCTGATACGTCTCCAACGTATCTATAATTTTTGATTGTTCCATGCTATTTTATTATCAATCTTGGATGTTTTATAATCATTTTATAGTCATTTTATATCATTTTTTGGTACCAACCTATTGACATAGTGCCAAGTGCCAGTTGTTGTTTTCTCCATGTTTTTTACATCACAGGAAATCAATATCAAACGGAGTCCAAATGCCACAAAACTTCACGATGACTTTTTATGGGCCAGAAGGAAGACAATGGGCCCTGGTTGCACCCGGGGCTGCACCAAGGGGGGCACAACCCACCAGGGCGCGCCAGGAGGCCCAGGCGCGCCCTGGTGGGTTGTGCCCACCTCGGGTGCCCCCTGAACCGCCTCTTTGCTCTATAAATACCCCAAAAATACCAGAACCCTAGGGGAGTCGACGAAATATACATCCAGCCGCAGCAGAGTCCAGAACCACCAGATCCAATCTAGACACCATCTCGGATGGGGTTCACCACTTCCATTGGTGCCTCTCCGATGATGCATGAGTAGCTCTTTGTAGACCTTCGGGTCCGTAGTTAGTAGCTAGATGGCTTTCTCTCTCTCATTGAATTCTCAATAGAATTGTCTCTTGGAGATCCATATGATGTAACTCTTTTGCGATGTGTTTGTTGGGATCTGATGAACTTCGAGTTTATGACCAGTTATATCTTTTTATATCCATGAAAGTTATTTGATTTTCTTTGATCTCTTATATGCATGATCTCTTATAGCCTCCTATTTCTTCTTCGATATTTGGGTTTTGTTTGGCCAACTTGATCTATTTATCTTGCAATGGGAAGAGGTGCCCGGTAGTGGGCTCGATCTTACGGTGCTTGATCCCAGTGACAGAAAGGGAACCGACACGTATCGATCGTTACTACTAAGGATAAAAAGACAAGATCTATATCTACCGCCATATAGATAAACGGATCTTGTCCACATCATGTTATCGTTCTTATTGCATTACTCCATTTTTCCATGAACTTAATACACCAGATGCATGCTGGATAGCGGTCGATGTGTGGAGCAATAGTAGTAGATGTAGACAGGAGTCGGTCTACTAATCTTGGACGTGATGCCTATGTAATGATCATTGCCTGGATATCATCATAATTATTTGAGGTTCTATCAATTTCCCAACAGTAATTTGTTCACCCACCGTTTGCTATTTTTCTCAAGAGAAGCCACTAGTGAAACCTACGGCCCCCGGGTCTTCTTTCTCATATATTTGCCTTTGCGATCTATTTTCTTTTGCTTTTATTTCAGATCTATTAAACCAAAAATCCAAAAATACTTTGTTGCACTTTATTTTATTTGTGATCTATTTTTCAATCTATTACAACTTTCTCCCGTCCACACACCATTTCTGGCGCTTTTACCCGAAAGGGATTGACAACCCCTTTAACACGTCGGGTTGCGAGGTGTTGTTATTTGTGTGCAGGGGTTGTTTACGTTGTGTTGCTTGGTTCTCCTACTAGTTCGATAACCTTGGTTTCACATCTGAGGGAAATACCTACCGCTGTTGTGCTGCATCATCCCTTCCTCTTTGGGGAAAAACCGACATAGCTTCAAGCGACATCAGTATGGGTATGGTATTGCTCTACCCTTCCCATACCCTACCCATTGTCATCCTTATTGTCGAGGAACGAACTCCGGTCGCTGTGCCGCATTGAATCGGCTGACCGACCCTTCGCATGGCCTGGACGTGGCTATATAAGCCATGCTCCGGTGCCGTCCGGATGGAATCCTCCTCCTCCTCCCCTCCCCCCGCCCATATCACTCCATATCTCCGACGGTGGGCAAGTCCTAGGCGTCGGTGCTGGCAGGCGGGTCTAGGACGGGATCTGGCGGATCGTGGCGACGCCGCCCTCAAACTTTGGGGCCACCGTCCTCATCGGCTGTCGGCTCCTCGACGCAGGCCGAGATCGTCATCTCCTGCGGCAACGAGGAGGACCACTAGCTGCCACCACCGCAGTCCATGTTGACGATGCCGGGCCAGGTCTACACCGCCATTGACGCGGACTTCGAGGAGCTGATGGAGCTGATGCTCCGTCGCTCTGTCATCCACATCAATGGCTCGGCTCCGCCACCAGGGGCGCTCTTCCCCATGAAGCCGACGCCGTCATCCCCTCCATGCTCTCCCCCGACGCACATCTGCGGCGACCAAATTGGACACCACGTGAAGGAAGAGCGGATCTCATCACCGCCCCAATGCTTCGTCAAGGAGGAGTGCAGCTCGCCGCCGCCCCGGCGTGTCGTCAAGGAGGACTGTCGTGCGCCGCCGCCTCTATCCAAGGCGCACAGTCACATTCTCCACTATCTTGGCACCGGCGGCAGCTGTTCGTCCTTTTGAAGTGTCATGACGGCGCAGGAGTTGATAGCGGCTTGAAGCTACGTCGGTATTTCCCCAAAGCGGAAGGGATGATGCAGCACCGCGGCGGTAGGTATTTCCCTCAGTGATGAAACCAAGGTTGCGAACCAGTAGGAGAACCAAGCAACACAACGTAAACAACCTCTGCACACAAATAACAAATACTCGCAACCTGACGTGTAAAAGGGGTTGCCAATCCCTTCCGGGTAGCGGCGCCCCAAGATGGGCAAACGGACGTGAATAAAGGTGTTGTAGATTGATAGATCGAATGCCAAATAAAATAAATAAGAATAAAACACAGCAAGGTATTTTTGTATTTTTGGTTTAGTAGATCTGAAAATAAAAGCAAAGGAAAAGTAGACCGCAAAGGCAAATAATATGGGAAAGAGACCCGGGGCCGTAGGTTTCACTAGTGGCTTCTCTCGAGAAAAACAACAAATGGTGGGTAAACAAATTACTGTTGGGCAATTAATAGAACTTCAAATAATCATGACAATATCCAGGCAATGATCATTATATAGGCATCACTCTAAGATTAGTAGACCGACTCCTACCTGCATCTACTACTATTACTCCACACATCGACCGCTATCTAACATGCATCTAGTGTATTAAGTTCATGGGGAAACGGAGTAATGCAATAAGAACGATGACATGGTGTAGACATGATCTATCTATGTAGAGATAGACCCCATCATTTTATCCTTATAGTAGCAATGATACATACGTGTCGGTTCCCCTTCTGTCACTGGGATCAAGCACCTTAAGATCAAACCCACTACAAAGCACCTCCTCCCATTGCAAGATAAATAGATCAAGTTGGCCAAACAAATCCCAAATATCTTAGAAGAAATACGAGGCTATAAGCAATCATGCATATAAGAGATCAAAGAAACTCAAATAACTTTCATGGATAAAAAGAGATAGATCTGATCATAAACTCAAAGTTCATCCGATCCCAACAAACACACCACAAAAAGAGTTACATCATGTGGATCTCCAAGAGACCATTGTATTGAGAATCAGACAAGAGAGAGAGAAAGCCATCTAGCTACTAACTACGGCCCCGAAGGTGTACAAAGAACTACTCACGCATCATCGGAGAGGCACCATTGGAAGTGGTGAACCCCTCCGTGATGGTGTCTAGATTGGATCTGGTGGTTCTGGACTCTGCGGCGGCCGGAATTGATTTTTGTCTACTTCCCTAGGGTTTCTAGAATATTGGGGTATTTATAGAGCAAATAGGTTGTCCGGGGGGCACCCGAGGTGGGCACAACCCACCAGGGTGCACCTGGGTCTCCTGGCGCGCCCTAGTGGGTTGTGCTCCCCTCAGAGCACCCCCAGGTGCTGCCTTGGCCCATTGGGTGTCTTCTGGTCCATAAAAAATCCTCCTAAAGTTTCGTTGCATTTGGACTCCGTTTGGTATTGATTTCCTACGATGTAAAAACATGCAGAAAACATCAACTGGCACTATGTCAATAGGTTAGTACCAAAAAATGATCTAAAATAACTATAAATGATTAAATAACTTCCAAGACTGATAATATAACAGCATGGAACAAACAAAATTATAGATACGTTGGAGACATATCAGCATCCCCAAGCTTAACTCCTGCTCGTCCTCGAATAGGTAAGTGATAAAAATAGAATTTTTGATGTGGAATGATGCCTAACATGTCATATCATATTCTTTTCTTTATAGAATGGACATTTGGACTTTTATATTGTTCAAAGCAATAGTCTAGTTTTGACATGATAAGTTAAATACTCAAGCATATCAACAAGCAACCATGTCTTTCAAAATATCAATGCCAAAATAAGCTATCCCTAGCCCATTATGCTCAATCATTGATCCATTCATGAAACATGCTTGCGTATTAACTACATCCAATGCTCAAGTACGATCATAATGCCTCTTAGTTGGTGCTTTTATAAGAGAAGATGGAGACTCAAATTCAAAAATTAAAATTGCATAAAGTAAAAGAAAGGCCCTTCGTAGAGGGAAGTAGGGATTTGTAGAGGTGCCAGAGCTCACAGCGAAAAACTTAGAGATAAAAAAAATTTGGGAGGTGTGTCCTTCCCACCAACGATAACGACTTAGACTTCTCAACACTTTCCATGCTAGATATATCATAGGCGGTTGCCAAACAAAAAATAAAGTT
The DNA here is from genome assembly GCF_018294505.1 of Triticum aestivum. Lineage (NCBI taxonomy): Eukaryota > Viridiplantae > Streptophyta > Magnoliopsida > Poales > Poaceae > Triticum > Triticum aestivum. Next base: position 553,747,278 of record NC_057800.1, on the reverse strand, counting down.
TATTCCTTTTTCCACCATACTTTCACTTTCCATGGTTAACCGTATCCACGGGTGCCTTCCATACCAACACTTTCCAAGGAATTTATTATTTGATAACATAAAGTAAATTCATTTTTCATTTCAGGACAGGGCATCTCTAATACCTTTGCCTTACTCTCGTGCAATGACAAGTGAATAAACACTCATCGTGAGAATAACACATCTAGTATGGAAAATATTAGCCATCCCTCACCGCTCCGTGAGCGGTACGAACACACAAAAGAGAAGTTTATTTTTAAAATTAGAGATGACACATACAAATTTGCTTAGAACGGCAAAATAATACCGCATATAGGTAGATATAGTGGACTCATGTGGCAAAACTGGTTTAAAGATTTTTGGTTGCACAAGTAGTGATCATACTTAGTGCAAAATGAAGGCTAGCAAAAGATTGAGAAGCGACCAACCAAGAAACGAATAATCTCATAAGCGAGCATTAAGCATAATTAACACCGAATAATGCACCACAAGTAGGATATAATTTCATTGCACAATTATTGACTTCCGTGCTTGCATAGGGAATCACAAACCTTAACACCAATATTCTTACTAAAGCATAATTACTCATCAAGATGACTCACATATCACATCATCATATCTCAAAAATATTACTAATAATCAAGTTTATTTTGTCCAATGATCTTCATGAAAGTTTTTATTATATCCTTGTTGGATATCTATCACTTTGGGACTAATTTTCATGTGTTGCTTTTGATAAGCTCAAACAAATATAAGTGAAGATCATGAGCATAATATTTCTTACTCTCAAATTAATTTAAGTGAAGCAAGAGATAATTTATTAAAAAATTTACTAACTCTCAAATAAATCTAAGTGAATCAAGAGAGCATTTCTTCAAAAATAGTAAAGCACACCGTGCTCAAAAAGATATAAGTGAAGCACCAGAGCAAGTCCATAGCTCATAAAAATTTAAGTGAAGCATAGAGAGCAATTCTAACAAGTCATGGCATAATTTTGGCTCTCTCAAATAGGTGTGTCCAGCAAGGAATCAAGACTTAAAACACAAAATTAAACCAGCAAAGACTCATATCATACAATACGCTCCAAGCAAAACACATAGTATGTGACGAATAAAAATATAGCTTCGAGTAAAATACCGATGGTCGTTAGAAGAAAGAGGGGATGCCACTCGGGGAATCCCCAAGCTTAGTTGCTTGCTCTCTTTTAGATAATAGCTTGGGATGCCAGGGCATCCCCAAGCTTAGGCTCTTCTTACTCCTTATTCCTTCATCCATCGTAAGATAACCCAAAACTTGAAAAGTTCAATCACACAAAACTCAACAAAAGCCTTCGTGAGACTCGTTAGTATAACAAAACAAATCACTACTATAATTGTTGTAGTAAACCAATTCATATTTTGTTCTTGCATTATATCTACTGTATTCCAACTTTTCAATAGCAAAAACTCATCAAAGAAAACCATAGAGCCATCAAAACAAGCACACAACGCAAAGAAAACAGAATATGTCAAAAACAGAATAGTTTGTAGCAATCTGGATATTTCAAACACTTCTGTAACTCCAAAAACTCTGAAAAATTAGGAAGACCTGGTAAATTTGTATATTAATCTACTGCAAAAGGAATTGGTACTTTATCGCTCTCTGGATAAAATGGAAAATATTTTCGCCAGCACAAAAGTTTCTATTTTTTTCAGCAAGATCAAACAACTATCACCCAAGAAGATCCTAAAGGCTTTACTTGGCACAAACACTAACTAAAACACAATAAACACACTCATAACAGTAGAATAATTGTGCCAACACTCAAGAACAGGAAGCAAAAGCAAAAATAAATTTTATTCATTGGGCTGCCTCTCAACAAGCGCTATAGTTTTACGCCCCTAGCTAGGTATAAAATTTCATTGATGCTCACAAGAAAGATAACAATTGAAAGACAAAGAGAGCATCATAAAACATGTGACAAACAAATTTAAGTCTAACATACTTCCTATGCATAGGAACAAGCTTTTAAATCTAGGCCGATACGACCGATATATAGGCCGATATATCACTTTTGGGGCTCTACCGATATAAACATAACATATCATTTGGTAAATATCATTTTCCAACATATCATCCGGTAAGGACCGAAATATCGATTGGTATGTCCGATATGTCCACCGATATTGAACGATACGTAGATGGCAACAATTTTTTTATTAGAAAACAGTGAAATAACATTATGCATTTACAACTTCATTATATATTATCAAAGTCATGCACAATGTTTTGTACAAATGCATATATATCATGTTGTTTTTAGTCATGGAGTAAGGATTTTGTGAGTCCTTCCTTATTAGTTTCTATATCAACAACTTACTAAACTAGGAATCTAAAAGTGTTATGTTAAAGCATTGAGATCATACATTTTCTTTTACTAAAAGTAAATGTTTTGAGCAAGAATAATGAAAAAAACTAGACCTGGTTTCTCCGATATATCTACATATCGTCCGATATATCACCCGATATCTGATATCCGATATCCGATATGTCGAAGCCAAACCGATACGAACCCGATATCCGATATTTCGAAGCTTGCATAGGAATTTTATAAGCAAATAAATTATCAAGACAAGAAATATCTAGCATAAGCAAAGGGGAGGAATAAAACATTGACAATCTCATCATAACGAGACTTAATTTAGTAACATGAAAATTTCGACAACAATATTTTCCTCTCTCATAATAGTTACATGTAGGTTCATAATAGAATTCAACAATATAAGTATCACATAAAATATTCTCTTCATGACCAACATGCATGCAAGGTTGACACTCTTCCAAAATAGTGGGATTATCATCAAATAAAGTCATGACCTCTCCAAGTCCACTTTTATCAAAAAATTCATAATATTGAACACTCTCCAAATATGTGGGATTATTTTTAGCTAAAGTTGACACTCTTCCAAACCCACTTTCAATATTATCGCAAACATATTCATCATGAGGCTTAAATAAATTTTCAAGATCATAAGAAGAATCACCCCAATCATGATCATTGCAATAAGTGGTGGACATATCAAAATTAGCATCCCCAAGCTTGGGGTTTTGCATATTATTAGCACATTTGACATTAATATAATTTATAGTAAAATCATTGTAATCATGCTTTTCATTGAAAGAACTATCATGAATCACTTTGTAATTTTCTTCATCACAATTTTCAGATTCACGAATCTCAAGCAAAATTTTATAAAGATAATCTAGTGCACTTGAATCACTAGCAATTAGTTCATCATGATTGGATATTTTAAAAAGATTAGCAAGTGGATGAGGATCCATATAAATAGATTTTTAGCAAGAAAAGATGCAAGCAAATAGAAGACACATGGCAACACAAGCAAACAAGAGATCTGACGAGAAAAAGGCAAACGGAAAAGAGGGCGAATAGAACGACAAATTTGTGTGAAGTGGGGGAGAGGAAAACGAGAGGCAAATGACAAATAATGTAAATTGTGAGGAGATAAGATTTGTGATTAGGAACCTGGTATATGTTGAAGATCCTCCGCGGCAACGGTGCCAGAAATTCCTTTTGATGGCGGCTTGAAGCTACGTCGGTATTTCCCCAATGAGGAAGGGATGATGCAGCACAGTGGCGGTAGGTATTTCCCTTAGTGATGAAACCAATGTTATCAAACCAGTAGGAGAACCAAGCAACATAATGTAAACATCCCCTGCACACAAATAACAAATACTCACAACCCAACGTGTAAAAGCGGTTGTCAAACCCTTTCGTGTAGCGGCGCCCCAAGATGGGCAAACGGATGTTAATATAATTGTAGTAGATTGATAGATTGAACGCCAAATAAAATAAATAATAATAAAACGCAACAAGGTATTTTTTTATTTTTGGTTTAGTAGATCTGAAAATAAAAGCAAAGGAAAAGTAGATCACAAAGGCAAATAATATGAGAAAGAGACCCGGGGGCCGTAAGTTTCACTAGTGGCTTCTCTCGAGAAAAATAGCAAACAGTGGGTAAACAGATTACTGTTGGGCAATTAATAGAACTTCAAATAATCATGACGATATCCAAGCAATGATCATTATATAGGCATCACGTTCAAGATTAGTAGACCGACTCCTGCCTGCATCTACTACTATTACTCCACATCTCGACCGCTATCCAGCATGCATCTAGTGTATTAAGTTCATGGGGAAACGAAGTAATGCAATAAGAATGATGACATGATGTAGACAAGATCTACCTATGTAGAGATAGACCCCATCATTTTATCCTTAGTAGCAACGATACGTACGTGTCAGTTCCCCTTATGTCACTAGGATCAAGCACCTTAAGATCGAACCCACTACAAAGCACCTCTTCCCATTGCAAGATAAATAGATATAGTTGGCCAAACAAAACCCAAATATCGGAGAAGAAATATGAGGCTATAAACAATCATGCATATAAGAGATCAAAGAAACTCAAATAACTTTCATGGATAAAAAGAGATAGATCTGATCATAAACTCAAAGTTCATTCGATCCCAACAAACACACCGCAAAAGAGTTACATCATATGGATCTCCAAGAGACCATTGTATTGAGAATTAAACAAGAGAGAGAAAGCCATCTAGCTACTAACTACGAACCCAAAGGTATATAAAGAACTACTCACGCATCATCGGAGAGGCACAAATGGAAGTGGTGAACCCCTTCGTGATGGTGTCTAGATTGGATTTGGTGGTTCTGTACTCTGCGGCGGCTGGAATTGATTTTCGTCGACTCCCCTAGGGTTTCTGGAATATTGGGGTATTTATAGAGCAAAGAGGCGATCCGGGGGCACCCGACATGGGCACAACCCACAAGGGCGCGCCCGGGCCTCCTGGCGCACCCTGGTGGGTTGTGCTCCCCTCGTAGCACTCCCAAGTGCTGCCTTGGCCCATTGGGTGTCTTCTGGTCCATCAAAAATTACCGTAAAGTTTCGCCGCATTTGGACTCCGTTTGGTATTGATTTCCTGCGATGTAAAAAACATGCAGAAAACAACAACTGGCACTTGGCACTATGTCAATAGGTTAGTACCAAAAATGATATAAAATGATTATAAAGCATCCAAGATTGATAATATAACAACATGGAACAATCAAAAATTATAGATACGTTGGAGACGTATCAGGAGTACGCCGACCAGGAGTAGCACCGACGAGACAGTTGCAATGCCGCGCAACGGTCCAACTTTGCGGACTCGGACATCCCCCGCCACACATCACGGTGGACCCGGACCTGGTGTATGCCTTGGACCGGTCGATAACGATGTTAGAGACGTCCAAGCGCCATCTTCGGCGCCTCGACGGGGAGATAGCCAGGTACGACGATGAATGCTTCCTCCAAGATCGATGCCACCAACAATGCCTCCTCCAATGGCCGCCGCCCGTCCTTGGTGTCCATAGCCGCACTATACACGGCGCATGAGGAAGTGGAGAGGATCATCTGCGAGCGCCAGGCGGCCACCGGGAAGCCCCGTCGCGGCGCCGCCACCTTCCGTCTCTCGAAGCCCGACAATGACGATGACGGCGCCAGCCAACCTGACATGACTTTGAAGGAAATATGCCCTAGAGGCAATAATAAAGTTATTATTTATTTCCTTATATCATGATAAATGTTTATTATTCATGCTAGAATTGTATTAACCGGAAACATAATACATGTGTGAATACATAGACAAACAGAGTGTCACTAGTATGCCTCTACTTGACTAGCTCGTTGATCAAAGATGGTTATGTTTCCTAGCCATAGACATGATTTGTCATTTGATTAACGAGATCACATCATTAGGAGAATGACGTGATTGACTTGACTCATTCTGTTAGCTTAGCACTTGATCGTTTAGTATGTTGCTATTGCTTTCTTCATGACTTATACATGTTCCTATGACTATGAGATTATGCAACTCCCGTTTACCGGAGGAACACTTTGTGTGCTACCAAACGTCACAACATAACTGGGTGACTATAAAGGTGCTCTACAGGTGTCTCCGAAGGTACTTGTTGAGTTGGCGTATTTTGAGATTAGGATTTGTCACTCCGATTGTCGGAGAGGTATCTCTGGGCCCTCTCGGTAATGCACATCACTATAAGCCTTGCAAGCAATGTGACTAATGAGTTAGTTGCAGGATGATGCATTACGGAACGAGTAAAGAGACTTGCTGGTAACGAGATTGAACTAGGTATTGAGATACCGACGATCGAATCTCAGGCAAGTAACATACCGATGACAAAGGGAACAACGTATGTTGTTATGCGTTTTGACCGATAAAGATCTTCGTAGAATATGTAGGAGCCAATATGAGCATCTGGGTTCCGCTATTGGTTATTGATTGGAGACGTGTCTCGGTCATGTCTACATAGTTCTCGAACCCGTAGGGTCCGCATGCTTAAAGTTTGGTAACGATCGGTATTATGAGTTTTCGTGTTTTGATGTACCGAAGGTAGTTCGGAGTCCTGGATATGATCACGGACATGACGAGGAGTCTCGAAATGGTGGAGACGTAAAGATCGATATATTGGACGACTATATTCGGACACCGGAAGTGTTCTGAGTGGTTTTAGATAAAAACCGGAGTACCGGGGGGTTACTGGAACCCCCCAGGGAGTTAATTGGGCCTCATGGGCCTTAGTGGGAGAAGAGGAGGGGCAGCCAGGGAAGCCGCGCTCCCCCTCCCCTCTAGTCTGAATTGGACAAGGAGGGGGGCGGCGCCCCCCTTTTTCCTTCTCCTCCTCTCTCCCTTCCTTCCCTCTCCTACTCCAACAAGGAAAAGGAGGAGTCCCTCCCTGGCGCACCCTCCTCCTGGCTGGCCGCCTCCCCCTTGCTCCTTTATATACGGGGGTAGGGGGACCCTAGAACACACAAGTTCATCTGTTGATCTATTCCAGCCGTGTGCGGTGCCCCCTCCACCATATTCCACCTCGGTTATATTGTAGCGGTGCTTAGGCGAAGCCTTGCGTCGGTAGCAACATCATCACCATCATCACGCCATCGTGCTGACGGAACTCTCCCGTGAAGCTCTGCTGGATCGGAGTTCGCGGGACGTCATCGAGCTGAACGTGTGCTGAACTCGGAGGTGCCGTAAGTTCGGTACTTAGATCGGTCGGATCGTGAAGACGTACGACTACATCAACCGCGTTGTGCTAACACTTCCGCTTTCGGTCTACGAGGGTACGTGGACACACTCTCCCCTCTCGTTGCTATGCATCACCATGATCCTGAGTGTGTGCAGGATTTTTTTTGAAATTACTATGTTCCCCAAAAGTGGTTTCAAAGCCTAGTTTTATGCGTAGATGTTATATGCACGAGTAGAACACAAGTGAGTTATGTGCGATACAAGTCATACTGCTTACCAGCATGTCACACTTTGGTTCGACAGTATTGTTGGATGAAGCGGCCCGGACCGACATTACACGTACGCTTACGCGAGACTGGTTCTACCGACGTGCTTTGCACATAGGTGGCTGGCGGGTGTCAGTTTCTCCAACTTTAGTTTAACCGAGTGTGGCTATGCCCGGTCCTTGAGAAGATTAAAACATCACTAACTTGACGGACTATCGTTGTTGTTTTTGCGTAGGTAAGAACGGTTCTTGCTAAGCCCGTAGCAGCCACGTAAAACTTGCAACAACAAAGTAGAGGACGTCTAACTTGTTTTTGCAGGGCATGTTGTGATGTGATATGATCAATGCATGATGCTATATTGTATGAGATGATCATGTTTTGTAACCGAGTTATCGGCAACTGGCAGGAGCCATATGGTTGTCGCTTTATTGTATGCAATGCAATCGCCCTGTAAGTGCTTTACTTTATCACTAAGCGGCAGCGATAGTCGTAGAAGCAATAGTTGGCGAGACGACAACGATGCTACGATGGAGATCAAGGTGTCGCGCCGGTGACAATGGTGATCATGACGGTGCTTCAAAGATGGAGATCACAAGCACAAGATGATGATGGCCATATCATATCACTTATATTGATTGCATGTGATGTTTATCTTTTTATGCATCTTATTTTTCTTTGATTGACGGTAGCATTATAAGATGATCTCTCACTAAATTTCAAGATAAAAGTGTTCTCCCTGAGTATGCACCATTGCCAAAGTTCGTCGTGCCGAGACACCACGCGACGATCGGGTGTGATAAGCTCTACTTTCATCTACAACGGGTGCAAGCCAGTTTTGCACACGCAAAATACTCGGGTTAAACTTGACGAGTCTAGCATATGCAGATATGGCCTCGGAACACTGAGACCGAAAGGTCGAGCGGGAATCATATAGTAGATATGATCAACATAGTGATGTTCACCATTGAAAACTACTCCATCTCATGTGATGATTGGACATGGTTTAGTTGATTTGGATCACGTGATCACTTAGATGATTAGAGGGATGTCTGTCTAAGTGGGAGTTCTTAAGTAATATGATTAATTGAACTTAAATTTATCATGAACTTAGTACCTGATAGTATTTTGCTTGTCTATGTTGATTGTAGATAGATGGCCCGTGCTGTTGTTCCGTTGAATTTTAATGCGTTCCTTGAGAAAGAAAAGTTGAAAGATGATGGTAGCAATTACACGGACTGGGTCCATAACTTGAGGATTATCCTCATTGCTGCACAGAAGAATTACGTCCTGGAAGCACCGCTGGGTGCCAGGCCTGCTGTAGATGCTGCTGATGATGTTAAGAACGTCTGGCAGAGTAAAGCTGATGACTACTCGATAGTTTAGTGTGCCATGCTTTACGGCTTAGAACCGGGACTTCAACGACGTTTTGAACGTCGTGGAGCATATGAGATGTTCCAGGAGTTGAAGTTAATATTTCAAGCAAATGCCCGGATTGAGAGATATGAAGTCTCCAATAAGTACTATAGCTGCAAGATGGAGGAGAATAGTTCTGTCAATGAACATATACTCAAAATGTCTGGGTATCATAATCACTTGACTCAACTGGGAGTTAATCTTCCTGTTGATAGTGTCATTGACAGAGTTCTTCAATCACTTCCACCAAGCTACAAGATCTTCGTGATGAACTATAATATGCAAGGGATGAATAAGGCAATTCTCGAGCTCTTCGCAATGCTAAAGGCAGCGGAGGTAGAAATCAAGAAGGAGCATCAAGTGTCGATGGTCAACAAGACCACTAGTTTCAAGAAAAAGGGTAAAGGGAAGAAGAAGGGGAACTTCAAGAAGAACATCAAACAAGTTGCTTCTCAGGAGAAGAAACCCAAGTCTGGACCTAAGCCTGAGACTGAGTGCTTCTACTGCAAACAGACTGGTCAGTGGAAGTGGAACTGCCCCAAGTATTTGGCGGATAAGAAGGATGGCAAGGTGAAAAAATGTGTATGTGATATACATGTTATTGATGTGTACCTTACCAGACCTCACAGTAGCACCTAGGTATTTGATACTCGTTCTGTTGCTAATATTTGCAACTCGAAACAGGGACTACAGATTAAGCGAAGACTGGCTAAGGACGAGGCAACGATGCACGTGGGAAATGGTTCCAAAGTCGATGTGATCGCCGTCGGCATTCTACCTCTACATCTACCTTCGGGATTAGTTTTAGACCTAAATAATTGCTATTTGGTGCCAGCGTTAAGCATGAACATTATATCTGGATCTTGTTCGATGCGAGACGGTTATTCATTTAAATATGAGAATAATGCTTGTTCTATTTATATGAGTAATATCTTTTATGGTCATGCACCCTTGAAGAGTGCTCTATTTTTGTTGAATATCGATAGTAGTGATACACATATTCATAATGTTGAAGCCAAAAGATGCAGAGTTGATAATGATAGTGCAACTTATTTGTGGCACTGTCGTTTGGGTCATATTGGTGTAAAGCGCATGAAGAAACTCCATACTGATGGACTTTTGGAATCACTTGGTACTTGCGAACCATGCCTTATGGGCAAGATGACTAAGATGCCGTTCTCCGGAACAATGGAGCGAGCAACAGATTTGTTGGAGATCATACATACTGATGTATGTGGTCCAATGAATATTGAGGCTCGCAGCGGGTATCGTTATTTTCTCACCTTCACAGATGATTTGAGCAGATATGGGTATATCTACTTAATGAAACATTAGAAAAGTTCAAAGAATTTCAGAGTGAAGTGGAAAATCATCGTAACAAGAAAATAAAGTTTCTACGATCTGATCATGGAGGAGAGTATTTGAGTTACGAGTTTGGTCTACATTTGAAACAATGCAGAATAGTTAAGCAACTCACGCCACCTGGAACACCACATCGTAATGGTGTGTCCGAACGTCGTAATCGTACTTTACTAGATATGGTGCGATCTATGATATCTCTTACTAATTTACCGCTATTGTTTTGGGGTTATGCTTTAGAGACGACTGCATTCACGTTAAATAGGGCACCATCAAAATCCATTGAGACGACGCCTTATGAACTATGGTTTGGCAAGAAACCAAAGTTGTCGTCTCTTAAAGTTTGGGGCTGCGATGCTTATGTGAAAAAGCTTCAACCTGATAAGCTTGAACCCAAATTGGAGAAATGTGTCTTCATATAATACCCAAAGGAAACTATTGGGTACACCTTCTATCACAGATCCGAAGGCAAGACATTCGTTGCTAAGAATGGATCCTTTCTATAGAAGGAGTTTCTCTCGAAAGAAGTGAGTGGGAGGAAAGTAGAACTTGATGAGGTAACTGTACCTGCTCCCTTATTGGAAACTAGTTCGTCACAGAAACCGGTTCCTGTGACACCTACATCAATTAGTGAGGAAGCTAATGATGATGATCATGAAACTTCAGATCAAGTTATTACCGAACCTCGTAGATCAACCAGAGTAAGATCCGCACCAGAGTGGTACGGTAATCCTGTTCTGGAGGTCATGTTGCTAGACCATGACGAACCTACGAACTATGAGGAAGCGATGATGAGCCCCGATTCCGCAAAATGGCTTGAGGCCATGAAATCTGAGATGGGATCCATGTATGAGAACAAAGTGTGGACTTTGGTTGACTTGATCGATGATCGGCAAGCCATCGAGAATAAATGGGTCTTCAAGAAGAAGACAGATGCTGATGGTAATGTTACTGTCTACAAAGCTCGACTTGTTGTGAAAGGTTTTCAACAAGTTCAAGGAGTTGACTATGATGAGACCTTCTCACTCGTAGTGATGCTTAAGTCCGTCCGAATCATGTTAGCCATTGCCGCATTTTATGATTATGAAACTTGGCAAATGGATGTAAAGACTGCATTCCTGAATGGATTTCTGGAAGAAGAGTTGTATATGATGCAACCTTAAGGTTTTATCAATCCAAAAGGTACTAACAAAGTGTGCAAGCTCCAGCGATCCATTTATGGACTGGTGCAAGCTTCTCAGAGTTGGAATAAATGCTTTGATAGTGTGATCAAAGCATATGGTTTTATACAGACTTATGGAGAAGCATGTATTTACAAGAAAGTGAGTGGGAGCTCTGTAGCATTTCTAATATCATATGTGGATGACATATTGTTGATTGGAAATGATATAGAATTTCTGGATAGCATAAAAGGATACTTGAATGTGAGTTTTTCAATGAAGGACCTCGGTGAAGCTGCTTACATATTGGGCATCAAGATCTATAGAGATAGATCAAGACGCTTAATTGGACTTTCACAAAGCACATACCTTGACAAAGTTTTGAAGAAGTTCAAAATGGATCAGGCAAAGAAAGGGTTCTTGCCTGTATTACAAGGTGTGAAGTTGAGTAAGACTCAATGCCCGACCACTGCAGAAGATGGAGAGAAAATGAAAGATGTTCCCTATGCTGCATCCATAGGCTCTATCATGTATGCAATGCTGTGTACCAGACCTAATGTGTGCCTTGCTATTAGTTTAGCAGGGAGGTACCAAAGTAATCCAGGAGTGGATCACTGGACAGCGGTCAAGAACATCCTGAAGTACCTAAAAAGGACTAAGGATATGTTTGTCGTTTATGGAGGTGACAAAGAGCTCATCATAAATGGTTACGTTGATGCAAGCTTTGACACTGATCCGGACGATTCTAAATCGCAAACCGGATACGTGTTTATATTAAACGGTGGAGCTGTCAGTTGGAGCAGTTCTGAACAGAGCGTCGTGGCAGGATCTACATGTGAAGCGGAGTACATTGCTACTTCAGAAGTAGAAAATGAATGAGTCTGGATGAAGAAGTTCATATTCGATCTAGGTGTCATACCTAGTGCATCGGGTCCAATGAAAATCTTTTGTGACAATACTGGTGCAATTGCCTTGGCAAAGGAATCCAGATTTCACAAGGGAACCAAGCACATCAAGAGACGCTTCAACTCCATCTGGGATCAAGTCCAGGTGGGAGACATAGAGATTTGCAAGATACATACGGATCTGAATGTTGCAGACCCATTGACTAAGCCTATTCCATGAGCAAAATATGATCAACACCAAGGCTCCATGGGTGTTAGAATCATTACTGTGTAATCTAGATTATTGACTCTAGTGCAAGTGGGAGACTGAAGGAAATATGCCCTAGAGGCAATAATAAAGTTATTATTTATTTCCTTATATCATGATAAATGTTTATTATTCATGCTAGAATTGTATTAACCGGAAACATAATACATGTGTGAATACATAGACAAACAGAGTGTCACTAGTATGCCTCTACTTGACTAGCTCATTGATCAAAGATGGTTATGTTTCCTAGCCATAGACATGAGTTGTCATTTGATTAACGAGATCACATCATTAGGAGAATGATGTGATTGACTTGACTCATTCCGTTAGCTTAGCACTTGATCGTTTAGTATGTTACTATTGCTTTCTTCATGACTTATACATGTTCCTATGACTATGAGATTATGCAACTCCCGTTTACCGGAGGAACACTTTGTGTGCTACCAAATGTCACAATGTAACTGGGTGATTATAAAGGTTCTCTACAGGTGTCTCCGAAGGTACTTGTTGAGTTGGCATATTTCGAGATTAGGATTTGTCACTCCGATTGTCAGAGAGGTATCTCTGGTCCCTCTCGGTAATGCAAGCCTTGCAAGCAATGTGACTAATGAGTTAGTTGCGGGATGATGCATTACAGAACGAGTAAAGAGACTTGCCGGTAATGAGATTGAACTAGGTATTGAGATACCGACGATCGAATCTCGGGCAAGTAATATACCGATGACAAAGGGAACAACGTATGTTGTTATGCGGTTTGATTGATAAAGATCTTCGTAGAATATGTACGAGCCAATATGAGCATCCAGGTTCTGCTATTGGTTATTGACCAGAGACGTGTCTCGGTCATGTCTACATAGTTCTCGAACCCGTAGGGTCAGCACGCTTAAAGTCTGGTGACGATCGGTATTATGAGTTTTTGTGTTTTGATGTACCGAAGGTAGTTCAGAGTCCCGGAAATGATCACGGACATGATGAGGAGCCTCGAAATGGTCGAGACATAAATATCGATATATTGGACGACTATATTCGGACACCGGAAGTGTTCTGAGTGGTTTCGGATAAAAACCGGAGTACTAGGGGGTTATCGGAACCCCCCGAGGAGTTAATTGGGCCTCATGGGCCTTATTGGGAGAAGAGGAGGGGCGGCCAGGGCAGCCGCGCTCCCCCTCCCCCTCGAGTCCGAATTGGACAAGGAGGGGGGCGGCGCCCCCCCCCCTTTTCCTTCTCCTCCTCTGTCCCTTCCTTCCCTCTCCTACTCCAACAAGGAAAAGGAGGAGTCCTACTCCCGGTGGGAGTAGGACTCCCTCCCTGGCGCGCCCTCCTCCTGGTCGGCCACCTCCCCCCTTGCTCATTTATATACGGGGTCAGGGGGCACCCTAGAACACACAAGTTGATCTGTTGATCTATTCCAGCCGTGTGCGGTGCCCCCCTCCACCATATTCCACCTCGATTATATCGTAGCGGTGATTAGGCGAAGCCCTGCGTCGGTAGCAACATCATCACCGTCATCACGCCGTCGTGCTGGCGGAACTCTCCCGTGAAGCTTTGCTGGATCGGAGTTCGCAGGACGTCATCGAGCTGAACGTGTGCTGAACTCGGAGGTGTCGTACTTTCGGTACTTGGATCGGTCGGATCGTGAAGACTTACGACTACATCAACCGCGTTGTGCTAACGCTTCCGCTTTCGGTCTACGAGGGTACGTGGATGATACGTCTCCAACATATCTATAATTTTTGATTGCTCCATGCTATATTATCTACTGTTTTGGACTATATTGGGCTTTATTTTCCACTTTTATATTATTTTTGGGACTAACCTATTAACCGGAGGCCCAGCCCAGAATTGCTGTTTTTTGCCTATTTCAGTGTTTCGAAGAAACGGAATATCAAACGGAGTCCAAACGGAATAAACCTTTCTGGAACGTGATTTTCTTCCCGAATATGACCCAGGAGACTTGGACCCTACGCCAAGGAAGCTTCGAGGTGGGCACAAGGTAGGGGGCGTGCCCTATACCCCCAGGCGCGCCCCCACCCTCGTGGGCCCACCGAAGCTCCACCGACATACTTCTTCCTCCTATATATACCTATGTACCCCCAAACGAACAGATACCGAGCCAAAAACCTAATTCCACCGCCGCAACTTTCTGTATCCACGAGATCCCATCTTGGGGCCTGTTCCGGAGCTCCGCCGAAGAGGGCCGTCATCACGGAGGGCTTCTACATCATCATAGCCTCTCCGATGAAGTGTGAGTAGTTTACCTCAGACCTTCGGGTCCATCGTTATTAGCTAGATGGCTTCTTCTCTCTTTTTGGATCTCAATACAAAATTCTCCCACTCTCTTGTGGAGATCTATTCGATGTAATCTTCTTCTTTTTTGCGGTGTGTTTGTTGAGACCGATGAATTGTGGGTTTATGATCAAGTCTATCTGTGAATAATATTTGAATCTTCTCTGAATTCTTTTATGTATGATTAGTTATCTTTGCAAGTCTCTTCGAATTATCAGTTTGGTTTGGCCTACTAGATTGGTTTTTGTTGCCATGGGATAAGTGCTTAGCTTTGGGTTCGATCTTGCGGTGTCCTTTCCCAGTGACAGAAGGGGCAGCAAGGCATGTATTGCATCATTTCCATCGAGGATAACAAGATGGGGTTTATTTCATATTGCATGAATTTATCTCTCTACATCATGTCATCTTGCTTAAAGCGTTACTCTGTTTTTAACTTAATACTCTAGATGCATGATGGATAGCGGTCGATGAGTGGAGTAATAGTAGTAGATGCAGAATCGTTTCGGTCTACTTGTCACGGACGTGATGCCTATATACATGATCATGCCTAGATATTCTCATAATTATGCTCAATTCTGTCAATTGCTCAACAGTAATTTGTTCACCCACTGTAGAATACTTATGCTCTTTGAGTGAAGCCACTAGTGAAACCTATGGCCCCCGGGTCTATTCTCATCATATCAATCTCCATCACTTTAATCTTGCTTTGCTTTTTACTTTGCCTTTAATTTTCACTTTGCATCTCTATACAAAAAATACCAAAAATCTTATATCTATCAGATCTCACTCTCGTAAGTGACCATGAAGGGATTGACAACCCCTAACCGCGTTGGTTGCGAGTAGCTATCATTTTGTGCAGGTACGAGGGACTTGAGCAGGGCCTCCTACTGGATTGATACCTTGGTTCTCAAAAACTGAGGGAAATACTTACGCTACTCTGCTGCATAATCCTTTCCTCTTAGGGGAATTCCAACGCAAGCTCAAGAGGTAGCAAGAAGAATTTCTGGCGCCGTTGTCGGGGAGTCTGCACAAAAGTCAACATACCAAGTACCCATCACAATCCCTATCTCCTGCATTACATTATTTGCCATTTGCCTCTCGTTTTCCTCTCCCCCACTTCACCCTTGCCGTTTTATTTGTCCTCTCTCTCTATCCTCCCTCTCTTTCTCTATTTGCCTCTTTTTGCCCGCTTGCTTCTTGTTTGCTCGTATGGTTAGAATAGTTGTTTATTTATTACTAAACAGAGAACCTAAGATCTATGGATCCTCATCCGCTTGCTAATCTTTTTAAGAGATCTAATTATGATGAACCAATTGCTAGTGAGTTTTGTGCACTAGATTATCTTTATGAGGTTTTGCTTGAAATTCGTGAATCTGAAAAGTGTGATGAGTTACTTTATGAAGTGATTCACAATAGATCTTTGAATAGAAAGCATGATTGCAATGATTTTATTACAAATTCTATTTATGTAAATTGTGCTAATAATATGCAAAATCCTAAGCTTGGGGATGCTAGTTTTGCTATGTCCTCTGCTTGTTGCAATGATCATGATTGGGGTGATTCTTCTTATGATCTTGAAAATTTATATAAGCCCCATGATGAATATGAGATTGATAATAGTGTTTGCAATATTATTGAAAGTGGGTTTGGAAGAGTTTCAACTTTAGATCCCACATATTTGGAAAATGTTCAATCTTATGAAATCTTTGATAAAAGTGGGTCTGGAGAGATCATGACTTTAGTTAATGTTAATCCCACTATTTTGGAAGAGTGTCAACTTTGCATGCATGTGGATCATGTTGAAAATATTTTATGTGATAGCTATTTTGTCGAATTTGCTTATGATCCTACATGTAATTACTATGAGAGAGGAAAATATGGTGGTAGAAATTTTCATGTTACTAAATTACCTCTCTTTATGTTGAGATTACTATTGTTCCTTTCCTCTTCCATGCATATGCTAGTTTTTGCTTGCCATGATAATTTGTTTGCCTATAAGATTCCTATGCATAGGAAGTATGTTAGACTTAGATGTGTTTGTCACATGTTTTATGATGCTCTCTTTGTGCTTCAATTCTTGTCTTTCATGTGAGCATCGTTAAAATTATCAATGCCTAGCTAAAAAGGCTTTAAAGAAAAGCGCTTATTGGGAGACAACCCAATATTTTTCCTTGCTGTTATTTAATAAATAAATTATTTAGCATCTATTTTGGTTGTGTTTTTTGTGTTTAATTAGTGTTTGTGCCAAGTAGAACCGTTGGGAAGACTTGGGGAAAGTCTTGTTGAACTTGCTGTAAAAAACAGAAACTTTAGCGCTCACGATAACTGCTGTAATTTTTATTTGGAAAGTGATATTTAATTAATTATTTTTGCAGATGATTAATAGATAAATTCCTCACCTCCAGAAATTTATTTTAGAATTTTTGGGGTTACAGATCTTGCCCTAGCTATAGATTACTACAGACTATTCTGTTTTTGACAGATTCTGTTTTTCATATGTTGTTTGCTTATTTTGATGAATCTATGGTTAGTAAAATAGTTTATAATTCATAGAGAAGTTGGAATACAGTAGGTTTAACACCAATATAAATAAAGAATGAGTTCATTACAGTAACTTGAAGTGGTCTTTTGTTTTCTTTCTCTAACGGAGCTCACGAGATTTCTATTGAGTTTTGTGTTGTGAAGTTCTCAAGTTTTGGGTGAATTCTTGTGATGGATTATGGGACAAGGAGTGGCAAGAGCCTAAGCTTGGGGATTGTCAATGTCAAAACCGGCGGATCTCAGGTAGGGGGTCCCGAACTATGCGTCTAAGACGGATGGTAACAGGAGGCAGGGGACACGATGTTTTACCCAGGTTCGGGCCCTCTTGATGGAGGTAAAACCCTACGTCCTACTTGATTTATTCTTGATGATATGAGTATTACAAGAGTTGATCTACCACGAGATCGGAGAGGCTAAACCCTAGAATCTAGCCTATGGTATGATTGTATGTATATCATCTATCGACTAGCCTGGCCTCGGTTTATATAATGCACCAGAGGCCTAGGATAACAAGAGTCCTAGCCAAATACGCCGGTGGGGAGGAGTCCTTGTCTTGATCACCAAGTCTTGTAGAATCTTCCATGTATGCGGTAGCTGTCCGAACTGGCCCATGAGTATACGGCCATGGGGGTCCTCGGCCCAATCCAACAGATCGGGAGATGACGTGGTGAGTACCCCCTAGTCCAGGACACCGTCAGTAGCCCCCTAAACCGGTCTTCAAGTTAGAGACGCTCCTTGATTCTTCTGAACTGTTCTTCATCTTCGGTTGTCGGTCTTGGAAACTGGTTCAACAAATCTTCCCATCTTCCATCTTGAGGATCGCCGAAATGCATTCGACGAGTTTACACGTCAGGTATCCGAGTAGCCCCTTTAAGTTTTCGGCCTTTATCAATGTCTTGTTATTTTTATGCCACACCTCGGGTTAGAAGTTGTTCCCGGGAGGCAGTGTCCTCTTGCGTCCGAGCTCTAACGCCGGACTGCATTCGAGGTATCTTTTGCAGCCGAGCACCAATGCCGGACTGCTTTCGAGCTCTAACGCCGAAATGTATCTGAGCTCCAACGCCGGACTGTGTCCAAGCTCCAACGCCGGACTATATCCAAGATGTCATACATCATCTTGGTACAAAAGAGTTGAAGGAGTTTAGCCGAGCTTAATGCTGGAAATGCCCTCTATGGAGCCAGCCACTAGCGCCCGAGCTTTATGCCGGACTGCTTCCGAGGTGGTCCACCACCCCGACTGTGGCCAAATTTTTTGTCAATATCTTTGATTGTTGCAATTTATTCTCTGCCGAGATATATAGCTAGTAGCCCTCAAGGTGTGTATCGGTCTAAAACCCGAGATGCACCTGAAGGATGACATAAGACCGCTGATCCCAGTAGCCGCTGAGACTCAGGTTGATTTGAAAAATCGGTCTGAGGATCAACTCCTAGCTCAGCAGAATACTTCAGGACACAAAAAGCAGTGTGCAGAGTCCTCGAGACTCAGGTTGGGTGCGGCCGACCAACCTGACGATCATAATCTCCTCGAAAACTATATTCACTTAAATTTTCTGCACTGGATTGCCAATGTAGTAGCCCCCGAGACACTGGTCGGGTGGCAACACCAGATCAGGGGATCGATACGCCCCTTTAAAATTAGTAAGTGATAAGCCTGAAGCCCAGTATCCTCCGAGCCTTAATGCGGGCACGGGTGGCCGAATTAAGGATCGATATCTAGAGTAAAATCACAAATTATGTGTAATGTTACTATGTATCCAAGTACTTTACATCATTAATGCTCGGATCCGCATTGTACAAAACTTTGTTTGACCAACCATCGGCTTCCACCTCCTCGGCCAGTAGCCGAGGAGTGTTTGTCCTACTTTATAGAGCCTTTATGAGGGCAAAGATTTACGACAAACAAGGCAATCTGACCATATGATTTTATAAACAAAGGTACGCAGAGAGATATGTTATATCACTGTTTAACATAATAAATTTCTTCCAAAGAAAATAATCCCGCTATCGGTTCCTTTCTTTGGGTTGTCATGCTGAGCATGATCATGAAACCTCAGCTCTAATGTAAGAGCAAAATATTAAGGATTTAGTTTGGGAGGCCAGTTACTAGCCCCCGGTAGTGTTCGGCGACAATCGAGGTCAAGCCGTAAACACTTCGGCCAATATTATGAATGGCCAGTCATTTAATACCGTCGTCGGATTGCTGACCAGTTTACGCTTATTATGATAGTCAGTTTTCGGCTTTCTCCACTGAGGTGCTTAACCATGTGAGCTAGAAGCACAATCGCAGTGGTTCTCCCTTTGCACACCTAGCCGAACAAAGCGGAATGTAGGAGGCAGGCGCAGGAGCCGGGCAACCCAACTATTGACCGAAGACACAATTCGAAACCAATGCATATATAGTGAGATCCGAGAATGTTTTTGCCGAATCTATAAAGGTGTCCGGCATTGCACTGTTGGACTTGTGCTGGAAACACACAAATTGTTTAAAAGTGCCACAAGCTTGGAAAACCAAAAAAAAACGTCAGTAAAAACTTGACGTCTGGACGAGATCAAGTTTTTGGTGCCAATCCGAAAATTGGGGGAAAAATTGTGCTTCTGTCGTGCATTAATATTACACATCCGATCTCAAGACTTCAAGCGGGCCAGCCTACGGCTGCAGCCTCCTATCCTAAAGGCGGAGTGCTTCTCGTTAGACTACTTTAGTGAACTGAACTCGAGCGGTCACTAGAGAGAAAATGGGTTATCTGGCTATTGACCACACACTCACATTGAAAAAGGAGCGATAGAAAAAGACTTTGCAACGACCAAGAAGAAAACACATTTACTATAAAATAGCTCATATAAATTTTAAGAGCCCCCAAGTGACTTGGGTAAAAGAATTTTATGTATAATGATTGTATGTACCGAAGTACTTATATCATATCTTTGTTCAACCAAACTTTAAACGCGTCTTAACCGACCGTCGGCTTCTCCCCCTTCGGCCAAGGACCGAAAAGTGTTATGTACTCCACCTGTCGAGAATATCGACAGTGTTTCCGATAACCAGGCAACCGGGCCATAAGGCTGTAACAGACAAAGCGCGCTCAGGGAACTTATGCTATATTACAGATGAAGTGTAAGAAGCATCTTCGAAGAAAATAGTACCCCCACCGATACCTTTCTTCGGTGCTCATTATTGCTATGAGACTTGTGCAATAGATTTTTTGTACTCATGAGTTCCGTTGTGTGCCGACCATGATTGAAAACAATAAGAGTGCTAGCTTTCGTCTTCACCCAGTCTGAGGTTAGAGCTCGGAGGACCCGGTCGTGACAATCGCAGAGGTGCTCCCTTTACTCCCTAGCCGAACAATTGGGAACGTAGGGGTAAGCACAGGAGCCAGGCAACCCAGCTTGCAAATCTCTTAAGTCAATATGGTGCATATTGTGGCGTAATACACGAACAAGGAACGAAGCCGTACAAGTATAATCATATGCAAGAGGAAAAGCTTCATAAAGGAAGCCCCCAAATAAACGGGGTATTTGAATATGTGTGTCACAAACAAAGTTTGGACAAGGAAATTTTTTACAAGCAACTTTTTTCCAAAAAAGTATAATGCTTGGTCGAACCGAACACAAGTTAAAAATTAAAACTTTGAGCATGAAAGTGACTTAGCTGGTTAATGTGTTCAACATTGACGACGCGGTCCGAGCTTGATGCGGGACAAGGTTCCATCCCCAAGTCGGTCCTAAGGTGGCAAAGTGGAGAGCTCGACACGCCGAAGTGGTGACATAGCACGGTCAATGCAGACCAGCAGAGTGACGATGAAGTCCCCGGATCTTTTTCCTGTGCACAAAAAATAGTGCAAACCTAAGATAAAAGTAATAATAATAATTAAAATAAATCATTGCATAATAAATAATTTATGCAAAGTGAGTAATAAAAGAAATATGGCCTGGCGTCGAAGTCAATGTCGATGCAAGGCGTCGGCGTGATGCGGTAAAGGCGTGGCAAAGCCTGAATTCACAGGTCGGTCCGAGTTCTGGATACGGCATTCGCCGGATTATGTACGAAGACTGACCGAACCACCATGCGACCGTCGTTAATGCAGCCACCATTTGATAGACCTGTGTACATATGATGGACAAACCAGAGTAATAATTCCTTGGGCAAAATGAACTCAAAACAAGCAAAAAATACTAGGATTAATAGCACCTGGTTTATTTGTTGTAGCAATTCGAAGGAAGGTGATTCCCAAAATTGGGACTCGATCCGCACACCCATTGCCTGATGGGCGATAAAACGACGGCATGACAATGCTGGCAAAGGTTGGCTCGCCGAGGCAAAGCCCTCGGTCTAGCTAACGTGACGGAGCTGGTCGGCTAGTGACGCCGAAGTGTCCGGAGTAGGTTGATGAAGAGATGGTGAAGCCCCTGGTCCAGCCGAGATGTCGAAGCCTCGATGTCAGCCGATGAGTCTAAGTAGGTCAGCGTGATGGACACTAGCTTGAAGAAGCAATAGTGCGGCCCCGCCGATGCAGGTCGTGACGTGGTCGATGCCGACTTGATGAAGTGTCCGTGCGGCAATGCCGGTATGACCGCTCTGTGTAATCCGTGGGGCGGTGATGTTGGTGATGATTTATCCTTCGCGATGCTAGACTCTTGTTCGTCTTGCCGAGATGATGATCCGAAGAATTTGAGCTCGGCTCAACAAAGTGATGACATGTCTAGCGCAGGTCGGCAGCCTTGGAGCAATATTGCCGGACTGGTTTGACACCAGCATGATGATGAAGATGACCTCAGGGGAGGCTTAAAAATTTACGGGCACGTGTTTAAAAACAACGCACAATACCCTAGAAGAGAGTTCCTCTAAAAAGTTTGTCCAATATCACGGTCATAAAGAAACATGAATTCGGGTCGGATCCGTATTCGCGCAGAAAACGGATCCGAAAATTGATCCACTCATCGGAAGGTTCCCGGAGTTAAACGTCGGATCGAGCTGAAATTTGGAGGGTGGTAGATATGGGAATTCCACAGTAGATGAACGGTTGGATCTTCCAAAGGACCTCCGAGCTAGGCTCTGGAGACCATGCCATAAACTCGTCCAGATTCCCGTCCAGATTTGACAGGGCTCTGGTATTTTGTAGATTGTCGGAGATTCCTCCATCGGAACTCGACAAAATTTTGCATGGCTGTTGTAAACTCAATTACGCACAATTCCACCAAAGGGATCGTCAAAGCGATGCTCTAAGAGGTGGTGGCAGCATATACAAGTTTGCTGTTAGGAAAAACAGCATGGTCGTCCGAGGGCAATGTTGACGTTGAGCCCCCGAGCTCCATGGATGATTCCTCCATGATCTTGATAGAGATCGGAGTTGATGTTGATGAAGGCCCTCGTCCGAACATGACGATCGGAGATGAAGCACGGTCTTCGGTCGAGCCAAGGTGACCAGTCGAGCCGGCGATGAAGATGTCGGCATCGCAGTTGACCTGCAGACGAGCCATTGATCCTTTTGCCGATCACACATCGAAACTCTCAATGAAAGCACCAATGTCAGTGTCAAAACTGGCGGATCTCGGGTAGGGGGTCCCGAACTGTGCGTCTAAGACAGATGGTAACAGGAGGCAGGGGACACGATGTTTTACCCAGGTCCGGGCCCTCTTGATGGAGGTAAAACCCTACGTCCTGCTTGATTTATTTTTGATGATATGAGTATTAAAAGAGTTGATCTACGACGAGATCGGAGAGGCTAAACCCTAGAAGCTAGCCTATGGTATGATTGTATGTATATCATCTATCGACTAGCCTGGCCTCGGTTTATATAATGCACCAGAGGCCTAGGATAACAAGAGTCCTAGACGAATACGCCGGTGGGGAGGAGTCCTTGTCTTAATCACCAAGTCTTGTAGAATCTTCCATGTATGCGGCAGCTGTCCGAACTGGCCCATGAGTATATGGCCATGGGGGACCTCGGCCCAATCCAACAGATCGGGAGATGACGTGGTGAGTACCTCCTAGTCCAGGACACCGCCAGGGATGCCCATGGCACCCCCAAGATAATCCAAGGACACCAAAAAGTCAAAGCTTGGGATGCCCCGGAAGACATCCCCTCTTTCGTCCACTTCCATCGGTAATTTACTTGGAGCTATATTTTTATTCACCAACATGATATGTGTTTTGCTTGGAGCATCTTGTATTATTTGTGTCTTTGCTTGTTAGTGTGCCACAATCATCCTTGCTGTACACACCTTTTGAGAGAGCCATACATGAATTAGAATTTGATAGAATACTATGTGCTTCACTTATATCTTTTTGAGCTAAGTAGTTTTGCTCTATGTGCTTCACTTATATCTTTTGAGCGTTATAATTCTGCTCTATGTGCTTCACTTAGATCTTTTAGAGCACGGTGGTGGATTTGTTTTAAAGAAACAATTGATCTCTCATGCTTCACTTAAATTATTTTGAGAGTCTTAATAGCATGGTAATTTGCTTAATAGTAACATGCTTGGTATTCAAGATTTGTGAAACTTACTTTTGAGTGTGTTGAATACTAAGAAAAGTTGGATGCTTGATAATTGTTTTGAGATATGGAGGTAGTAATATTGAAGTCATGCTAGTAGAGTAATTGTGAATTTGAGAAGTGCTTGAGTTAAAGTTTGCAAGTCCCGTAGCATGCACGTATGGTAAACTTTATGCAACAAATTTGAAACATGAGGTGTTATTTGATTGTCCTCCTTATGAGTGGCGGTCGGGCACGAGCGATGGTCTTTTCTTACCAATCTATCCCCTAGGAGCATGCGCGTAATACTTTGGTTTTTGATGGCTTGTAGATTTTTGCAATAAGTATATGAGTTCTTTATGACTAATGTTGAGTCCATGGATTATACGCACTCTCACCCTTCCATCATTGCTAGCCTCCACGGTACCGTGCATTGCCCTTTCTCACATCGAGAGTTGGTGCAAACTTCGCTGGTGCATCCAAACCCCGTGATATGATACGCTCTTTCACACATAAACCTCCTTATATCTTCCTCAAAACAGCCACCATACCTACCTATTATGGCATTTCCATAGCCATTCCGAGATATATTGCCATGCAACTTTCCACCATCTAGTTCATCATGACACATTCATCATTGTCATATTGCTTAGCATGATCATGTAGTTGACATAGTATTTGTGGCAAAGCCACCGTTCATAATTTTTTCATACTTGTCACTCTTGATTCATTGCATATCCCGGTACACCACCGGAGGCATCCATATAGAGTCATACTTTGTTCTAGTATCGAGTTGTAATCATTGAGTTGTAAATAAATAGAAGTGTGATGATCATCATTCAATAGAGCATTGTCCCAAAAGAAAAAAAAGAGAAAGGCCAAAGGAAAAAAAAGAAGGCCCCAAAAAAGAAAATAAATAAAAAGGGGCAATGCTACTATCCTTTTTTCCACACTTGTGCTTCAAAATAGCACCATCTTCTTCATATAGAGAGTCTCTTGAGTTATCACTTTCATATACTAGTGGGAATTTTCATTATAGAACTTGGCTTGTATATTCCAACAATGGGCCTCCTCAAGTGCCTTAGGTCTTCGTGAGCAAGCAAGTTGGATGCACACCAACTTAGTTTATTTTGTTGAGCTTTCATACATTTATAGCTCTAGTGCACCCGTTGCATGGCAATCCCTACTCCTTGCATTAACATCAATCGATGGACATCTCCATAGCCCATTGATTAGCCTCGTTGATGTGAGACTTTCTCCTTTTTGTCTTCTCCACATAGCCCCCATCATTATATTCTATTCCACCCATAGTGCTATATCCATGGCTCACGCTCATGTATTGCGTGAAAGTTTATGAGTTTGAAATTATTAAGGTATGAAACAATTGCTTGGCTTGTCATTGGGGTTGTGCATGATGAGAGCATTCTTGTGTGACGAAAATGGAGCATGACTAAACTATATGATTTTGTAGGGATGAACTTTCTTTGGCCATGTTACTTTAAGAAAACATAATTGCTTTGTTGGTTTACTTGAAGTATTATTATTCTCTATGTCAATATGAACTTTTGTCTTGAATCTTCCTAATCTGAATATTCATACCACAATTAAGAAGATCTGCATTGAGATTATGCCAAGTAGCACTCCGCATCTAAATTCTCTTTTTATCATTTACCTACTCGAGGACGAGCAGGAATTAAGCTTGGGGATGCCTGATACGTCTCCAACGTATCTATAATTTTTGATTGCTCCATGCTATATTATCTACTGTTTTGGACTATATTGGGCTTTATTTTCCACTTTTATATTATTTTTGGGACTAACCTATTAACCAGAGGCCCAACCCAGAATTGCTGTTTTTTTGCCTATTTCAGTGTTTCGAAGAAACGGAATATCAAACGGAGTCCAAACGGAATAAACCTTTCTGGAACGTGATTTTCTTCCCGAATATGACCCAGGAGACTTGGACCCTACACCAAGGAAGCTTCGAGGTGGGCACGAGGTAGGGGGGCGCTCCCTATACCCCTAGGCGCGCCCCCACCCTCGTGGGCCCACCGAAGCTCCACCGACGTACTTCTTCCTCCTATATATACCTACGTACCCTCAAACGAATAGATACAGAGCCAAAAACCTAATTCCACCACCGCAACTTTCTGTATCCATGAGATCCCATCTTGGGGCCTGTTCCGGAGCTCCGCTGGAGAGGGCCGTCATCACGGAGGGCTTCTACATCATCATAGCCTCTCCGATGAAGTGTGACTAGTTTACCTTAGACCTTCGGGTCCATAGTTATTAGCTAGATGGCTTCTTCTCTCTTTTTGGATCTCAATACAAAGTTCTCCCCCTCTCTTGTGGAGATCTATTCGATGTAATCTTCTTCTTTTTTGCGGTGTGTTTGTTGAGACCGATGAATTGTGGGTTTCTGATCAAGTCTATCTATGAATAATATTTGAATCTTCTCTGAATTCTTTTATGTATGATTAGTTATCTTTGCAAGTCTCTTCGAATTATCAGTTTGGTTTGGCCTACTAGATTGGTTTTTCTTGCCATGGGAGAAGTGCTTAGCTTTGGGTTCGATCTTGCGGTGTCCTTTCCCAGTGACAGAAGGGGCAGCAAGGCACGTATTGCATCGTTGCCATCGAGGATAACAAGATGGGGTTTATTTCATATTGCATGAATTTATATCTCTACATCATGTCATCTTGCTTAAAGCGTTACTCTGTTTTTAACTTAATACTCTAGATGCATGCTGGATAGTGGTCGACGAGTGGAGTAATAGTAGTAGATGCAGAATCGTTTCGGTCTACTTGTCACAGACGTGATGCCTATATACATGATCATGCCTAGATATTCTCATAATTATGCTCAATTCTGTCAATTGCTCAACAGTAATTTGTTCACCCACCGTAGAATACTTATGCTCTTGAGAGAAGCCACTAGTGAAACCTATGGCCCCCGGGTCTATTCTCATCAAATCAATCTCCATCACTTTAATCTTGCTTTGCTTTTTTACTTTGCCTTTTACTTTTCACTTTGCATCTCTATACCAAAAATACCAAAAATATTATATCTATCAGATCTCGCTCTCGTAAGTGACCGTGAAGGGATTGACAACCCCTAATCGCGTTGGTTGCGAGTAGCTATCGTTTTGTGCAGGTACGAGGGACTTGAGCGTGTCCTCCTACTGGATTGATACCTTGGTTCTCAAAAACTGAGGGAAATACTTATGCTACTCTGCTGCATCATCCTTTCCTCTTCGTGGAAATCCAACGCAAGCTCAGGAGGTAGCAGTGGACACACTCTCCCCTCTCGTTTCTATGCATCACCATGATCCTGAGTGTGCGTAGGAATTTTTTTGAAATTACTACATTCCCCAACAGACTTGCGATGTCACTGTGAAGTATATGCTAGTTTAGGGTTTTATTTTATGGTTTTTAGTTCATCGGACGAAATATCATCTGGTTTTATGTACAAATTATACTTGTTTTCAATGAAAACCGCCGTGTTTATATCAAAATTTGCCCGATTTGATGCTTGGTTCGAGTTGTTGTCAAAATGTATGCGGCTAGCGTTAGATTTTTTGAAAGATCCAGCTAATGCCGGCGTTCATTTCATAAGAAGAGAGATAGCGGAAAACAGGTGTTGATCAAGTGATCGGTGGAAAAAGAAGAGATGTTATAGGCCAGCCTAGGGTGGTCCTATGCTGGCAAAAAATGCTCCTATATATGTGTCATGACCAATAGCGGAACCTGGATGCTCATATTGGTCAAATGCATTGAGCACAAGTATAGGGGATCAACCATAGCCCTTCAGTTAAATAAGAGTGTCATACCCAATGAGGCGTAGAAAGAAATGACAAGTGGTTTTCAGCAAGGTAATTTCTGCAAGCACTGAAATTGTCGGTACCAGGTAGTTTAATAGCAAGATAAATAAAGTGCAGGAAATAAAGTGCAGCAAGGTAGCCCAATCCTTTTGTGGCAAAGGACAGGAAAAAAGGTCTCTTATAATAAGCAAAGTGTTCTTGAGGGCACACGGGAATTTCATCTAGTCACTTTCATCATGTTGGTTTGATTCGTGTTCGCTACTTTGATAATTTGATATGTGGGTGGACCGGTGCTTGGGTGCTGTTCTTACTTGAACAAACATCCCAAACCCCCTCGCAAGCATCCGCAACTACGAGAAAAGTATTAAGATTAAATCTAACAATAGCATTAAACATTTGGATCCAAATCGGTCCCTTATGAAGTAGCGCATGAACTAGGATTTAAGCTTCTGTCACTCTAGCAACCCATCATCTAATAACTACTCCACAATGTTTTCCCTTAGGCCCAAATATGGTGAAGTTCCATGTAGTCGACGTTCAATGACACCACTAAGGGAATCACAACATACATATCATCAAAACATCAAACACATATCAAGTTCACATGATTAATTGCAACATGACTTCTCCCGTGACCTCAAGAACAAAAGTAACTACTCACAAATGATAATCATGCTCAAGATCAGAGGGGTATTAAATAGCGTAATGGATTTGAACATATAATCTTCCACCAAATAAACCATATAGTAATCAACTACAAGATGTAATCAACACTACTAGTCACCCACATGGAGCAATCTGAGGTTCCGGTACAAAAATTGAACACAAGAGATGAACTAGGGTTTGAGAGGAGATGGTGCTGTTGAAGATGTTGATGGAGATTGGCCTCCCAAAGATGAGAGGGTTTTGGTGATGACGATGGATTTGATTTCCCCCTTCGGGAGGGAAGTTCCCCCGACGAAATCGTATGCCGGAGGGCAAAAGTGCTCCTGCCCAAGTTCTGCCTCGAGACGGCAACGCTCCGTCCCAAAAGTCCTCTCCCTGTTTTTTTCTAGGTCAAAATGACCTATATACCAAAAGATGGGCACCGGAGGTGGGCTGGGCTAAGCACAACCCACCAGGGCGTGCCTGGGGAGCCTGGCGCGCCCTGGTGTCTAGTGCTCACTAGATGGCCCCCTCCGGTAGTTATTTGCTCTAGTATTTTTATATATTCCAAAATGATTCTCGGTAAATTTTCAACTCATTTGGTGATGTGCAGAATAATAACTCTCACGTAGCTTTTTCAGGTCCAGAATTCCAGCTGCCAGCATTCTCTCTCTTTGTGTAAACCTTGCATATTATGAGAGAAAAGGCATTAGAGTTACTTCATAAAGCATTATTATGCATAAAACACTATAAATAACAGTAGGAAATCATGATGCAAAATGGACGTATCATGTTCCAGCTGCTGCTTGCCAGGGCGCTGCATCGAAACCAGGTGGCCACCTTGTTCCACACCTGAATGGCGAGAGGGCACTCCCAAAAGAGGTGCGTAGAGGTCTCGAGGTTCCTCATGCATAGCTAGCAAAAATAGATGTTGCCCCAACCATTGCGCTGCAGTCGATCGTTGTACCATAGCCTATTTAGGTGCAGCAACTAGAGGAACATCTTGATCTTGCCGGGTGCCCAAACCTTCTAGATTGATCCTCTAAAGTTGATTGTTGTGCTACCATCGAACTGCATGTCGTAAGAGGAGTGCGCAGAGTACTGCCCGGAGCTGCTCAAGGTCCATCTAATCACATCCACCCTCCCATCTTCCATCGTAATCCGAGTGCTTTGAATCTCCCTTGCCAGTTGGAGCACGAGGTCCATGATGCTGTCGTGGTCACCGTGGCGAAGATCGAGTATCCACCGGTCTATGAGCAGCGCCTCCCGAACCGATATGTTCTTCCTAATGGATTTCTCGAAGACCTCCGGATAGGCCAGACATAGCTGCCCGCCTCCCAGCCAAGAAGAGAACTAGAAGGAGGCTATGTCGCCATTGCCAATGGTGACCAGCATGCAAACCGGGAACAAGGCGCGGCATGCGTCATCGCAGGGAGTGCCCATGCCAACCCACAGATGCCCTGGCTGCGTCTAGGATAGCCAGAGCCACCGTAGCCGTAGCGCCCTTGCAAATTTTTCTAGGTCTTGGATGCCCAGCCCACCGGTGCGCTCCGGCGTGGTGACCAGCTTCCAGTGCACCTTGCACTTCCCGTTGGTCACCTCCTCATCTTACGCCCAGAGGAACCGAATCTTGACTTGTCAACATCCTTGAATAACTTCTTTGGCGCCCACAGGGCCGTGATGGCGAAAGTGGGCATGGCCGAAAGGACAGACCACACCAAAACCCTCCTACCCGAAGTGTGCATTAGTCTCCCCTTCCATCCTGCGAGTCTTGCATGGATCCTATCTAAGATGAATTGAAGGTGGACTAGCCTAACTTTGTCGATGGTGATTGGGAGACCTAGGTATCTAGTGGGCAATGCTGCCATATTTTCCCTCCGAAATTGATCAGGACCGCGACGAGGTCTACGTCGTCACAGGCGATCAGAATGGCCGAAGATTTTGCTAGGTTCACACGCGGACCAGTAGCCTCACCGAAATGGTGAAGGATGTTCATGAGCTCGTTAATCTCTCGCCTTACTGGGTTGATGAAGATAACCGTGTCGTCGATGTACAAGCTGGTGCGCATGTGCGCGGCCGTCCCCGGGAGCGTGTGGAGAAGCCCTGCTGCAGTTGTCGCCTAGAGTAGGTGATGTAGCAAATCAATGCACAAGATGAACAACAGTGGGAGAGGGAGTCGCCATGCCTCAGCCCACGAGGTGCTCGATGTTGTTGCCTGGGATGCCATTCAGCAGACATGCCGAATGTCGAGAGGAGACGGGCCACCCAGTCCCTCCAGTGCACCAGGAATCCCATTCTATGGAGGAGTTCGAAGATATACTCCCAAGAAATGTTGTCGAAAGCCTTTGCAATGTCTAATTTCAAGAGAAGAGCAGGTATCTTGCGGCGATGCAGAGCGCGCATGCTATTTTGAATGTACAAGAAATTGTCATGTATGCATTGGCCTTCTGAAAAGATGATTGTGCAGGGGAGATTATCGTTCCAATGACCGCGACTAATCTCATCGACAGAACCTTGGTGATTAGCTTGGCAATCAAGTCTATGAGGCTAATTGGTTTGAAGTCTCCAATGCAGATTGCGTCATCCTTCTTCAGGAGCAGGGCATCATGGCCAAATTGAGGTATGAACATTTGCCCCCTACTGCCTGTAAAAGTGATTGAATACTACCATGATGTCATGCTTGATAATGCTCCAGCAGGCCCAAAAGAAGGCGCCCGAGAAATTGTCTGGCCTTGGTGCCTTGTCCGCTGGTGAAGCCAGAACTACAGCCCAAACCTTAGGTTCAGAGAATGGGTTGTCCAGGCCTTCATTTTGAACAGCCGGCAGCTCGATCACGTCCCAGTTCATGGAGCATCCACGGTCCCGTTTTGAGCCAGCAGGTTTACAAAGTGATCATAAGCGATGGTTGCTTTATCATCATGCGAGGTGGTCGTCCTCGAATCTGTTTGCATGGAGTGGATGAAGTTCTTCCTCCTTCTAGAATTGATCCTTGCCTGAAAGAAAGCAGTCTTGGCATCCTCGGCCTTCAGCCAAGTTATACTTGATGCCTGCCACTTGCACGCGCGTTCAACCGCGGCGAGGCCCACGATCCTCTGCTTGAGCTGCTTGCATTGGTTGAATTCCGCGGCCGTGAGCCAACGCTTCTTTTGGGCAATGTCAAGTCTAAGCACAACCTTGATACATCTCCATCGTATCTACTTTTCCAAACACTTTTGCCCTTGTTTTGGACTCTAACTTGCATGATTTGAATGGAACTAACCCAGACTGATGTTGTTTTCAGCAGAATTGCCATGGTGTTATTTTTGTGCAGAAATAAAATTTCTCGGAATGACCTGAAAATCAATGGAGATTATTTTTGGAATATATAAAAAATACTGGAAGAAGAATCCATGTCAGGGGGCCTACACCCTGTCCACGAGGGTGGGGGGCGCGCCTACCCCCTTGGGCGCGCCCCCTACCTCGTGGGCCCCCTGACGCTGCATCGACCTCAACTCTGACTCCATATATTCGTGTTCAGGGAGAAAAAAACTAGAGAGAAGGATTCATCGCGTTTTACGATACAGAGCCGCCGCCAAGCCCTAAACTCTCTCGGGAGGGCTGATCTGGAGTCCGTTTGGGGCTCCGGAGAGGGGAATCCGTCGCCATCGTCATCATCAACCTTCCTCCATCACCAATTTCATGATGCTCACCGCCGTGCTTGAGTAACTCAATCGTAGGCTTGCTGGACGGTGATGGGTTGGATGAGATTTATCATGTAATTGAGTTAGTTTTGTTAGGGTTTGATCCCTAGTATCCACTATCTTCTGAGATTGGTGTTGCTATTACTTTGCTATGCTTAATGCTTGTCACTAGGGCCCGTGTGCCATGATTTCAGATCTGAACCTATTATGTTTTCATGAATATATGTGAGTTCTTGGTCCTATCTTGCAAGTCTATAGTCACCTATTATGTGTTATGATCCGTTAACCCCGAAGTGACAATAATCGGGATACTTATCGATGATGACCGTAGTTTGAGGAGTTCATGTATTCACTATGTGTTAATGCTTTGGTCCGGTACTCTATTAAAAGGAGGCCTTAATATTCCTTAGTTTCCAATAGGACCCCGCTGCCATGGGAGGGTAGGACAAAAGATGTCATGCAAGTTCTTTTCCATAAGCACGTATGACTATATTCAGAATGCATGCCTACATTACATTGATGAACTGGAGCTAGTTCTGTGTCACCCTATGTTATAACTGTTGCATGATTGATTACATCCGACATAATTATCCATCATTGATCTATTGCCTACGAGGTTTTTCATATATTGTTCTTCGCTTATTTATTTTTCCGTTGCTACTGTTACAATCACTATAAAACCCAAAATATTACTTATGCTACCGTTACCACTATTATCATATTACTTTGCTACTAAATACTTTACTGCAGATATTAAGTTTCTAGGTCTGGTTGAATTGACAACTCAACTGCTAATACTTGAGAATATTCTTTGGCTCCCCTTGTGCCGAATCAATAAATTTGGGTTGAATACTCTACCCTCGAAAACTGTTGCGATCCTGGTTGTTTCCATTCTCATTAAAGGGTGATGCTAAAACATGGTTTAATTCTCTTGATCCTGGTTGTGTGCGTAGTCCTCAGGTTATGTTTTATTACTTCTCTGCTGAATATTTCCCCCCCTCATAAGAAACAAGATGTTTTAAGGGAAATATGTAATTTTGTGCAAATTGAAGAAGAGAGTCTCCCACAAGCTTGGGGGAGGCTTCTTCGATTACTTAATGCTTTGCCTGATCATCCTCTGAAGAAAAATGAAATACTTGATATCTTTTATAATGGACTAATCGATTCTTCCAGAGACTACCTGGATAGTTGTGCTGGTTGTGTTTTCAGGGAAAAAACTGTTGATCAAGCTGAATTTCTATTGAATAATATGTTGAGTAATGAAAATGATTGGACACTTCCTGAACCGACTCCTAAGCCAACTCCGAAGAAAAGGGGTATTCTATTTCTCAGTCCTAAAGATATGCAAGAGGCAAAGAAATCTATGAAAGAAAAAGGTATTAAAGCTGCAGATGTTAAGAATTTACCACCTATTGAAGAGATACATGTTGGGGACGTTGTAGAAAACAAAAATTTTCCTACGGTTTCACCAAGATCCATCTATGAGTTCATCTAGCAACGAGTGATCGGATTGCATCTACATACCTTTGTAGATCGCGAGCGGAAGCGTTCAAAGAACGGGGATGAGGGAGTCGTACTCGACGTGATCCAAATCACCGGAGATCCTAGTGCCGAACGGACGGCACCTCCGCGTTCAACACACGTACGGTCAGCGTGACGTCTCCTCCTTCTTGATCCAGCAAGGGGGAAGGAGAGGTTGATGAAGATCCAGCAGCACGACGGCGTGGTGGTGGATGCAGCAGTCACCGCAGCAGGGCTTCGTCGTTCTCTACGGAGGAGGAGGAGGTCTTGGAGGGGAGAGGGAGGCGCCAGGGGCATGGGGTGCGGCTGCCCTCCCTCCCTCCTCTATATATAGGGTCCCCAGGGGGGGCGCCGGCCCTGGAGATCCAATCTCCCAAGGGGGCGGCGGGAAAGGGGGGTGGAGTGCCCCCCAAGGCAAGTGGGGCGCCCCCACCCTAGGGTTCCCAACCCTAGGCGCAGGGGGAAGGCCCAATGGGGGGTGCACCAGCCCACTAGGGGCTGGTTCCCCTCCCACTTCAGCCCATGGGGCCCTCCGGTATAGGTGGCCCCACCCGGTGGACCCCCGGGACCCTTCCGGTGGTCCCGATACAATACCGGTGACCCCGAAACTTGTCCCGATGGCCGAAATAGCACTTCCTATATATAATTCTTTACCTCTGGACCATTCCGGAACTCTTCGTGACGTCCGGGATCTCATCCGGGACTCCGAACAACTTTCGGGTTACTGCATATACATATCTCTACAACCCTAGCGTCACCGAACCTTAAGTGTGTAGACCCTACGGGTTCGGGAGACATGTAGACATGACCGAGATGGCTCTCCGGTCAATAACCAACAGCGGGATCTAGATACCCATGTTGGCTCCCACATGCTCCTCGATGATCTCATCGGATGAACCACGATGTCGAGGATTCATGCAACCCCGTATACAATTCCCTTTGTCAATCGGTACGTTACTTGCCCGAGATTCGAACGTCGGTATCCCAATACCTCGTTCAATCTCGTTACCGGCAAGTCACTTTACTCGTACCGTAATGCATGATCCCGTGACCAGACACTTGGTCACTTTGAGCTCATTACGATGATGCATTACCGAGTGGGCCCAGAGATACCTCTCTGTCATACGGAGTGACAAATCCCAGTCTCGATCCGTGTCAACCCAACAGACACTTTCGGAGATACCCGTAGTATACCTTTATAGTCACCCAGTTACGTTGTGATGTTTGGTACACCCAAAGCACCCCTACGGTATCCGGGAGTTACACGATCTCATGGTCTAAGGAAAAGATACTTGACATTGGAAAAAGCTCTAGCAAAACGAACTACACGATCTTGTGCTATGCTTAGGATTGGGTCTTGTCCATCACATCATTCTCCCAATGATGTGATCTCGTTATCAACGACATCCAATGCCCATAGTCAGGAAACCATGACTATCAGTTAATCAACGAGCTAGTCAACTAGAGGCTTACTAGAGACATATTGGTGTCTATGTATTCACACATGTATTACGGTTTCCGGATAACACAATTATAGCATGAATAAAAGACAATTATCATGAACAAGGAAATATAATAATAATCCTTTTATTATTGCCCCTAGGGCATATTTCCAACAGTCTCCCACTTGCACTAGAGTCAATAATCTAGTTACATTGTGATGAATCGAACACCCATAGAGTTCTGGTGTTGACCATGTTTTGCTCGCGGAAGAGGTTTAGTCAATGGATCTGCGACATTCAGATCCGTATGCACTTTACAAATTTCTATGTCTCCATCTTGAACTTTTTCACGGATGGAGTTGAAGCGACGCTTGATGTGCCTGGTCTTGTTGTGAAACATGGGCCCTTGGCAAGTGCAATAGCTCCAGTGTTGTCACAGAAGAGTTTGATCGGCCCCGACGCATTGGGTATGACTCCTAGGTCGGTGATGAACTCCTTCACCCAAATTGCTTCATGTGCTGCCTCCGAGGCTGCCATGTACTCCGCTTCACATGTAGATCCCGCCACGACGCTCTACTTGCAGCTGCACCACCTCACTGCCCCACCATTCAACATATACACGTATCCGGTTTGTGACTTAGAGTCATCCAGATCTGTGTCGAAGCTAGCGTCGACGTAACCCTTTACGACGAGCTCTTCGTCACCTCCATAAACGATAAACATGTCCTTAGTCCTTTTCAGGTACTTCCGGATATTCTTGACCGCTGTCCAGTGTTCCTTGCCGGGATTACTTTGGTATCTTCCTACCAAACTTACGGCAAGGTTTACATCAGGTCTGGTACACAGCATGGCATACATAATAGACCCTATGGCTGAGGCATAGGGGATGACACTCATCTCTTCTATATCTTCTACCGTGGTCGGACATTGAGCTGAGCTCAATTTCATACCTTGCAACACAGGCAAGAACCCCTTCTTAGACCGATCCATATTGAACTTCTTCAATATCTTATCAAGGTATGTGCTTTGCGAAAGACCTATGAGGCGTCTTGATCTATCTCTATAGATCTTGATGCCTAATGTATAAGCAGCTTCTCCAAGGTTCTTCATTGAAAAACTCTTATTCAAGTAGGCCTTGATGTTGTCCAAAAGTTCTATATCATTTGCCATCAAAAGTATGTCATCTACATATAATATGAGAAATGCTATAGAGCTCCCACTCACTTTCTTGTAAACGCATGCTTCTCCATAAGTCTGCATAAACCCAAACACTTTGATCACCTCATCAAAGCGAACGTTCCAACTCCGAGATGCTTGCACCAGCCCATAAATGGATCGCTGGAGCTTGCATACCTTGTTAGCATTCTTAGGGTCGACAAAACCTTCCGGCTGCATCATATACAGTTCTTCCTTAAGATAACCGTTAAGGAATGCTGTTTTGACGTCCATTTGCCATATCTCATAATCATAGTATGCGGCAATTGCTAACATGATTCGGACGGACTTCAGCTTCGCTACGGGAGAGAAAGTCTCATCGTAGTCAACCCCTTGAACTTGTCGATAACCCTTAGCGACAAGTCGAGCTTTATAGATGGTAACATTACCATCCGCGTCCGTCTTCTTCTTAAAGATCCATTTGTTTTCTATCGCTCGCCGATCATCGGGCAAGTCTGTCAAAGTCCACACTTTGTTTTCATACATGGATCCTATCTCGGATTGCATGGCTTCAAGCCATTTGTTGGAATCGGGGCCCGCCATCGCTTCTTCATAGTTCGAAGGTTCACCGTTGTCCAACAACATAATTTCTAAGACAGGGTTGCCGTACCACTCTGGTGCAGAACGTGTCCTTGTGGACCTACGAAGTTCAGTAGCAACTTGATCTGAAGTTTCATGATCATCATCATTAACTTCCTCTCTAGTCGGTGCAGGCACCTCAGGAACATTTCTTGAGCTGCGCTACTTACCAGTTCAAGAGGTAATACTTCATCAAGTTCCACTTTCCTCCCACTTATTTCTTTCGAGAGAAACTCTTTCTCTAGAAAGGATCCATTCTTGGCAACAAAGATCTTGCCTTCGGATCTGAGGTAGA
Source organism: Triticum aestivum (assembly GCF_018294505.1). Lineage (NCBI taxonomy): Eukaryota > Viridiplantae > Streptophyta > Magnoliopsida > Poales > Poaceae > Triticum > Triticum aestivum. The sequence continues at coordinate 553,710,306 of NC_057800.1, read as the reverse complement.
AGGTATACCCAATAGTTTCTTTAGTGTATCCTATGAAGACGCATTTTTCCGACTTGGGTTCGAGCTTTTCAGGTTGAAGTTTCTTGACATAAGCATCACATACCCAAACTTTTAGAAATGACAGCTTAGGCCTCTTCCCAAACCATAATTCATACGGTGTCGTCTCAACGGATTTCGATGGAGCCCTATTTAAAGTGAATGCGGCAGTCTCTAAAGCATAGCCCCAAAATGACAGCGGTAAATCGGTAAGAGACATCATAGATCACACCATATCCAATAGAGTGCGATTACGATGTTCGGACACACCATTACGCTGAGGTGTTCCAGGCGGCGTGAGTTGTGAAACTATTCCACATTTTCTTAAGTGTGTACCAAATTCGTGACTCAAGTATTCTCCTCCACGATCTGATCGCAAAAACTTGATTTTTCTGTCACGTTGATTCTCAACCTCACTCTGAAATTCCTTGAACTTTTCAAAGGTTTGAGACTTGTGTTTCATTAAGTAGACATACCCATATCTACTCAAGTCATCAGTGAGGGTGAGAACATAACGATAGCCACCACGAGCCTCAACACTCATTGGACCGCACACATCTGTCGGGGGACTAATCCACGAGCACCTATGGGACCGGCGGACCGAGTCCCTTTCGGTTCGGCGGGGGCGAAGGTCGCACGAAGAGCGGATCGAGGCGAAGCACACGAGCAGTTTACCCAGGTTCGGGCCGCACGGATGCGTAAAACCCTACTCCTGCTTTGTGGTTTGTATTGAGTTCTTGCTCAGGAGCGCGGAGTGCTACAGTATACCCCAGCAGCTAACGAGACCGAGCGTGAGTGTTCTCTTCCTCCCCCTCCCCTCTCCTACGTTGCGCATGGGCCTCCTTTTATATGCTCAAGGGGTCACCAACAGGTGGCAACGTAGACAAGGGTAAAAATGGAAAGGTGTTGCGGTTGGTACAGTACCTGCTACAGTGTATCATACCTAACCCTGACGGCAAGGGACCAGGGCATTAAATGCCCATCTGCGTCGCCTAAATAGTGCAAAAGGGACCGTCAGGGACGCCACCGCTCGCCACGATGGCAATCTTGTCAGTGCTGCTTGCCACCGCGCACCGCTGGCTGCACAGCCTCCCGCCACGTACGCCTGGAAGGGTCCCAGAGCGACACGTTCGTGGATGTGCTGGAGCGCGGGCATAGAGTGGTGGCTTGCCGCGGAAAGCGCCTTGCCGCGGTCGTTGTCTTGTCGCGTCCGGGAGCTTGTCGCTCACCGGGCCTTGCCGGGACGCGTGGCGCGTCGCGGCAAGTTCCTTGAGATGCCTTGGTTGGCCTTCCCGGCAAGCTCCTCTTGCCGGGGTCTTGTCTCCTTGGCTTGGATACTTTGTCCTTGAATGGCTCCAAAGGAACCACGGAGGACCTTGATGGTCACCCGGCAAGCCTTGCCGCGGGATGCTGCGACTGCCCGTGCACAAGTTCGGGATACTAGGGTACCCCTACTCTAGTACACCGACAGGAGCCCCCGGGCCTGGGCCATACACGGTGCCGAGCGCTGTTGGGCCAGGCCCAAAACAGGGCACGGGCACGCGCGGCCTGGGTTACGCCGTATCCACCGCGCCCTCCCCGAACGGCACGCGTTGAATGCGGCGTCGTGGGAGAGATCGTGGGTGGTTTCTTTATTCGGAAAGGCGGAACGTCCGCCCCCTCCCTCTTTATAAGCATGGGAAACAGGGGTAGTTCGCCCATTCACCGGTTGCTACTCCAATCTCGGAAACCTCCGCCGCTCCCTCGTCTTCCCAAAGCTGAAAGAGAGCAGCGCCCCGCCCCCCATCGCCACCAGCACCACAAACGCCGTCGACCTCCTCCACCACTTCCGCCATGGCTCCGAGAGCCGACAAAGGGAAGGTTGTGAAGTCGACCGAGGCGCAGCGGCTTGCGGCGCTGCGAAAGGAGCGGGCAATCTTCCCCCCCAAGCTCGCCGCGAGGGAGCTGAGGGAGAATTACTACCTCTTCTAGTCGACGGAGACGCAAGCGCATCCGCGCACGAAGGTACTTCTAGCCACCGCTTGGAAAATGGCTACAAATGGATATCCTTTCTTCGCCTTGTTCTTCTACTGCGGGCTCTGCCCGCCTTTCTCTGAGTTTTTCTGTGATATTATGAACACCTACGGGTTCCGCCTCCTTGACTTCACCCCCAATGCTGTTCTGACCATGGCAGTTTTCACACATCTTTGCGAAAACTTTGTCGGAGTCTATCCCAATGTAGCCCTTTTTCGCCACTTCTTCATGCCCCGAGTAGAGAGAGGAGAGCCTTTATCCGGCGGAATCGCCTGGATCTCGAGGGTCGGCAAGAAGGACACTTATCTGGAGGGAGAGTTCCACGGCAAGTGGGAGGAATGGAGAGGAGACTGGTGCTGGATTGTCGAGGAGAACCCGCAGCCGTTTACCGCCCGGCGCCAAGCCCCAGTAGCACGCGGCAGCGATTGGAGTGACGTGGCCCCGGAAGACGATAGGTTGAAGATTGCCGTCACCCGGATCCAACGCCTCAGGCTTGCCGGGCTCACTGTAGGCGCTGTTGGCGCAGATTTTCTTCGCCGCCGCATCGCCCCCTTGCAGGAACGGAGGAGACCCGCCTGGGAATTCAAGAATGCGGCGGATATCATGAGGCTGCGTCCGGGCCTCAACTTTAACTTCACTGTTCTGGAGCTCAACGCGATGCTCTAGGAGCTGTTCAAGTACGACCCTCAACATCCCGAAGTGTTCAGGTTGCCGAAGGGTGTCGTTCCGCTGTGCAACAACTCCGTGCTCGACTGCATCCGTGCAATGATGCCGCTGTGCAATTCGCATGGAATTGTCCCAACTTGGCAAGAGCCTGCAGACGACGTCGTGCAGGAGTTCTTTGACGGCTTGGTAGAAGTGCCGGTCCGCTCCGACGAAAAGAATAGCCTCACCCGCGACACCACCGATGCGGAGATGACACGCATCGCCACTAGGCTGGAAGAGGCGGCGGCAGCCGCAGCCGCGGGCGAATTTGGATTCACCATGGAGGCAGAGGCAGCAGAGGCGGCAAGCCGTGCCGAGCGAGAGGAGCTCGTCGGCGAGAAAGAGCTTGCCGGGCATGACGTCGAGTCGAGCGAGCCCGCCGAGGATACGAGCGGCTCGCTGGAGATCAACTCCTCTTCCTCCTCATCTTCAGGCAGCTCGCCGCAAGCAGAGCCTCCATCCCCACCGAGAAGGCGTCTCCGCAAGGCCGAGGACGTAGCGGGGCGGCGGGCGAGTCAACAGTCACCGCGCCGCGCGACACGCTCCACCGCGGCAAGCACTGTTGCCACGGGAGCACCTCACGCTGCTGCGGCAACTGGAGCGGGGTCCACCCGGACCACCGCTTCTGCTCCTGCCGCTTCTCACGCCGCGGCGGCAGCCGGAGCGGGGTCGTCTCTGACCACCGCCACTGTTCCTGCCAAGCGGCCAAGGGAAACTACTCCTCCGCCTCCTCGCACCGGACGTGAGCCGGATTTCGACTTCTCCGCGTTCAGCTCCGACGAGGAAGAAGAAGAGTAAGATTCTCTTGTTGTACTTGTAGTTCTTCAATTCTTGCTGTTTTGTCTTGTATCTCATTTGCTTTACTCTGAACTTATTCCATTTTAGGACTCTGGCCCAGAGAGCAGCGAAGAGAGCCAAGGTCCCGGTGATTGTCATCGAGGACGAACCCACCGCGACAGCAGGGGGTGCGTCCGAGACAACCTTGTCGGACCCGGCAACTGTTCTCCAGAGCAGCCCCCAGCGTAAGTATATGGTTCGCTTTCCGCTGTTAGGCGTGCATGGATACTCTTTCTTTGCTGACATCTGACTGTTGGTTTGTGTAGGAGCAGAGCAGCCCCACCAGGAGCGCCCAGAGGCCGCCCCCAAAATGCCAAGGGAGAGTCCTCCTGCAAGGGACAGCACCAGCGTCTCCTCGGCGGCGGAGACTACGACTGCCGAACCCAGTACAGGTAATCTTCTCTTCAAAGCTTCCCTTGGGTTCTTCTTCTTTTTGGGTATTTGCTTGACTTTTCTCACTTTTCCGGCCATCAGACCCATCTGCTGCGGAGCCGATGGAGACTGAGGTTGCTGCCGACGACGCCGCTGCCACTGAAGAAGCAGCCGGCGCTGATGATCCCGCCGGCGACGAGGCCGCCAAAGCTACCGCCGCAGCAGCTGGCGAGGGGTCTGGCGATCGTACTGACGGCCCTGAGGCCGCAGGAGCGCCAGGCGCTACGTCGACCGCCGACCCGTCCGCCGCCGCCGTAGTGCCAGGCTCCGAAGAGCCCCAGCCAGGCGTCTACTTGAAGGCCGGCGATGGCGTCTTCATCAACCTCCCCTGGGCGTCAAGCTCCAGGGCGCCGGTCGAGGGAGAGAGCTTTGATGGAGAGGTGCTCGCCTCCGCTGGGCTGACACTAGTTGATGCGCCGAGCAGCAGCAGCGGCGAGCCTGAGGAGGAGCGGCTGTTGCGGAAGCTGTTGTCGCTCTACCGCGCGCGGAAAGCCAAGCTGGAATCCCGCGAGGCGCTTGTCGCGAAGGCGGGAGTGGACATCGAGAAGCGCGCGGAGGAGCTCCGGGGTCTCAACCAGGAAGCTCTCTGGTCCCTGGCAGAGGAGCGGGAGCAACTCGCCGAAGAGCAGAAGGCCTTCTTCCCCGAGAAGGCCGAAGTTGAAGAGCAACAGCGGCTTGCCACTGAGAAGCTGTCTGCACAGGAGGGCGAGCTGGTGCAGCGGAAAGTTAACCTCGACAGCCACGAGGAGGAGCTTGCCGCGCGTGAGCAAAAATTCGGCGGAGCCCTTAAGCAAGCAGAGGATGCTGCCGCAGTTGCTGAGGCCGCCAAGAAGGAGCTGGAGACGAAGGTGGCGCAGCTGGAGGCCGATCTCAAGGCGAGTGGTGAAGAGCTTGCTGCGCTCAAGTGTGAGCGGGAGAAGGACGCCCATAGCAACTCAGAGCTGCAGGTTCGTCTCGCCGAGAAGGGCAAAGAGCTTAGCGTCGCCAAGGACTCCAACGCAGATCTTGAGTTGAAGCTGACCACTTTGACCAAGACGCTGGACGGCGCCAGGGAGCAGGAGGTGGCCTTGAAGGAGGAGATGAAGGCCGACAAGGCGCTGCTGGCGAGTGCTGCCGCCGCCCAGAATGCTTTTAGGGAGAGTGTGGAGCACTGGACGGAGGGTCTCGTGAATGCTACCGCAAATATCGACAGGGAGCTGGCGCAGCTGGGGGTGGAGGATCTCGGGTATCCCTCTGATGAGAACCTCCAACCCAGCGCCAAGCTCACCTTGTTCTTCAAAGGCGTGGCGACGGCCCTCCAGCGGCTCCGGGAGAAGATCCCAAAGCAGCTGGCCGACGAGTCGCGCAAGATCTGCGCGGGAGCTCTTCAAAAGGTGTTGGTGAAGGTGGCCTTCCGCAACCCGGGCCTCAACCTCACCAACGTCCTCAAGACCCTGCCGCCGGATGCTGATCTGGAGGCGCTCAAGACCCTTGTCGCACCCATTGTGGACAAGGTGAGCGGGATCAAGAGGATTGAGGGCGATCGCGTAGACTAGGCCCCCCGTTTTCTTCTTTTCTTGTTGCTGCTGGTCATGTTATGAGAACAATCTGTTAGAGCCGCGACAAGCTACCTTGTAATATAACTCTATTCTGGGTAATGATTGCAATGTTATTCCCTTTACTTGATTCCTCCCTTTGTATGTTTTTGCCCTACGCTTTTAGGGAACTTGCCGGTGCAGGCACCTTAGCCGCGAGCGCTGAGTGCGGGACGTCAGCAGCCTGCTGGCGGTGCCGCTACCGACAAGAAACCTTGTTGCAACTAGTCGCAGCTCACTTAAGTTGTTGAGCGGACTCGAAACAAAGTAAGGGCGCAACTAGCTACGAGTTGGTTCCTCCGCGCACAGGTTTTCCATACAAAGTGCGGTCGTTCAAGGGAGATAACTTAAAAATTTTAAAAATCTGATTGCTCAAACTTTGGCAACTTCGCTTTTCTGTTGTTTGCTTCCCGGTAAGGCGAAACTTTCTTGAACGACGCCTGGTCCATACCATTATCTTCTCCTTTCCCCCCGGCAAACTTGTGGGCGAGGGAACCTTCCTTTCCTTGAGAAAAAATAAAGAGGAGAAAATAAAGATATGGAGCCTTACGGCTCGTTATTGCTTACCGGGGAGTAGGTGCTGCACAAAGTGTCAGATCACATATGCAAAAAATAGAAAGCATGAAATTGACAAGATGTGCGGAGCATATGAGCTTTACTTATGCACGGGGTCTGCGCCCGGCTTTGTACAAAGGATTACATGCAACAGCGGCAAGACTTGTATAAAAGGTGGTTGCCGAAACAGGTTCCGGCCACTGCGCCTTACGGGTAAAACTTACGAAGATGCTCAATGTTCCAGGAATTGCTCACCGGAATGCTATCTTCGGTCTCAAGGCGGACAGCGCCAGGCCTAGTGACTCGTTTCATCCGGTAAGGGCCTTCCCACTTCGGCGTCAACTTGTTCGAATTCTTGGCGGACTGAACACGCCGAAGAACAAGGTCGCCTTCCTCGAGACTTCTGGCGTTAACTTTGCGGCTATGGTAGCGGCGCATAGCTTGCTGGTAGCGAGCAGCTCGTACAGCAGCCTGAAGACGGTCTTCCTCAAGGAGTAGCGCGTCATCTTGTCGTAGCTGCTCTTGCTCAAGCTCATCATAAGCAAGCACTCGAGGTGACCCATATACGAGTTCCGTGGGGAGAATTGCCTCTGCTCCATAGACTAGAGCAAAAGGTGTCTGGCCAGTGGCTCGATTTGGCGTCGTCCTGATCGACCAAAGAACCACCGGCAGCTCCTCGATCCAGTTTCTTCCGCACTGGTGCAGCCTGTCGAAAGTCCTGGTCTTGAGCCCACACAGCACTTCAGCATTTGCCCTCTCCGCTTGACCGTTGCTTCTCGGGTGAGCAACAGAAGCGAAGCAGACCTTGGCGCCAAGATCTTGGACGTACTGCTTGAAGGTGCGGCTCATGAATTGTGTACCGTTGTCGGTGATTATCCTGTTAGGGATCCCGAAGCGGCAAACAATCGACCTGAAGAACTTGACTGCTGACTGTGCTGTCACCTTCCTCACTGCTTCCACTTCCGGCCACTTTGTGAACTTGTCGATTGCAATGTACAAGTACTCAAAGCCCCCGACTGCTTGGGGAAAGGGGCCGAGGATATCGAGCCCCCAGACCGAAAATGGCCAGGATAAAGGGATCGTCTGGAGAGCTTGAGCTGGTTGGTGTATCTGCTTGGAATGGAACTGGCACGCTTCACACTTGGTTACTTGTGCAGTTGCATCCTGGAGGGCTGTCGGCCAAAAGAAACCTTGCCGGAATGCTTTGCCGGCAAGTGCTCTTGCGCCAATGTGGTGACCACATATGCCTCCATGTATCTCTGCCAACAGCTTTTGTCCGTCTTCCCGGTGAATACACTTCAATTTCACACCGTTGAGTCTTCTTCTGTACAGTGTGTTGTCGACAAACTAGTACATACTTGACTGCCGGGCTACTCTTTCCGCTTCTTCTTGCTCTTCGGGAAGTTCTCCTGTCTGAAGGAAACGGACAATCTGCTGTGTCCATGCTGGAGCATGTGGCTCGACAACAAGGACTAAAGGAAAATCTGCTGCTGTGGGAACATCCGCTTCTACGGCGAGAACCTGCGGCTCTGCCGGAGCTTGACGTTCCCCGGCAAGCTTGCCGGAGCAAAACTTGTCGGGAGCTTCTGCTTCAACGGAACAAACCCTAGGGCTTGCCGGAGCAGACTGCTCCTTAGCGCTCTTGGCGTTGATCTTGGGGACCTTTTTGGCGGCGGCTTCGGGAAGCTCTGCCGGAAAATAGTCACCAGAAATCAACTTCCTCTTCTTGCTCTGTCCAGTTGATGGCGTTACAGACGGTTGAGTCAGCTTGAGCACAAAGATCCCTGGTTCCACAGGTAACTTAAGTGCGGCGCACTTTGATAGGCCATAGGCAATGGCGTTCTGAGCTCTTGGAACATGCTCCATCTGTAGGCCATCAAAGTGCTCTTCTAGCTTTCTCACTTCGTCGACGTAGGCTTCCATCAACGGACTCTGATAGCTCTTGTTCACTTGGCGGACGACAAGCTGCGAGTCACCCCTGACAATGAGCTTCTTGATCCCAAGGTCTACCGCGATCCTGAGACCAGCAAGCAAGCCTTCATACTCTGCAGTATTGTTTGTTGCTTGCTCCTTGGGAAAGTGCGTCTGGACTACGTACTTGAGGTGCTCTCCGGTGGGTGCGACAAGCAGCATGCCAGCGCCGGCGCCTTGCAGCGAAAAGGCACCATCAAAGTACATCAGCCACTCTTTGCTTGCTTCCTCGACGGGGATGCTCGTTTCTAGAATTTATTCATCTGGTGTTGGCGTCCATTCTGCTATGAATTCTACCAATGCTCTGCTTTGGATAGTTGAAGTACTCTCAAACTTGAGGCCAAAGCTTGACAGTTCCAGTGCCCACTCAACAATCCTGCCTGTCGCTTCTGGATTCTATAGTATCCTCTTCAGCAGAAAACGAGTGACAACTGTGATCTCATGTGCTTGGAAGTAATGGCGCAGCTTTCTCGAGGCCATGAGAAGGCCGAAAAGCAATTTCTGCACACCAAAGTACCTTGACCTAGCCCCCTGCAGAAGGGAACTGACAAAGTAAACTGGGCCGCGCATGAGGACAAATGGCAAGATGGTTCTCAATTACTTTCCTGGGTACACCGGGGATGTTAGACGGTTGCCACGTAAACACGTCGACGTTCGCCCGCAGGAAAGCAATGAGCGCGCTTTCCTATTTAGGGTCAAGAGTGGCACTGATGGTGAAGGTACCACCAGTGCCGTCCTACTTGGCGGACACCTTCTTGGTCTCTGGCGGAGCTGCCATTGTCTTCTTACACTTGCCGGTGGAGCTCGATGGTGCGTCCTCGACGGCAGCGCAGCACTCCGTAGAGGTGCACTTGCTGGAGTGGGCATCAGAACTCTTGCCGGACTTCGTCTTCTTCTTCCCCCCGGGAGCTTCAAGGGCAGGTGACTTGCGATCTGTTGCAGCTGCCGCTTCCTGGTAGATCTTGTCGGCGCAGATAAGAGCATCCTTCTTGTCGCCAGGGACAGAGATGACGCTTATCGGGCCTGGCATCTTCAACATGTTGTATGCGTAGTGAGAGGCTGCCATGAACTTGGCGAGTGTTGGACGGCCGAGTATCCCATTGTAAGGCAATGGAAAATCGGCAACATCAAAAGTGACCCTCTCAGTCCTGAAGTTCACCTCGCTGCCAAATGTTACTGGCAACGTGACCTTCCCCTTCGGCTTGCTCCTTCCCGGGTTGATTCCTTGGAATGTGCCGGTCTCTTCAAGCTCGCTGTCAGGGATCTGGAGTTTCTGGAGTACAACGGAGGAGATCAGGTTCAAGCCGGCCCCGCCGTCAACTAGCATCTTAGTGACCTTGAGGTTGCGGATAGTTGGTGAAACCAACATTGGCAAGCACCCGACCGCAGTTGTGCGATCAGGGTGGTCCTCAATATCAAAGATGATAGGCGTGCTGGACCCTTTCAGAAGCTTGCGTGACTCGACAGGTGGTTCCGCCGCATTGACTTCCCGCACCCACTGCTTGAGTTGGCGGTGCGAAGTATGCAGAGAAGCACCACCGTCAACGCACAAGACCTCTGTGGCTTTCTGGAACTCCTGCTCACTGGTCTCGACACCATCCATGTCTTCGTCGTCGTCGTCATCTTCATCCTTGTCGCGGCCGCGGGGAGGTCTATCTCCTTGCCGCTGCTTGGCCTTGCCGCGGCATCCTCCCCGGCCGGCGCGCTTCTTGCCGGATTCTCCAGCGCCTCCTTGGGCCCTCTCCTTGTCGCGTCGCTCGTATTCAGCCTTTTGCTGCTGGACAAGCTGCTCGACCTTCTTGCAGCTCTGGAGGTCATGGCCCTTGGTGCGGTGGATCTTGCAGTACTGCTTGTCGGTGCCGTCCTGCTTGTCGGCGACGGCCACAGTCTGGCAGTTGGTGCATGCGGCAATCTCCTTGCCGGAGCTACCAGCTTTGGCTTTCTTGGCGCCACCTTCGTTGCCGGACTGCTCAATGACTAGCACATCTTTGCCTTTCTTCTTCCTGTTGTTCCGCCGCTGGTTTTTCTTTGCCAGGGCAGCATCCTTGCTGTCAGATCCTCCTGCTCCTATATTCTCTCTGGGGAGTTTCCTCCCTTCCTCAGCACGTGCACACTTGTCGGCCAGGGCATACAGCTCATTAACGTCTCTGATCTTGCACATCACCATCTCCTCCCGCATCCTGCGGTTACGCACGTTCTGATGGAACGCGCTGATGACCGCGGCAGGGTGGACATCTGGGATGTTGTGCTGTACACGGCTGAATCTCTGAATGTGGGGCTCTCCTTCCTTCTGAGCGAGCAGATGAAGGTCACTCTCTTAGCCATGAGGTTTGTGGCCGCCTGTAAAGGCGCCAACAAACTGATGGCATAGGTCTGCCCAGGAGGATATGGAGTTGTCCGGCAAGTGCATGAGCCAGGACCTGACGTTGGGCTTGAGCACCAGCGGGAAGTAGTTGGCAAGGATCTTGTCGTCCCGCCCCCCGGCAGCCTGCACCGCGATGGTGTAGATGCTGAGGAACTCCGACGGATGCGACTTGCCGTCGTACTTCTCTGGTATGTCTGGCTTGAAATTCTTCATGCTGGGCCACTGGACTTGCCGCAGCTCACGAGTAAACGCAGGGCAACCTACCGCGTACGGCAAGTCGCCTGGTTCCCCTGGCGCATGCATGTCGACAGAGGGCTCAGCGCGCTGGTCCGATTGACGTCGCGCTTCTCTTCGGCGCTCGATGCGAGTACGAGCGTCTTCTTGCTGTCGTTCATCAAGAACTTGGCACTGATCGCGACGAGCTCGCGGATCTGATGACGCGGTGGAGTCGCTGTCGAGGTGGATCCGGCGAGTCGGCGATCTTGGCCTTCGGGGCGGAGAGTGCACAGTGGTTGCACCCCCACCGGTCTTGTCGACACCGGCTCGTGCCTGGCTGACTTGCCGCGGCTGCGGCGTGCCATGCTGCCGTTGAGTGTCGCCGTTGGCGAAGCCGATGAGACTCTGAATGGTGGCCCTCCAGTCATCGATCTTGTCTGCCGTTGGAGGGTAGTCCAGGAGCAGTTGAGCTCGCGCCAAAGCTTCTGCTGTAGTGGCGGGTGGCGGTGGCGAACGGTGCAAGGAGCGGGATATGCTCGGACTTCTAACTATGTTAGAAGGAGCAGTATCCCGTCCAGGTGACCGTGCCTCGCTTGTGCCAGCATGTTGGCGTGCATGCTGGTCTTGAGCACTCCGAGATCCACCAGCTCGATCTTGGTCCAGCAAACGCATGGTACCATGAGTACCATGACGCTGCCGGTCCCGCGCCTCCTGAGATGGGCGCGGTGCATGTACGGACGCTGAGGTCTTGGAGTGCGCCCCGTCGTTGTGGGAGCCGGCTATGCCGCCGATGGGCAGCGCAGCCTTGTCCTTGGACCTGGCAGCACCATGAGCTCCCTCGTCGATGCCCGTTCTTCCGCCGGCATTTGCCCCATCAGCCGTTTGCTCCGGCGGTGGTGGGTTCGGCGCGGACGGAGCAGCCACCTCCGAAGCCTTCTTCTTCGGCGGCATGTCGATGAAGATGATGAAGATCTAGCTCGTGTGAACGCCGGATCTGGTTCACACAACCTCGATCCCCCTACCTGGCGCGCCAAAGGTGTCGGGGGACTAATCCACGAGCACCTATGGGACCGGCGGACCGAGTCCCTTTCGGTTCGGCGGGGCCGAAGGTCGCATGAAGAGCGGATCGAGGCGAAGCACACGAGCAGTTTACCCAGGTTCGGGCCGCACGGATGCGTAAAACCCTACTCCTGCTTTGTGGTTTGTATTGAGTTCTTGCTCGGGAGCACGGAGTGCTACAGTACACCCCAGCAGCTAACAAGACCGAGCGTGAGTGTTCTCTTCCTCCCCCCTCCCCTCTCCTACGTTGCGCATGGGCCTCCTTTTATATGCTCAAGGGGTCACCGATAGGTGGAACCGTAGACAAGGGTAAAAATGGAAAGGTGTTGCGGTTGGTACAGCTACCTGCTACAGTGTATCATACCTAACCCTGACGGCAGGGGACTAGGGCATTAAATGCCCGTTTGTGTCGCCTAAATAGTGCAAAAGGGACAGTCAGGGACGCCACCGCTCGCCACGATGGCAATCTTGTCAGTGCCGCTTGCCACCGCGCACCGCTGGCTGCACAGCCTCCCACCACGTACGCCTGGAAGGGTCCCAGAGCGACATGTTGGTGGATGTGCTAGAGTGCGGGCACAGAGTGGTGGCTTGCCGCAGCAAGCGCCTTGCCGCGGTCGTTGTCTTGTCGCGTCCGGGAGCTTGTCGCTCACCGGGCCTTGCCGGGACGCCTGGCGCGTCGCGGCAAGTTCCTTGAGATGCCTTGGTTGGCCTTCCCGGCAAGCTCCTCTTGCCGGGGTCTTGTCTCCTTGGCTTGGATACTTTGTCCTTGAATGGCTCCAAAGGAACCACGGAGGACCTTGGCGGTCACCCGGCAAGCCTTGCCGCGGGATGCTGCGACTGCCCGTGCACAAGTTCGGGATACTAGGGTACCCCTACTCTAGTACACCGACAACATCAGTATGTATGATTTCCAATAGGTTGGTTGCTCGCTCCATTGTTCTTGAGAACGGAGTCTTGGTCATCTTACCCATGAGGCATGGTTCGCACGTGTCAAATGATTCATAATCAAGAGACTCTAAAAGTCCATCTGCATGGAGCTTCTTCATGCGTTTGACACCTATGTGACCAAGGCGGCAGTGCCACAAGTATGTGGGACTATCATTATCAACCTTACATCTTTTGGTATTCACACTATGAATATGTGTAGCATTACGCTCGAGATTCATTAAGAATAAACCATTCACCATAGGAGCATGACCATAAAACATATCTCTCATATAAATAGAACAACCATTATTCTCGGATTTAAATGAGTAGCCATCTCGAATTAAACGAGATCCTGATACAATGTTCATACTCAAAGCTGGTACTAAATAACAATTATTGAGGTTTAAAACTAATCCCGTGGGTAAATGTAGAGTTAGTGTGCCGACAGCGATAACATCGACCTTGGAACCATTCCCGACGCGCATCGTCACCTCGTCCTTCGCCAGTCTTCGTTTATTCCGCAGCTCCTGCTTTGAGTTACAAATTTGAGCAACCACACCGGTATCAAATACCCAGGAGTTACTACGAATACTGGTAAGGTACACATCAATTACATGTATATCACATATACCTTTTGTGTTTCCGGCCTTCTTGTCCGCTAAGTATTTGGGGCAGTTCCGCTTCCAGTGACCACTTCCCTTGCAATAAAATCACTCAGTCTCGGGCTTGGGTCCATTCTTTGGCTTCTTCCCGGCAGCTTGCTTACCGGGCGCGGCAACTCCCTTGCCGTCCTTCTTGAATTTCTTTTTACCCTTGGCTTTCTTGAACTTTGGTGGTTTTATTGACCATCAACACTTGATGTTCCTTTTTGACTTCTACCTTTGCTAATTTCAGCATTGAAAATACCTCAGGAATGGTCTTTTCCATCCCCTGCATATTGAAGTTCATCACAAAGCTCTTGTAGCTCGGTGGAAGCGACTGAAGGATTCTGTCAATGACCGCGTCATCCGGGAGATTAACTCCCAGCTGAGTTAAGCAGTTATGTAATCCAGACATAGTGAGTATGTGCTCACTGACAGAACTATTTTCCTCCATCTTACAGCTGAAGAACTTGTCGGAGACTTCATATCTCTCTACCCGGGCATGATCTTGAAAAACCATTTTCAGCTCTTCGAACATCTCATATGCTCCGTGTCTCTCAAAACGCTTTTGGAGCCCCGGTTCTAAGCTGTAAAGCATGCCGCACTGAACAAGGGAGTAGTCATCAGCACGTGTCTACCAAGCATTCATAACGTCTTGGTTCTGTGGGACAGGTGCGTCACCTAGCGGTGCTTCTAGGACATAATCTTTCTTTGCAGCTATGAGGATGATCCTCAGGTTCCGGACCCAGTCCATATAATTGCTGCCATCGTCTTTCATCTTGGTTTTCTCTAGGAACGCGTTGAAGTTGAGGACAACGTTGGCCATTTGATCTACAAGACATATTGTAAAGATTTTAGACTAATTGCATGATGACTAAGTTCATCTAATCAAATTATATAATGAACTCCCACTCAGATAGACATCCCTCCAGTCATCTAAGTATAACATGATCCGAGTTAACTAGGCCGTGTCCGATCATCACGTGAGACAGACTAGTTAACATCGGTGAACATCTTCATGTTGATCGTATCTTCTATACAACTCATGCTCGACCTCTCGGTCTTTTGTGTTCCGAGGCCATGTCTGTACATGCTAGGCTCGTCAAGTCAACCTAAGTGTTTGCATGTGTAAATCTGTCTTGAACCCGTTGTATGTGAACGTTGGAATCTATCACACTCGATCATCACGTGGTGCTTCGAAACAACGAACTGCCGCAATGGTGCACAGTTAGGGGAAACACTTTCTTGAAATTATTATGAGGGGTCATCTTATTTACTACCGTCGTTCTAAGTAAACAAGATGCAAAAACATGATAAACATCACATGTAATCAAATAATAATAGTGACATGATATGGCCAATATCACATAGCTCCTTTGATCTCCATCTTGGGGCTCCATGATCATCTTGTCACCGGCATGACACCATGATCTCCATCATCATGATCTCCATCATCGTGTCTCCATGAAGTTGCTCGCCAACTATTACTTCTACTACTATGGCTAACACGTTTAGCAATAAAGTAAAGTAATTTATATGGCGTTTCTCAATGACACGCAGGTCATACAAAAATAAAGACAACTCCTATGGCTCCTGCCGGTTGTCATACTCATCGACATGCAAGTCGTGATTCCTATTACAAGAACATGATCTCATACATCACATATATATCATTCATCATTCATCACAACTTTGGCCATATCACATCACAAAGCACTTGCTGCAAAAACAAGTTAGACGTCCTCTAATTGTTGTTGCAAGTTTTACGTGGCTGCAATAGGGTTCTAGCAAGAATGTTTTCTTACCTACGTAAAAGCCACAACGTGATTTGTCAACTTCTATTTACCCTTCATAAGGACCCTTTTCATCGAATCCGCTCCAACTAAAGTGGGAGAGACAGACACCCGCTAGCCACCTTATGCAACTAGTGCATGTCAGTCGGTGGAACCAGTCTCACGTAAGTGTACGTGTAAGGTCGGTCCGGGCCGCTTCATCCCACTATACCACTGAAGCAAAATAAGACTAGTAGCGGCAAGAAAGTTGACAACATCTACGCCCACAACAAATTGTGTTCTACTCGTGCAAAGAGAACTACGCATAAACCTGGCTCATGATGCCAATGTTGGGGAACGTTGCAGAAAACAAAAATTTTCCTACGGTTTCACCAAGATCCATCTATGAGTTCATCTAGCAACGAGTGATCGGATTGCATCTACATACCTTTGTAGATCGCGAGCGGAAGCGCTCAAAGAACGAGGATGAGGGAGTCATACTCGACGTGATCCAAATTACCGGAGATCCTAGCGCCGAACGGACGCCACCTCCGCGTTCAACACACGTACGGTCAGCGTGACGTCTCCTCCTTCTTGATCCAGCAAGGCAGAAGGAGAGGTTGATGAAGATCCAGCAGCACGACAGCGTGGTGGTGGGTGCAGCAGTCACTGCAGCAGGGCTTCGCCGTTCTCTATGGAGGAGGAGGAGGTCTTGGAGGGGAGAGGGAGGCGCCAGGGGCATGGGGTGCGGCTGCCCTCCCTCCCCCCTCTATATATAGGGTCCCCAGGGGGGGCGCCGGCCCTAGAGATCCAATCTCCCAAGGGGGCGGCGGCCAAGGGGGTGGAGTGCCCCCCAAGGCAAGTGGGGCGCCCCCCACCCTAGGGTTCCCAACCCTAGGCGCAGGGGGAAGGCCCAAGGGGGGAGGGGCGCACCAGCCCACTAGGGGCTGGTTCCCCTCCCACTTCAGCCCATGGGGCCCTCCGGGATAGGTGGCCCCACCCGGTGGACCCCCGGGACCCTTCCGGTGGTCTCGGTACAATACCGGTGACCCCGAAACTTGTCCGATGGCCGAAATAGCACTTCATATATATAATTCTTTACCTCCGGACCATTCCGGAACTCCTCGTGACGTCCGGGATCTCATCCTGGACTCCGAACAACTTTCGGGTTACTGCATATACATATCCCTACAACCCTAGCGTCACCGAACCTTAAGTGTGTAGACCCTACGGGTTCGGGAGACATGTAGACATGACCGAGATGGCTCTCCGGTCAATAACCAACAGCGGGATCTGGATACCCATGTTGGCTCCCACATGCTCCTCGATGATCTCATCGGATGAACCACGATGTCGAGGATTCACGCAACCCCGTATACAATTCCCTTTGTCAATCAGTGCGTTACTTGCCCGAGATTCGATCGTCGGTATCCCAATACCTCGTTCAATCTTGTTACCGGCAAGTCACTTTACTCGTACCGTAATGCATGATCCCGTGACCAGACACTTGGTCACTTTGAGCTCATTATGATGATGCATTACTGAGTGGGCCCAGAGATACCTCTCTGTCATACGGAGTGACAAATCCCAGTCTCGATCCGTGTCAACCCAACAGACACTTTCGGAGATACCCGTAGTATACCTTTATAGTCACCCAGTTACGTTGTGATGTTTGGTACACCCAAAGCACCCCTACGGTATCCGGGAGTTACACGATCTCATGGTCTAAGGAAAAAATACTTGACATTGGAAAAAGCTCTAGCAAAACGAACTACACGATCTTGTGCTATGCTTAGGATTGGGTCTTGTCCATCACATCATTCTCCCAATGATGTGATCTTGTTATCAACGACATCCAATGCCCATAGTCAGGAAACCATGACTATCAGTTAATCAATGAGCTAGTCAACTAGAGGCTTACTAGGGACATATTGGTGTCTATGTATTCACACATGTATTACGATTTCCGGATAACACAATTATAGCATGAATAAAAGACAATTATCATGAACAAGGAAATATAATAATAATCCTTTTATTATTGCCTCTAGGGCATATTTCCAACAATACATGGTCTTGATAACCCGACACAGGTAGTAAAGGTAAATTCTCTCTATAGATTTGATAAATATGAAATCCCATTTACTAAGTTTGCTAGCCAATGCTTGGATGAGTTTGGTGACTTTATGGTTAAACAAGAAAACTCCAATGCTTATGTTGGTAGACAATTGAAACACAATGCTGATATGCTTGAACACTTGAGTGATTATATGTCTAGAGTTAAAGGTGAACTTAAACTTATTAGTAAACATGCTTCTATGGTTACCACTCAAGTAGAACAAGTACTTAAAGCTGAGAATGATTTGCTCAATGAATTAAATAATAAGAAAAATGATAATGTTGTTAGACTTATGACTAGAGGAGGTAAAATGATTCAGAAACCCATGCCTTTTCCTCCTAAACCATCCAAGAAAAAAGATGATGAGGATTTTGAGCGCTTTGCTGAAATGATTAGACCTATCTTTTTGCGTATGCGTTTGACTGATATGCTTAAAATGAATCCTTATTCTAAGTACATGAAAGATATTGTTAAGTACCGACTATACCATGCTCCATTAAGAGAAACTATGTTTAAACTGCTGTATGTGATGTTGGAGCCAGTGTTAGTATTATGCCTCTCTCTTTATATTGTGGACTTGATTTGAATAAGTTGACACCTGCTGAAATATCTTGGCAAATGGCTGATAAATCAACTGCTATACCTGTCGGTATTTGTGAGGATGTGCCTATTGTGGTTGCAAACGTTACTATTTTAACGGACTTTGTTATTCTTGGTATTCCCGAGGACGATAGAATGTCGATTATCCTTGGTAGACCCTTTTTGAATACCACAAGGGCTGTTATTGATTGCAACAAAGGCAATGTCACTTTTCATGTTAATGGTAATGAGCATACGGTACACTTTCCGAGGAAACAACCTCAAGTCCACAGTATCAATTCTATTGGAAAATTTTCAACAATTACTATTGGAGGTTTTGAATTTCCTCTTCCTACTGTTTAGAAGAAATATGATATTCTTATTGTTGGGGATGTGCATATCCCGGTTGAGGTAACCTAGTGTTATTCGAAATTTCTCCGTTTCACGCGATTCGGAATGAGTTTGTTAAAAAGACTTGATCAACCTTGTTAGTGGATTCCTTGTGAGGAGCATGAGATGGATGAAGTTAGAAAACACAACTCTCTGTACCCTCTTTTTACTTTCTGTTATTTAGATTAAATAAAGTAAAAATAGTATTTTCTGTCTGTTTTCTGAATTATCCATGCAATAAAAAATACCCCGAGAATAAAAGTTCTCCAAACGCCCTGAAAATGAAATATGATTTTTTCTAGAATATTTGAGAATATCTGGCACTGAGAACACAACAAGGGGAGCAGCAACGTGCCCACGAGGGTGGAGGGCGCACCCTTGCCTCATGGACCCCATGTGGGTCCCCTCCACTTATCCTTTAACCCACACACTTCGTCTTGCTCCAGAAAAAATCACTAGCCAGCTCAAACCCGAGTTCTTGCTCATCTTGCTGCCATTTTCGATCTCCTTGCTCAAAGCTCCTCTCACAAAATTGCTTTGGAGGATTGTTCTCTGCTATGTGAATCCTCCAATGGTCCAATTAGTTTTTGTTCTAGTGCTTTATTCATTGCAAATTTTTGCTGCTTAGGTGACCCTGTTCTTGAGCTTGCATGTCAAATTTATGTGATCAAAAGTAGTTTTAATGCATGATATAGCCTCTAGGCACTTGTAGGAGTAGTTACTATCAATCTTGTTGAGTTTGGTTCACTTTTATTTTTGAGTTACTAAAATTTTTAGAAATTTTTCAAAGGAAGAAATATGTTTAGGAAAATGCACCAAGGTGTTTCCTCAAGGAAACAAGGACCCAGGCCCGCAACACGCGAGCCAGACAATGAACTACCAAGGGAGGCTCAAGTGCGACCTTGTGAATGGCCGTCAGAGGACTTCATGGTTCGAGCAGGAATCAAGGATGAATTTGACGCATATGTGCGTAACGCTGATCTTGAGAGCTTCGAGGCAGATAAGTGCTGTCAGTACTACTACCTCACTGATTCCTTTGTGAGAAGGTTTGAATTTACATCATCACGCAATTGTCAAACTGTCCTGTTTGATCTTTATGATAAATCTTATACCATGGACTTAGAATATTTTAATACTGCTTGTAAACTCCCACAGTGGGGTAATGTTAGTGAACCTCGTAAATCTGAATATAAGGATTTTCTTGCTAGTATCACTGTGGGGGAATCTAGGGAAATCACGCAAGCTACCATAGGGAGCATTCATTTTCCTGCTATACATTGTTTTGCTCTCTTTATAGGTAGATGCATAAATGGTAAGGATGAGGCATGTCACATGTGTGTGCCAGATCTTAGTGTTCTCAAGAGTGTTGTATTAGGAGATAGAAAATATAACTTGGGGGCCATTGTTGCACGTAGGTTGCATAATAAAAAATTAATGGAGATTTCTTTGGTGGAATTTATGCAACCCGTTTAGCTGATTTTCTTGAGATACCCATTCGTGGATATGATATTGAGTTGCCTCCAGCTTATTTAGATTATGATGCTACGGTTCATCATCAGTTCGTTGAGAGGAACGATCAGTCCCTCCAGTACCGACTAATCTTTGACAGACGACGCACCTATCACGTCGCTCTCACTGCTCCTGCTTTCTTTGACTTTCAGGCAAAAAGGAGATATGTTATAACCAGGGAGGAGGCGGACGAGTACGAGAGGAGGACGGAGGCAGCAAGCCTCCAAGCTGCAACTCTTCAGGCAGTAGCTGATGCATCTCAGTACGACCCCAGCTTCAAATTTGGATATCCACCAGGCTATCCATGGGCATAGACCAACTTAGTCCAAAAGCCTAAGCTTGGGGGAGTACGTATCTCTCACCGACATTACATTCATGTTCACACACTCATGCCAGTTGTTGGTGCTCATACGTTTTCATTGTATCATCCATGCTAGTTTAATTTCTTTTTAAGCTTTCTTCTTGTGTGTTTGAAAAACCTTAAGAAAAACCAAAAAGTTAGTTGTTGCTTTTAGTTAGTTTACTTTCTATGCCTGTAGTAGTAGTAATTAAAAAGGAAAACCCAAAAAGATTTCTCGTTCTTCTTTTGCTTGTTGGGAGCTTTCCGTGTAAATAGTTGTATTTCTTTTCTTTCCTTTTGGGGTCGAGAGGAGAAGACCATGATGAAAATGTTGAGTGGCTCTTATATGCATTATTGTTGATTTAACAAAGAGCCCATATACCTTGTCTTCTCTCTTGAATTGAATGCCTGCAGATTCCAGCTTAGTCCAATGCACATGCACTATTATTATTTTCCACACTATTCGGCCGTGCAAGTGAAAGGCAATAATGATGATTATATGATGAACTGATTGAGATAAGAAAAGCTGGTATGAACTCGACCTCTCTTGTTTTTGTAAATATGATTAGTTCATCGTTCCTGATTCAGCCTATTATGAAAGAAACATGTTTGCAATGACAATTAGAGATTGTAGTTGCTTATGCCATGCTTAATTAGCTAGGAGTTTATAATGGTTTACCTTGCATGCCAACATGCTATTAAAATGGTTATGATGTGGTATGATAGGGTGGTATCCTCCTTTGAATGATTCGAGTGGCTTGACTTGGCACATGTTCACGCATGTAGTTGAAACAAAATCAACATAGCCTCTATGATATTTATGTTCATGGTGCATTATATCCTACTCATGCTTGCATTCGATGTTGATTAATTTTAATGCATGTTCATGACTATTGTCGCTTTCTAGCTGGTTGCTTCCCAGTCTTTTTCTAGCCTTCACCTGTACTAAGCGGGAATACTGCTTGTACATCCAATTCCCTAAACCCCAAAGTTATTCCATATGAGTCCACCATACCTTCCTATATATGGTATCTACCTGCCGTTCCAAGTAAATTTGTATGTGCCAAACTCTAAGCCTTCAAATAAACATTCTGTTTTGTATGCTCGAATAGCCCATGTATCAACTAGGGTTGTCTGTATCCTCCATGCTAGGCAGGTTATTCTCAAGAGGAGTGGACTCCGCTCCTCATTCATGAGAAAATGGCTGGTCACCGGGATGCCCAGTCACATGCTCAAATCAAATCAAAATAATTGCAAACAAAACTCCCCTAGGATTGTTGTTAGTTGGAGGCACCCGTTGTTTCGGGAAAGCCATGGATTGATGCTTGTTGGTGGTGGGGGAGTATAAACTTTACCATTCTTCTTGGGAACTGCCTATAATGTGTGTAGCATGGAAGATATTAAGATCTCTTGGTTGTTATGTTGACAATGAAAGTATACCGCTCAAAATATTATTCATCTCTATTTCAAAATCGAGCTTTGGCACCTCTACAAATCCCTGCTTCCCTCTGCGAAGGGCTTATCCATTTACTTTTATGCTGAGTCATCTTCCTCTTATTAAAAAGCACCAGTTGGAGAGCACTGCTGTCATTTGCATTCATTACTGTTAGTTTACATTGAGTATAACTTGACTGAATCTATTTTACCATGAATTACAATGTCTAGTCAGTCCTTGATCTTTAAAGGTGCTCTGCATTTATGTTTTGTAGTCTCAGAAAGGGCTAGCAAGATACCATCTTCTTATATCATATTATGATTGTTTTGAGAAAGTGTTGTCATCCGAGATTTGTTATTATTGCTCGCTAGTTGATTATGCCATTGATATGAGTAAACATGAGACCTAAATGTTATTATGAATATGGTTAGTTCATAATCTTTGCTGAAAACTTCAATGCTGGCTTTACATATTTACAACAACAAGAGCAAACAGAGTTTGTAAAAGTTTTTCTTTATCACTTTCAGTTTATCAACTAAATTGCTTGAGGACAAGCAAAGGTTTAAGCTTGTGGGAGTTGATACGTCTCCGTCGTATCTACTTTTCCAAACACTTTTTCCCTTGTTTTGGACTCTAACTTGCATGATTTAAATGGAACTAACCCGGACTGACGCTATTTTCAGCAGAATTACCATGGTGTTATTTCTGTGCAGAAATAAAAGTTCTCGGAATGACCTTAAAATCAACGGAGACTATTTTTGGAATATATAAAAAATACTAGAAGAAGAATCCATGTCAGGGGGCCCACACCTTGTCCACGAGGGCAGGGGAGCTCCTACCCCCCTAGGCGCACCCCTACCTCGTGGGCCCCCTTACGCTGATGTCTACTACACAACCTTCTTCTTGTAGACGTTGTTGGGCCTCCAAGTGCAGAGGTTTGTAGGACAATAGCAAATTTCCCTCAAGTGGATGACCTAAGGTTTATCAATCCGTGGGAGCCGTAGGATGAAGATGGTCTCTCTCAAACAACCCTGCAACCAAATAACAAAGAGTCTCTTGTGTCCCCAACACACCCAATACAATGTTAAATTGTATAGGTGCACTAGTTCGGCGAAGAGATGGTGATACAAGTGCAATATGGATGGTAGATATAGGTTTTTGTAATATGAAAATATAAAAACAGCAAGGTAGCAAGTGGTAAAAGTGAGCACAAATGGTATTGCAATGCGTTGAAATAAGGCTTTGGGTTCATACTTTCACTAATGCAAGTCCTCTTAACAATAATAACATAATTGGAGCATATAACTATCCCTCAACATGCAACAAAGAGTCAGTCCAAAGTCACTAATAGCGGAGAACAACCGAAGAGATTATGGTAGGGTACGAAACCACCTCAAAGTTATCCTTTCTGGTCGATCTATTCAAGAGTCCGTAGTAAAATAACACGAAGCTATTCTTTCCGTTCAATCTATCTTAGAGTTCGTACTAGAATAACACCTTAAGACACAAATCAACCAAAACCCTAATGTCACCTAGATACTCCAATGTCACCTCAAGTATCCGTGGGTATGATTATATGATATGCATCACACAATCTCAGATTCATCTATTCAACCAACACAAAGAACTTCAAAGAGTGCCCCAAAGTTTCTACCGGAGAGTCAAGACGAAAACGTGTGCCAACCCCTATGCATAAGTTCACGAAGTCACAGAACTCACAAGTTGATCACCAAAACATACATCAAGTGGATCACATGATATCCCATTGTCACCACAGATAAGCACGTGCATGACATACATCAAGTGTTCTCAAATCCTTAAAGACTCAATCCGAAAATATAACTTCAAAGGGAAAACTCAATCCATTACAAGAGAGTAGAGGGGGAGAAACATCATAAGATCCAACTATAATAGCAAAGCTCACGATACATCAAGATCGTACCACCTCAAGAACATGAGAGAGAGAGAGAGAGATCAAACACATAGCTACTGGTACATACACTCAGCCCCAAGGGCGAACTACTCCCTCCTCGTCATGGAGAGCACCGGGATGATGAAGATGACCACCGGTGAGGGATTCCCCCTCCGGCAGGGTGCCGAAATAGGGTCCCGATTGGGTTTTGGTGGCTACAGAGGCTTGCTGCGACGGAACTCCCGATCTATTCCGTTCCTTGATGTTTTTAGGGTATATGGACATATACAGGCGAAAGAAGTCAGCCAGGGGAGCCACGAGGGGCCCACGAGGGTGGGGGCGCGCCCAGGGGGCAGGCGCGCCTCCCTGCCTCGTGTCCACCTCAAAGCTTCCTTGACGTATACTCCAAGTCTCCTGGATTGCTTCCGTTCCAAAAATATCTCTCCTGAAGTTTTCATTCTGTTTGGACTCCGTTTGATATTCCTTTTCTTCGAAACACTGAAATATGCAAGAAAACAACAATTTGGGCTGGTCCTCCGGTTAATAGGTTAGTCCCAAAAATAATATAAAAGTGTATAATAAAGCCCATAAACATCCAAAACAAATAATATAATAGCATGGAACAATCAAAAATTATAGATATGTTGGAGACGTATCAACATCCCCAAGCTTAATTCCTGCTCGTCCTCGAGTAGGTAAATGATAAAAATAGAATTTTTGATGTGGAATGCTCCCTAACATATTTATCCATGTAGTTCTCTTTATTGTGGCAAGAATATTCAGATCCATAAGATTCAAGACAAAAGTTTAATATTGACGTAAAAATAATAATACTTTAAGCATACTAACAAAGTAATCATGTCTCATCAAAATAACATGGCCAAAGAAAGCTATCCCTACAAAATCATATAGTCTGGCTATGCTCTATCTTCATCACACAAAATATTTAAATCATGCACAACCCCGATGACAAGCCAAGCAATTGTTTCATAATTTTGATGTTCTCAAACTTTTTCAATCTTTGCGCAATACATGAGCGTGAGCCATGGACATAGCACTATAGGTGGAATAGAATGGTGGTTGTGGAGAAGACAAAAATGAGAAGATAGTCTCACATCAACTAGGTGTATCAATGGGCTATGGAGATGCCCATCGATAGATATCAATGTGAGTGAGTAGGGATTGCCATGCAACGGATGCACTAGAGCTATAAGTGTATGAAAGCTCAAAAAGAAACTAAGTGGGTGTGCATCCAACTCGCTTGCTCATGAAGACCTAGGGAATTTTGAGGAAGCCCGTCATTGGAATATACAAGCCAAGTTCTATATTGAAAGATTCCCACTAGTATATGAAAGTGACAACATAGGAGACTCTCCATCATGAAGATCGTGGTGCTACTTTGAAGCACAAGTGCCGTAAAAGGATAGTAGCATTGCCCCTTCTCTCTTTTTCTCTCATTTTTTTGTTTTTTTAGGCCTTCTATTTTTTATGGCCTCTTTTTTCTCCCTTTTTTTATTTTTCGTCCGGAGTCTCATCCCGACTTGGGGGGGGGGGGAATCATATTCTCCATCATCCTTTCCTCACATGGGATAATGCTCTAATAATGATGACATCACACTTTTATTTAGTTACAACTCAAGAATTACAACTCGATACTTAGAACAAGATATGACTCTATATGAATGCCTTCGGCGGTGTACCGGGATGTGCAATGAATCAAGAGTGACATGTATGAAAGAATTATGAACGGTGGCTTTGCCACAAATACGATGTCAACTACATGATCATGCAAAGCAATATGACAATGATGGAGCGTGTCATAATAAACGGAACGGTGGAAAGTTGGATGACAATATATCTCATAATGGCTATGGAAATTCCATAATAGGTAGGTATGGTGGCTGTTTTGAGGAAGGTAAAGGGTGGGTTTATGGTAACGGCGAAAGTTGCGCGGTACTAGAGAGGCTAGCAATGGTGGAAGGGTGAGAGTGCGTATAATCCATGGACTCAACATTAGTCATAAAGAACTCACATACTTATTGCAAAAATCTATTAGTCATCGAAACAAAGTACTACATGCATGCTCCTAGGGGGATAGATTGGTAGGAAAATACCATCGCTCGACCCCGACCACCACTCATAAGGAAGGCAATCAATAAATAAATCATGCTCCAACTTCATCACATAAAGGTTCACCATACATGCATGCTACGAGAATCACAAACTTCAACACATGTATTTCTCAAATTCACAATTACTCAACTAGCATGACTCTAATATCACCATCTCCATATCTCAAAACAATTATCAAGTATCAAACTTCTCATAGTATTCAATGCACTTATATGAAAGTTTTTATTATGCCTAAAAGAAAATTACCATGTTGTTCTAAAGACTCTCAAAATAAAATAAGTTAAGCACGAGAGTTCATCTATTTCTTCAAAATAAAACCACCGCCGTGCTCTAAAAGGATATAAGTGAAGCACTAGAGAAAATGACAAACTACTCCAAAAGATATATGTGAAGATCAATGAGTAGTCGAATAGTTATGCAACTATGTAAAGAATCTAAAACATTTATGAATTTCAGATCTTGGTATTTTATTCAAACAGCAAGAAAAACAAAATAAAATAACTTGACGCTCCAAGAAAAAACACATATCACGTGGTCAATAAAAATATAGCTCCAAGTAAAGTTATAGATGAACGAAGACGAAAGAGGGGATGCCATCCGAGACATCCCCAAGCTTAGGCTCTTAGTTGTCCTTGAATATTACCTTGGGGTGCCTTGGGAATCCCCAAGATTAGGCTCTTGCCACTCCTTATTCCATAGTCCATCGAATCTTTACCCAAAACTTGAAAACTTCACAACACAAAACTTAAAAGAAAATCTTCGTGAGCTCCGTTAGCGAAAGAAAACAAAATACCACTTCAAGTTACTGTAATGAACTCATTCTTTATTTATATTGGTGTTAAATATACTGTATTCCAACTTCTCTATGGTTTATAAACTCTTTTACTAGCCATAGATTCATCAAAATAAGCAAACAACACACGAAAAACAGAATCTGTCAAAAACAGAACAGTCTATAGTAATCTGTATCAAACATATACTTCTGGAACCCAAAAAATTCTAAAATAAATTTATGGAAGTGAGTAATTTATCTATTAATCATATGCAAAAAGAATTAACTAAATATCACTCTCCAGTAAAAAATGGCAGCTAATGTCGTGAGCGCTAAAGTTTCTGTTTTTTTACAGCAAGATCACAAAGACTATCCCCAAGTCTTCCCAAAGGTTCTACTTGGTACAAACACTAACTAAAAGCATAAACCCAAATATAAACAGAGGCTATATGAATTATTTTACTAAACAGGAACAAAAATCAAGGAACTAAAATAAAATTGGTTTGCCTCCCAACAAGCGCTAACGTTTAACGCCCCTAGCTAGGCATGATGATTTCAATGATGCTCACATAAAAGATAAGAATTCTAACATAAAGAGAGCATCATTAAGAATATAACCATCACATTTAAGCCTAACCCACTTCCTATGCATAGGGATTTTGTGAACAAACAACTTATGGGAACAATAATCAACTAGCATAGGAAGGCAAAACAAACATAACTTCAGAACTTTAAGCACGTAGAGAGGAAACTTGATATTATTGCAATTCCTACAAGCATATATTCCTCCCTCATAATAATTTTCAGTAGCATAATGAATGAATTCAACAATATAACTATCACATAAAGCATTCTTTTCATGATCTACAAGCATATAAATTTTATTACTCTCCGCATAAGCAAAATTCTTCTCATTCGGAATAGTGGGAGTATCGTAAGAAACTCGAATACTATAAATTATTTCCATATTAAAAGAGTAATGTTAAGAAAATGGGTAATCATAATCATGACAAGTTTTATAAATATAATCATCATTATTTTTTATAGCATAAGTATCATCACAATAATCATCATAAGTAGCAACTTTGTTCTCATCATAATCAATTGAAACCTCTTCCAAGATAGTGGAATCATTACTAAATACAGCCACGACCTCTCCAAATCCACTTTCATAATTATTACAATAATATTCAACATCCTACAAAATAGTGGGATCATTACTTCCTAAAGTTGACACTCTTCCAAAGCCACTTTCATCAATATAATCATCATAAGTAGGAGGCATGCTATCATCATAACAAACTTTGCATATCAAAACTTGGGAGGCTATAAATATCATCTTAATTAAACATAGCATCCCCAAGCTTGGGACAAACATTAATTGCAACAAATATATTCTCAAACATGTCATTCTCATCAAACATAGCATCCCCAAGCTTGGGCCTTTCCATATCATAAGCATAATCACTCTCATCATTAATAGTATGGATAGCACCAATAGTATAACAATTATCATCATCACAATGAGTAATAGGAGCAACATCATTTGGGAGGGATACATTTTTACCTTTGCTTCTCCGTATTTTCTTTTTCTTATTCACATTATGTGTGGATTCAATCCTCTTTTTGGAGATCCTTATTGATGAGATTGATTGATTAGAAGGCTCCTCCTCGTTACCTGATTCATCATAAGAAATAATAGGAGGATATTGGGAAGCCTCTTCCCTTTCATTAGTATTCTCTTCATCCTCTATTTGTTTTCTTTTCTTTATGTAATTGGCAATATAAGGATTTTCAATGCAATTCACCGCACAGTACATAAAAATTTCTTCTAGATCAATATCGAGGAATTTCTCAAGGTTATATTCTGGAATATGCTTAGTTATACGTTTCATTTATTCATAACACAAAAGCAAACTAAGTTCATTATGATGTGCAAGGGAAACCAAATCATCACAATTTTTGGACACAATACGATCATGGAACAATTTGCATCAGAGATTTAAATTACCATGTTCATTGCAAAGTTCACAAGTATGGTGAAGAAATTTTAAATTTTCAACACGAACATTTAGCCTCTCTTGCAACCATTTAGTTTCCAAATACTTATGCCTCTTGCAAAATCTATTTTCCCTAATTGGTGTGTACTTGCAGGCTCTATATATTCCACAAAATTTGACATGCTTATAAGAGACATTTTCATCATGACTAGTGCAATCATCATTAGTACTATGGATATTCAAGGAGTTCATACTAACAACATTGCAATCATGCTCATCATTCAAAGATTTAGTGCCAAACATTTTATAGACTTCTTCTTCTAGCATTTGAGCACAACTTTCCTTTCCATCATTCTCACGAAAGATTTTAAAAAGATGAAGCGTATGAGGCAAACTCAATTCCATTTTTTTGTAATTTCTTTTATAGACTTAACTAGTTCTAAAACAAGAAACAAAAAGATTCGATTGCCAGATCTAAAGATATACCTTCAAGCACTCACCTCCCCGGCAACGGCGCCAGAAAAGAGCTTGACGTCTACTACACAACCTTCTTCTTATAGACGTTGTTGGGCCTCCAAGTGCAGAGGTTTGTAGGACAGTAGCAAATTTCCCTCAAGTGGATGACCTAAGGTTTATCAATCCGTGGGAGGCGTAGGATGACGATGGTCTCTCTCAAACAACCCTGCAACCAAATAACAAAGAGTCTCTTGTGTCCCCAACACACCCAATACAATAGTAAATTGTATAGGTGCACTAGTTCAGTGAAGAGATGGTGATACAAGTGCAATATGGATGGTAGATAAAGGTTTTTGTAATCTAAAAATATAAAAACAGAAAGGTAACTAATGATAAAAGTGAGCACAAACGGTATTGCAATGTGTTGAAACAAGGCCCAGCGTTCATACTTTCACTAGTGCAAGTCCTCTCAACAATAATAACATAATTAGATCATATAACTATCCCTCAACATGCAACAAAGAGTCAGTCCAAAGTCACTAATAGCAGAGAACAACCGAAGAGATTATGGTAGGGTACGAAACCACCTCAAAGTTATCCTTTTTGATCGATCTGTTCAAGAGTCCGTAGTAAAATAACACGAAGCTATTCTTTCCGTTTAATCTATAATAGAGTCCGTACTAGAATAACACCTTAAGACACAAATCAAGCAAAACCCTAATGTCACCTAGATACTCCAATGTCACCTCAAGTATCCATGGGTATGATTATACGATATGCATCACACAAACTCAGTTTCATCTATTCAACCAACACAAAGAACTTCAAAGAGTGCCCCAAAGTTTCTACCAAAGAGTCAAGATGAAAACGTGTACCAACCCCTATGCATAAGTTCACGAGGTCACGGAACTCGCAAGTTGATCACCAAAACATACATCAAGTGGATCACATGATATCCCATTGTCACCACAGATAAGCAGGTGCAAGACATACATCAAGTGTTCTCAAATCCTTAAAGACTCAATCCGAAAAGATAACTTCAAAAGGAAAACTCAATCCGTTACAAGAGAGTAGAGGGGGAGAAACATCATAAGATCCAACTATAATAGCAAAGCTCATGATACATCAAGATCATACCACCTCAAGAACACGAGAGAGAGAGATCAAACACATAGCTACCGGTACATACCCTCAGCCACGAGGGTGAACTACTCCCTCCTCGTCAAGGAGAGCGCCGGGATGATGAAGATGGCCACCGGCGAGGGATTCCCCCTCCGGCAGGGTGCCGGAACAGGGTCTCGATTGGTTTTTGGTGGCTACAGAGGCTTGCAGCAGCGAAACTCCCGATCTATTCTGTTCCTCGATGTTTTTAGGGTGTATGGACATATATAGGCGAAAGAAGTCGGTCAGGGGAGCCACGAGGGGCCCACGAGGGTGGGGGGCGCGCCCAGGGGGGCGGGCGCGCCTCCCTGCCTCATAGCCACCTCGAAGCTTCCCTGGCGTATACTCCAAGTCTCCTGGATTGCTTCCGTTCCAAAAATAACTCTCCCGAAGGTTTCATTCATTTTGGACTCCATTTGATATTCCTTTTCTTTGAAACATTGAAATAGGCAAGAAAACAACAATTTGGGCTGGGCCTCCGGTTAATAGCTTAGTCCCAAAAATAATATAAAAGTGTATAATAAAGCCCATAAACATCCAAAACAAATAATATAATAGCATGGAACAATCAAAAAATATAGATACGTTGGAGACTTATCAGACCCGAAGGTTTATGGTAAACTACTCACACATCATCGGAGAGGCTATGGTGTTGATGTAGAAGCCCTCCGTGATCGAATCCCCTTTGGTAGATTGCCAGAAAAGGCCCCACGATGGGATCTCACAGGTATAGAAGGTTGTGGCGGTGGAAAAGGTGTTTCGTTGCTCTCCCCGAAGGTTTCAGGGTACGAGAGTATATATAGGCGAAATAAATAGGTCGGTGGAGCTACAAGGGGCCCACGAGGGTGGGGGCACGCCCACCCCCTGGGGCGTGCCCTCCTACCTCGTGGCCGCCTCGCTGCTTCCTTAACGTCTACTCCAAGTCTCCTAGATCATGTTTGTTCCAAAAAAGATCCTCGCAAAGGTTTCATTCCGTTTGGATTCCGTTTGATATTCCTTTTCTGCGAAACACTGAAGTAGGCAAAAAACAACAATTTGCACAGGGCTTTCGGTTAATAGGTTAGTCCCAAAAATAATAGAAAAAGGTATATTAAAGCCCATTAAACATCCAAAACAGATAATATAATAGCATGGAACAATCAAAAATTATAGATACCTTGGAGACGTATCAAGCATCCCCAAGCTTAATTCCTGCTCGTCCTTGAGTAGGTAAATGATAAAAACAGAATTTTTGATGTGGAATGCTCCCTAACATAATTTTGAATGTAATTCTCTTTATTGTGGCATGAATATTCAGATCCGAAAGATTCAAGACAAAAATTTAATATTGACATAAAAATAATAATACTTCAAGCATACTAACTAAGTAATCATGTCTCTTCAAAATAACATGGCCAAAGAAAGCTATCCCTACAAAATCATATAGTCTCGCTATGCTCTATCTTCATCACACAAAATATTTAAATCATGCACAACCCCGATGACAAGCCAAGAAATTGTTTCATACTTTTGATGTTCTCAAACTTTTTCAATCTTCACGCAATACATGAGCGTGACCCATGGATATATCACTATTGTTGGAATAGAATGGTGGTTGTGGAGAAGACAAAATGGAGAAGATAGTCTAACATCAATTAGGCGTATCAACAGGCTATGGAGATGCCCATCAATAGATATTAATGTGAGTGAGTAGGGATTGGCATGCAACGGATGCACTAGAGCTATAAATGTATGAAAGCTCAACAAAAGAAACTAAGTGGGTGTGCATCCAACTTGCTTGCTCGCGAAGACCTAGGGCATTTTGAGGAAGCCCATCATTGGAATATACAAGCCAAGTTCTATAATGAAAAATTCCCACTAGTATATGGAAGTGACAACATAAGAGACTTTCTATCATGAAGATCATGGTGCTACTTCGAAGAACAAGTGTGAAAAAGGAAAGTAGCATTGCCCCTTCTCTCTTTTCTCTCATTTTTTTATTTTGGCTTCTTTGGCCTCTTTTTTTTCTTTCCTCACATGGGACAATGCTCTAATAATGATGATCATCACACTTTTATTTACTCATAACTCAATGTTACAACTCGATACTTAGAACAAAATATGACTCTATGTGAATGCCTCCGACGGTGTACCAGGATATGCGATGAATCAAGAGTGACATGTATGAAAGAATTATGAATGGTGGCTTTGCCACAAATACGATGTCAACTACATGATCATGCAAAGCAATATGACAATGATGAAGCATGTCATAATAAACGGAACGGTGGAAAGTTGCATGGAAATATATCTCAGAATGTCTATGGAAATGCCATAATAGGTAGGTATGGTGGCTGTTTTGAGGAATATATATGGTGGGTTTATGGTACCGGCGAAAGTTGCGCGGTACTAGAGAGGCTAGCAATGGTGGAAGGGTGAGAGTGTGTATAATCCATGGACTCAACATTAGTCATAAAGAACTCACATACTTATTGCAAAACTCTATTAGTTATCGAAACAAAGTACTACACGCATGCTCCTAGGGGGATAGATTGGTAGGAAAAGACCATTGCTCGTCCCCGACCGCCACTCATAAGGAAGACAATCAATAAATAAATCATGCTCCGACTTCATCACATAACGGTTCACCATACGTGCATGCTACGAGAATCACAAACTTTAACACAAGTATCTCTCAATTTCACAACTACTCAACTAGCATGACTCTAATATTACCATCTTCATATCTCAAAACAACCATCAAGTAACAAACTTCTCATAGTATTCAATGCACTTTATATGAAAGTTTTTATTATACCCATCTTGGATGCCTATCATATTAGGACTAGTTTTATAGCCAAAGCAAATTACCATGCTGTTCTAAAAGACTCTCAAAATAATATAAGTGAAGCATGAGAGATCAATAATTTCTACAAAATAAATCCACCACCGTGCTCTAAAAAATATAAGTGAAGCACTAGAGCAAAATTATCTAGCTCAAAAGATATAACTGAAGCACATAGAGTATTCTAATAAATTCCGATTCATGTTTGTCTCTCCCAAAAGGTGTGTAAAGCAAGGATGATTATGGTAAACTAAAAGCAAATACTCAAATCATACAAGACGCTCCAAGCAAAACACATATCATGTGGTGAATAAAAATATAGCCTCAAGTAAAGTTACCGACAGACGAAGACGAAAGAGGGGATGCCTTCAGGGGCATCCCCAAGCTTAGGCTTTTGGTTGTCCTTGGATTTGACCTTGGGGTGCGTGGGCATCCACAAGCTTAGGCTCTTTCCACTCCATGTTCCAAAATCCATCAAATCTTTACCCAAAAACTTGAAAACTTCACAACACAAAACTCAACAAAAAATCTCATGAGCTCCGTTAGTATAAGAAAACAAATCACCACTTAAGGTACTGTAATAAACTCATTATTTATTTGTATTTGTGTTGAACCTACTGTATTCTAACTTCTCTATGGTTCATACCCCCCGATACTAGCCATAGATTCATCAAAATAAGCAAACAACACACGAAAAACAGAATCTGTCAAAAATAGAACAGTCTGTAGTAATCTTTAGGTTTTGAATACGTCTGTAACTCCAAAAATTCTACCAAATTAGTAAGACCTAAATAATTTGTACATTGATCTACTTCAGCTTGAATTATTATTTTATCGCTCTCTGGTTAAAAATGAAAATTATTCTCATGAGCGCATACTTTCTGGGTTTTTTCAGCAAGATCAAATAACAATCATCCAAGAAGATCCTAAAGGCTTTAGTTGGCACAAACACTAATTAAAACATAAAAAACACAATCATAACATAGGATATATAAATTATTTATTACTAAACAGGAACAAAAATTAAAGAACAAAAATAAAATTGGGTTGCCTCCCAACAAGCGCTATCGTTTAACGCCCCTAGCTAGGCATCGATAATTTCAATGATGCTCACATGAAACATAGAAATTGAAACACAAAGAGAGCATCATATAGCATGTGAAAAACACATATAAGTCTAACATACTTCCTATGCATAGGCATCTTATAGTTAAACAAATTATCATAGGAAGCAAAAACTAGCATATGCAAGGAAGAGGAAAGAAACAATAGCAATCTCAACATAACGAGAGGTAATTTAGTGACACAAAAATTTCTACAACCATATTTTCCTCTCTCATAATAATTACATGTAGGATCATAAGAAAATTCAACAATATAGCTATCACAAAACATATTCTTAACATGATCCACATGTATGCAAAGTTGACACTCTTCCAAAATAGTGGGATTAACATTAACTAAAGTCATGACCTCTCCAAACCCACTTTTATCAAAAACTTCATGAGATTGAACATTCTCCAAATATGTGGGATCTAAAGTTGACACTCTTCCAAACCCACTTTCAATATTATTGCAAATATTATTACCAATATCATATTCATCATGTGGCTTGATTTTTTTTTCAAGATCATAAGAAGAATCACCCCAATCATGATCATTGCAACAAGTAGTGGACATAGCAAAACTAGCATAGCTTAGGGTTTTGCATATTATTAGCACAATTGACATTCATAGAATTTATAATGACATCATTGCAATCATGATTTTTATTCAAAGATCTATCATGAATGTCAATTGTGCTAATAATATGCAAAACCCTAAGCGAAGATGCAAGCGGATTCAAATTCACGAATTTCAAGCAAAACTTCATAAAGATAATCTAGTGCACAAAACTCACTAGCAATTGGTTCATCATAATTGGATCTCTTAAAAAGATTGGCAAGCGGATGAGGATCCATAACAATAGATATTTAGCAAGCGAAGATGCAAGCTAATAGAAGGCACATGGTAACACTAGCAAATAGAAGGACGAACGGAAGAGGAGCGAATAAAACGGCAAAGGTGAAGTGGGGAAGAGGAAAACGAGAGGCAAATGGCAAATAATGTAATGCAAGGGATAAGAGTTTGTGATGGGTACTTGGTATGTCTTCACTTGTGCATAGATCTTCCCAGCAACGGCGCCAGAAATCCTTCGTGCTACCTATTGAGCATGCGTTGGTTTTCCCTTGAAGAGGAAAGGGTGATGCAGCAAAGTAGCGTAAGTATTTCCCTCAGTTTTTGAGAACCAAGGTATCAATCCAGTAGGAGACTGCATGCAACTCGCCTAGTACCTGCACAAGCAAATAAGAACCTTGCAACCAACGCGATAAAGATCAATCCCTTCATGGCCACTTGCAAAAGTATCTGATAAAGATAATATGTAACATCCCAAATTTTCAATTTGGAATGTTATACATTAGGTCATCACTGCATATCATATTTCATTTGCTTTTGTCCTGATCCAGAAATTCTAGGCAACTCAAGGACCCACGGAGAGAGTTGGGGATTTTGTTATTTTCATATTTGAGTTTTTCTCAAATTTTGAAAACAGGATCATTGATTTTATTTATTTTACCTTCAATTATTTCTATAATAAAAATATGAGAGAGGGAATAAAATGACTTTCCCAAAATAAAGAAACATTGAAGGTTTAAAAAAATCAAGTAAGATTTTATTGCAAATTTTTCTCGCTATTCTATTTGAATTTAGGAAAAATTGCACGTTTTCAAAACTGCATTTTAGGGCCAAGAAAATGTTCATCCTGTTCTAAATTTTTTATTTAGACGGTGAAAATTTGTTTTGGAATTTTAAGATTTTTATTTATTTTTCTAGGATTTTTCTTAGTTCGGCGAGATTATATTAAAAAAACTCCCGCATGCCCGACTGGGCCGAAGGCCCAGCCGAGCCGGCCCAGCC